>NW_006408663.1:6589885-6591066 GCF_000296735.1 Chrysochloris asiatica | reverse complement strand
CTATATATAGATATATAAAGATATATTGTTGTTGTTGCTAAGTACCATGGAGTTGGATCTGACTTAAATTACAGGCTGGACTGCTAACTGTAAGATTAGTAGTTCAAATCTGCTAGTTGTTCTATAGCAGACAGATGAAACTTTCTGCTCACGTAATGATTTATAACCTCAGAAATCCTATACAGGGTCGCTATGACTTGGTGGCATATAACCACCACTAATAACAAACACTATATAACAGTCCTGGTGTGGCACTATAAGATAGCTACTGGACTGTTAACTTCAATGTTGGTAGTCCAGACACTCAGTTGAAACCATTTACAGGGTAGCTGTAAGTCAGAGCTGACTCCACGATACATTTAATAATGAATCCTATATAGGGTCACTATGAATCCAAATTTACTTATGGCAGTGAATTTTTTTGTTGTTCATTTTTTAAAAACCATACTTACCCTCAGACAGGATCCCTTTTGTAGCACTATAGTATCAAATCTGTCAGCTGCTCCTTGCAAAACATAGGCAGCTATGAGTTGAAATCCACTGGATGACATGTATGTTGTAAGTTCATTTGTCAAACAGGAAGGAGACATGATTAGGAGCTCCCGAGCTCTAGGAAATGGTCCATAATGTGGATGGAAAGGCAGAAGAGAGAGGGAATTTAGTGCTGGGGGATAATGTGCTGGACTGAAAGATCAATTTGAACTGAAAGGTGAGTGGTTCAAGCTCACCAACCACTCCATGAAAACCCTATACAGGATCACCATGGGTTGGAACTGACACAACGAGTCTTATCAACAACAACGTAGTACAATTAACAATCAAATATTGTATTAACTATTGTTGTTGTTGTTGGTGACCTTATGCACCACAGAATGAAACACTGCCCATTCCTGGACCAACCTCACAATTGTTGCTACGTTTGAACCCATTGATGCTACCACTGTGCCAAGACATCTCACTGGGGGTCTTCCTCTTTTTTCTATCCCTCCACCTTATCAAACATGTTCTCTTTCTCTAGTGCCTGGTCCCTCCTGACAATATGTCCAAAGTATGAGAGATGAGAGTTGACTATCCTGGTTTCCAAGAAGAACTCTGGCTATACTTCTTCCAACACTGATTTGTTTGTTCTTTTGCAAGTCCATGGTACTGTCAATATTCTCCTCCAAAACCATAACTCAAAT
>NW_006408663.1:6582345-6589205 GCF_000296735.1 Chrysochloris asiatica | reverse complement strand
TGAAGCACAGGTAAACATCTTTCTGGTATTCTCTGATTTCAGCCAAGATCCATCAGACATCAGCAATGGTATCCCTCATTCTACTTTCTCTTTTTAAACCTGCTTGAACCACTGGAGTTCTCTGTTAATGTATTGTTTCAGCCGTTTCTGTATTACCTTTAATAAAACTTTACTCGCACAGGATGTAAATGATATTGTCTGATGATTTCCACACCCATTGGGTCACCTCTCTTTGGAATGGGCACAATATGGATCTCTTCCAGTCAGTAGGCCAGGTTGTCATCTTTCAAATGACTTGGCATAGATGAGTGAGTACTTCCAGTGCTGCATCACTTTGTTGAAAGATTTCATTTTGCATTCCATCAACTTCCAGTGCCTTGTTCTTTGCCAATGACTTCAGTGCACTTTGGACTTCTTCCTTCAAGGTCATTGGCTCTTGATCATATGCTACCTTTTGAAATGGTTGAACACTGACTCATAGCGATCCTGTATAAGGTTTCTTAGGAGTACTTGGTGAGCTTGAACCACCAGCATTGTGGTTTAAACTGACTTTTCAGTCCAACTCATTAACCTGCAACACCATACCAGGGCTCCAAGAATCCTATATCACCACAAAAAGAGATTATAATGTCATATTTTGCGCACATTAGATCCTATTGGAGTACTATTTTTATTATCTTGCTGTGTTTTAAAAGACCTTGATCATGTTTAATATATGCATAGCAGGTTAACAAAAACTGATGATTCTGATGCATACTGTAATATATTAATTTGAGTGGAATGTTCTTTTTATTTAAGAAGAATTTTATGACAGTTGTGAAGAGTCTTAGTGAGGTGCTATGGGTTAATGTGCCAGACTGCAAAGTCATTTGAACTGCAAGTTCAGTGGTTCAAGCTCACCATCTGCTCCTTGGAAACCCTATACAGGGTCGCTATGATTCGACTCGATGGCACTTAACAGCAACAACAGCATGATAACAACAAATATCTTCAGATATTTGAATAGTTGTCTTGTCAAAGAAAGAGACACATTATATCATCATTTTTCAGAAGCTATATCTAGAAGAGAGATGTGATGTATTCCTTTGTGAGATTATGAATTCCCCACCAGTGGAATATTTCAAGCAATAGCTAGATTATTGGTTTGGTGAATTGCACTAAGTGACCTCTACATTCAGTTTGAACTTTTCAAGCTAGTTTTGAACATTGCTTATAACCTGTTTTCTAAATAAAAGCTGTTTTTCACTCTTTTTTTTTTTTTTTAAGGTTTTTGAGTACTAGCCATTAATATTGAGCATTAGCAACACAAAACCAACCTGAGAAATATGAAAACAAGGTTTTGAGATCTGACTAGCACTGCACCTTTATTGAATTTCATTGTCTTAAAGTTAGACCTGTCCACCTTTTTACCAGTAGAAGTTCTTTAAAGACATTCCAATTAAGATAAAAATTAGCCTAGGGAGACAAGTTTTGCAGATAGGGAAATTACATTGTCAGTGTCATTTGATTAACACTTCAAGGTCCTAATGATTCAGAAAATAAGCATTTAATTTTAGTTCTTATTTTTACAGGGGATGGGGTGAGGTAGTAGGGAGGGGAATTCTCTAGTGCATACATGAACTCATTGCTGAATAAGTCAGCCACACATTAGATTCGTTAAACTCTATATAGGCAAATAGGGATGTTCTTTATCTCTTTATTGTTCATGACTTTGGGATGAGTTCAAGCATTATGGGGGGAGGGAGGGGGGAGGGGGAGAAGTCCTCTTGACCAAAAAGAGACCAAAAGAGCCAACAGAAATAAATAGCCTTTTTTCCAAGATGATTTTCACACTTTTTAAAAATACCTTTTTTGAGTTTTTAAAGGTATTTTAATAAAAACAAATGTGTGGACCTGCATTTTAAGAATCTATAGTTCTAAAACCATTATAACCAAACCAAACTTGTTGACATTGAGTTGATTCTAACTCATAGGGAAAAGGTTTTAAGTTTCTTTTTGGGTAACATTAATGATTGAAAAAAGAGTATTTTGGTAGGAGACTTTTCACAAATCTCAAAAGTGGTACAAATATCATCTTTTAAATAACTGTAACAACATGAAATACTTGTATGAATGTGTATCCTTGCACTCACGCATACTTTGTAATTGTTGAGGTTAAGTGCCATCCGGTGGCTTCCAACTCATATGACTATATAGGGTTTCTAATCCCTATACAGGGTCGCTATGGGTCGGAACCGACTCGATGGCACATACCAACAACAACAATGACCAACTGTGAGTTAGAACTGCCAACCTTTTGGTTAGTAGTCCAATGTTTATTCTACAGTGCAACACCAAGACTACTAAAAAGGTATATTATAGTCCAATATTTATAATGAATAAAATAATCTGTCTTCAGTTATTCACTGCTTCAATATTTCTAACTGATATTTGTGTGGTTGTGGTTAGATGTCACTGAGTCTGTAGTGACTCAGAGTAACCCTATGAACTGCAAAACAAAACACTACCTGGTTGTGGACCAACTTCACAATTGTTGCAACACCTGAACCTGTCACTGTGCCAATCCATCTCACTGGGGATCTTCCTCTCTTTCTCTAACCTTCCACTCTACCAAACATGATATCCTTCTCCAGGGCCTTGTCCATCTTGATAATATGTCTGTGATATGAGAGTCTAAGTCTTCCAAGGAGTACTTTGGCTGTACATCTTTAACGGATCTGTTTGTTCATTTGGCAGACCTTAATACTTTCAATATTCTCCTCCAGGACCCAAACTCAAATATATTTTAAACAATTTATATTCCATAAGGTGCAGGAGATTCAGTATTCAAGCATAAGCATCCCTAGTGAGCTGGGGATCATGCACTAGGTATTCAGTTAGTCTAAGGCTGCAATTGCAGAGGCACACAGCTCAGCCATTTCTTTCGTCTCTTGTGCTGCTTAAACATGTAGCATTGGAAGTTTTATTCAATCTTCATTAGTGATTTTACATTGGAAGAGAGTAATTGTCTCAGGACAGAGGAGCAAATATAATATTGTGTGGTACTGTAGGATATGCACTGGCCCTCTAACGACAAGGCAGTTGTTGAAACACATCAGTTGCTCCTTGAAAACCCTATGCAGGGTTGCTATAAGTTAGAACCAACTCCATGACATTTAACAAAAACAAACTATATTTAAGAAATATATTATCAAAGATGGACTGATATAAAAAAGAATCCATTAAAAAGCCTGTGCTTTACAATAAATATTTGTTATGCTATTTAAGATTATGGGCCCTGTTTATATCATAAAAGTCTTTAGCAATTTATTTTTCTTTCATGTTTGTATTGTTAGCCATATAGAATCTGATTTATACATTGAAACATTATTTGTAAGACAGAAGCTCTGGATTCTGTTCTAATATAATTTTACAGGGACTTGGTTAAGTAAGTTATGATATATCCATAATCTAAAATACTTTGCAGTATTATCCATACTGCACAGAAAAAATCCAGAGTATATTAGAGAAGAAAACAAGTTGTGAAATAGCATGTATTGTATAATGTTGGTCCTTGTTATAATGTTAGTCTTTATTATATTATAAATATGTTGTTCTGGTTGTTAGGTGACATGAGTCAGTACCAACTCATAGTGACCCCATGCACAACAGAACAAAACACTGCCCTCTTCTGTACAACTTCATAATTGTTGCCACACCCAGCCCATTGCTGCTGCCACTGTGTCAATCCATTACATTGGGGGTCTTCCTCTTTTTCTCCAAACCTGAGCTTTACCAAACATGATCCTTCTTCAGGGATTTGTCCCTTCTGATAATAGGTCCAAAGTATGAGAGATAAAATTTGTGCATCTTCATTTCCAAGAGGCATTTGGGCAGTCTTGCTTTCAACACAAATATGCTTGTTCTTTTGGAAGTCTTGGAACTTTCAATACTCTTCTTCAACACCATAATTCAAATGCATCAATTTTTCAAAAGTATTCCTTATTCAGTGTCCAATTTCACATGCATATGTGGTTACTGAAATTGCCATGCCTTGATTTAGGAAAGCCTAAATCCTCAAACTAATATCTTTATTCTTCCACACTTTAAAGAGGACTTGTGCAGCAGATTTGCCTAATGCAATTTGTTGTTGTTAGGTGCATTGAGTCAGTACCGACTCATAGCGACACTATGCAAAACAGAACAAAACACTGCTGGTCCTGGGCCAACCTCACAATTGTTGCCACGCTTGAGCCCATTGATGCTGCCACTTTGCCAATCCATCTCGCTGGGGATCTTCCTCTTTTTCAGTGTCCCTCCACCTTACCAAACATGATCTCTTTCTCCAGTGACTGGTCCCTCCTGACAGTATGTCCAAAGCATGAGAGATGAAGTCTGGCCATCCTGGCCTCCAAAGAGCACTCTGGCTGTACTTCTAACATAGATCTGGTTGTTCTTTTGGCAGTCCATTGTACTGTCAATATTGTCCTCCCAACCAACACCATAACTCAAAGGCATCAATTCTTCTATGGTCTTCTTTATTCACTGTGCAACTTTCCCATTCATATGAGGTTATTGAAAATACCATGGCTTCAGTCAAGAGTACCTTAGTTCTCAAATTGACATCTTTGCTCTTCAACACTTTTCAAAAGTCTTGTATAGCAGATTTACCCAATGTAACACATCTTTTGATTTCTTGACTGCTGCTTCCATGAGTGCTGGTGGTTGACCCTAGAAAAATGAAGTCTTTGACAACTTCAATCTTTTCTCTGTTAATAAGAATGTTGTTTACTGGTCCAGTGGTGAGGATTTTTGTTTTCTTAACATTGAGATGCAATCCATGCTGAAGGCTGTGCTCTTTGATGTTCATCAGTAAGTATTTTAAGTTTTCCTCACATCAGCAAGCAAGGTTGTATCATCTGCATATCGCAGGTTGTTAATGAGTCTTCCTTCAGTCCTGATGCCACATTTTTCTTCATATAACCCAGCTTTATGGATTATTTGTTCAGCATACAGGTTGAATATGTATGTTGGAAGAATACAGCTGTGGTGCACACCTCTTATTATTTTAAACCATTTGGTGTTCCTCTGTTCTGATCAAACAACTGCCTTTTGTTCTATTTACAAGTTTCTCATGAGCACCATTAAGTATTCCAGAATACTCAGATTTTGCCATGTTGTTCATAGCTTGGCCTGGTCCACACAATTGAAAGCCTTTATATAATCAATTATGTGCATGTAAACATCTTTCTAGTATTCTCTTTTTTCAGGCAAGATCTATTTGACTTCAACAATGATATTCCTCATTTCTCATCATCTTCTGAATCCAGCTTGAACCTCTGTCAATGTGTGGTTGCAGTTGTTCCTGTATTACCTTTAGTAAAAATTTCCTCACCTGGTATATTAATAATTTCTACATTCTAATGGGTCACCTCTCTTTAGAAAGGACACAAATATGGATCACTTCTAATCAGTTGACCAGATAGTTCTCTTCCAAATTTCTTGGCATAGATTAGTGAGTGCCTCCAGTGCTGCTTCACTGTGTTGGACGATTTTAGTTTGTATTCCATCAAATCCTGGTGCCTTGTTCTTTGCCAATTCCTTCAATGTATTTTGGACTTCTTCCTTCAGGATCACATGCTACCTCTTGAAATGGTTGAACATTGACCGTTTCCTTTTAGTAAAGTGACTGTGTATTCCTTACATCATCTGTAGATGATTTCTGCAATATTCAATAATTTGCTTTAGTATCTTTATGCTGGAGTGTGTATGTTTCAGAGTCTCTTCTGTCATCCATTTTGGCCTTTTCCTTCTTTCTTGTTTTCTTAATGACCTTTTACTTTCTTATTATATGATGTTCTTGATGCCATCCCACAATTCTTCTAGTTTTCTGTCTTTGGTATCTAATGTATCAAATCTGTTCATCAGGTCTCTAAATTCAGGTGGGATATATTCAGGGTCATATTTTAGCTCTATGGACTTATTTTCATTTTCTTCAGCTTCAGTCTGAATTTACATACGAGCAATTGACGATCTGTTCCACAATCTGCCCCTGGCCTTGTTTTGGCTGATGATCTGAAGCTTTTCCACTGTATCTTTCCACAGATGTAGTCATTTTTATTTCTGTGTATTCCATTTGGTGAAGTCCGTGTGTATAGTCATCTTTTATGCTGTTTAGAAAGGTCTTTGCAATGAATAAATCATTGGTCATACAAAATTCTATCATGTCATATCAAATATTATTTATATCACCAACTTTTGCATTCCAATCACCAGTGGTTATCAATATGTCTTTATTGCATGTTTGATCAATTTCACACTGAAGAATTTGGTAGAATTCTTCAGTTTCATCCTCACTGGCTTTAGTGGTTGGTGCATAAATTTGAATAATAGGGGTATTAACTGGTCTTCCCTGTAGGCACATGTATATTGTCCTATTACAAACAGCATTGCTACTTCATGACTGATCTTTTTTTGACGATGAATGCAACCCCATTTCTTTTCAATTTGTCATTCCCAAAGAAGTAAAACATGGGATTTTTGGATTAAAAATGGTCAATACTAGTCCATTTCAGCTCACTAATGACTAGTCCAATAAGTCATTTATTTCTTGACTGCTGCTTCTGTGAATTTTGATAGTTGATCTTGTCGGGGTCCAGCCTTGATGGGGAAGTGGGTTTCATGAAGTTGGGGGGTCTGGTAGGCGAAAGATATAGCATAGAGACAAAGAGACAGTACAGACACAAAGAGACAGACACACAAGGTTGATGCACGCTGACGGGCAGACAGTTCTGCTGCAGACATTGCACACAGAACTAGCTAAACCCCAGTCTTTTATTAACTTTTTAAGGAAGAGATCTTTACAGAAGAAGAATGTGATT
>NW_006408663.1:6579690-6581158 GCF_000296735.1 Chrysochloris asiatica | reverse complement strand
TCACAATCCCGAGGAGGGCTCCGGAATTGGATTTTCATCCATCCTGTCACAGGGCCACAGCTTCTCAGTGCTTGCATATGTCGTCCCCGACAGTTCTGAGCTAAATGAAGTCTTTGACAACTTCAATCTTTTTTCCATTTATATGGATGTTATATGTTAGTCCAGTAGTGAAATTTTTGTTTTTCTTTACATTGAGGTTAAACACATAATGAAGGCTGTTGTCTTTGATCTTCATCAACTAGTATTTGAAGACCTCCTTCCTTTCTGCAAGCAAGGTTGTATCACCTGCATATTGTAGGTTGTTAATGATCTTCTTTCAACCCTGCTACCACATTTTTCTTTATATAATCCAGCTTCTCAGGATATTTGTTCAGCATATAGATTGCATATATATGGTAAAAGATTACAACGCTGGCACACCTTTCCTAATTTTAATCATTTGGTGTTCCCTTATTCTGTTCGAACAACTGCCTCCTTGTCTTTGCACCAGTTCCTCAATAGCACAATAAAGTCTTCCAGAAAACTCATTTTCTGCAATGTTTTCCATAGCTTGTCATGATCCAAACAAACGAATACCTTTGTGAAAGTCAATAAATCACAAATAAACATATTTCTGGTGTTCTATGTTTCAGGCAAGTTCCATATGATGTCAGCAATGATATCCCTCATTCCAAGTTCTCTTCTGAATCCAGCTTGAACCTCTGGAAGTTCTCTGTCAATGTGTGGTTGTAGCCATTGTCATATTATCTTTAGCAAAATTTTACTTGCAAGCAGTATTAATGATATTGTCCAGTGATTTCTGCAATCCATTAGATCACCCCTCTTTGGAATGTGTCAGTTGGTCAGGTAGTTTTCTTCCAAATTTCTTGGCATAGTTGAGTGCATGCCTCCAGTGGTTACTAAGTTTGTTAAAAGGTTTCAATTTTTATTCTGTCAATTCCCGGAGCCTTCTTCTATGCCTGTTTCTTCGGTGTAAATTAGACTTCTTCCTTCAGTATCATTGGCTCGTAAACATATATACTACCTCTTGAAATGGTTGATCATGTTCTATTTATTTTTGGTACGATGACTGTGTGTATTCCTCCCATCTTCTTTTGATGTTTCTGTATCATTCTTAATTTTGCCCATACAATCTTTCAGTATTTCAAGTGGAGGTTTGAATTTTTTCTTCAGTACCCTCAGCTTGAGAAATCCTGAGTGTGTTCTTCTCTTTTGTGTTTCTAATTCCAGGTCTTTGTACATTTTGTTATAATATTTGACTTTGTCTTCTAAAGCTTACTGTTGAAATTTTCTGTTCAGCTCTTTTACCTCCTCATTTCTTCCATTTGCTTTAGCATCTCTATGCTGTAGAGTAAGTTACAGAGTCTTATTTGACATCCATTTTGTTCTTTTCCTTCTTTCTTGTCTTCTTAATGACTTTTTACTTTCTTCCTCTATGATGCTCTTGATGTCATCCCACAACAATTCT
>NW_006408663.1:6576551-6579190 GCF_000296735.1 Chrysochloris asiatica | reverse complement strand
AAATATATTTTCAATGAAGAAATCATTGGTCTTGCAAAATTCTGTCATGCGATCTCCAACATTGTTTCTATCACCAAGGCCATATTTTCCAACTACTGATCTTTCCTCTTTGTTTCCAAACTTTGCATTTCAATTGCCAGTAATTATCAATACATCTTGATTGCATGTTTGATCAATTTCAGGTTGAGAAAGTTGGTAGAATTCTTCACTGTCATCCTCACTGGCTTTAGTTGTTGACATGTACATTTGAACATTAGTTGTAGGCTTACAGGTATTATCCTATCACAGGTCACATTGTACTTCAAGACAGCTCTTGGTATGTTCTCTTTGATGATGAATGTGATGTCATTCCTCTATAAATCGTCTTTCCTGACATAGTAAACCCTGTGAGTCAGGCCAATACCAGCTCATTTCAGCTCACTAATGCCTAGATATTGATGTTTATGTGTTCCATTTCATTTTTTGACAATTTTTAATTTTCCTAGATTCATACTTTGTACAGTCCATGTTCTGATTACTAGTGGATATTTACAGTTGTCTCTCTTCATTTTGAGTTTTGCCCCATCAGCAAATGAAGGTCCCTATGGCTTTACTCCCTTTGTGTCATGGCTATTGCTGTCAACACTAGTTTGAGGAGGCAGCTCCTCCCAGCATATTTTGAATACCTTTCAATCTGAGGGGCTCATCTTCTGGCAGTATATCTGACGTTATTCTGGTGTTCTTCATCATGTTTTAGTACTCAATATTCTGTTGCTGACAGTGTTCCACTGCTCTTCATAAAGTTATCAGTGACTAAATATTCTGAAGTAATCTGTGTCTCCTTCTTCATAGTTTGTTTTCATCTGGAAGTTTATCTGAAACTTGTTCACCTGTCTCGCAGGTGACCTTAGTGGTATTTAAAATACCCATGTGTAACTTCCAGAATCACAGCAATATGCAGCCACCGCAATACAACAAATTGACAGATGAGTGGTGGATTATAAATATATATTTAATTATTACAATATATATGTATACTGTACCAGTTTGGCGCTGTTCAATAATGCCATGAACGACAGGGTTGCTTAGAATTACAATATCAGAGATACATATTTACCAGCTGTCCCTTAGAAACCCTTTATAAGCTCATTATGAGTGGGAATTGACTTGATTGCAGTCAACAACAACAACAACTCTGTATGGGAACTCTGTTAGCAACATTATTAAGCACTTGTTTGCTATCTGAAGGGTCACTGGTTGAAATTTACCAACCACTCCAATGAGAAAGATGTAGCAGTTTATTTCTGTAACAATTGTAGTCTTAGAAACACTACTGGGCTGTTCTTTTCTGTTCTAGAGAGTCATTTTGAGTTGGAACTGACTTGACTGAAATGGGTTTGAATTGTTTTATTATATATGTGTGTATTCTGTTGTTAAAATTTTATATCAATATTCAGTTAGTGGTGAGTATACACTTATAGTTGCCAATATGGATGATTCAATAAATATACTTTCAGTTTAATGCAAACTGTTATCCCTTGCAAGAATGAATATTTTGTCAACACTCTCAATTATTAAAACCTCTACTGGTATTAACATTTTATGTACAATGATTCTGTGGTTTCCTAAGTGGATATAGTCACTGTGTCAGTATTGTTGATCTGTCTATTGCTTTATGACATTTGGTCATTTGTTTTTAACAGAGTAGCTTTTTAGATCAACTCATTTGTTTAGACTAATAGAAATAAATTTAAGTTGGCATGAGCACCCTAACAAACAGAAATAAAACTGAAATTCATAGAAGATGAACTTGAGAATAAACTTCCTTACATTAGTTATTTAGAAACAAAATATTATCAGTTCTGAGTCATCTGAAACTAACCTATGACTTCCCAACCCACTGTCATGTAGTAGATTCTGACTCATTGTGACCCTGTAAAAGTTTTCTGAGGCTGTAAATCTTCACAGGATCAAATTTTCTCATCTTTCTCCTATAGAGTGACTGGTGGATTTAAACTGCCAGACTTGTAATTAGCAGTCCAGTGTTTAACCTACAGCACATGGAATCCTCCTTATGGCTTATCCTGGGCCAACCTCACTACTGTTGCCATGCTTGATGAGTCCATTGATGCTGCCACTTGGCTAAGCCGTCTCGTTGGGGGTCTTCCTCTTTCTCTCTGACCATCCCACTTACCAAACATGATATCCTTATTCAGTGACTGGTCCCTTCTGTCCAAAGTATGAAGGATGAAGTTTGGCCATCTTGGCCTCTAAGGAGCACTCTGGCTTCACTTCTTCCAAAACAGATCTATTGGTTCTTTTGGCAGCCCATGGCACTTTCCATATTCTCCTCTAGCACCATAACTCAAAAGCATCAAATCTTCTACGGTCTTTCTTATTCACTGTCCAGCTTTCTCATGCATATCAGTTTATTGAAAATAACATAGCTTGGGTCAGGCAAACTTTAGTCCTCAAGCTGACATCTTTGCTTTTCAACATTTTCAAAAGGTCTTGTGCAGCAGAATTGCCTAATACAATATGTCATTTGATTTCTTGACTGCTGCTTCCATGAGTGTTTATAGTTGATCCAAGAAGAATGAAGTCCTTGACAACTTCAATCTTTTCTCCATTGATAAAAATGTTGTTTATTGGTCCAGTGG
>NW_006408663.1:6563881-6575921 GCF_000296735.1 Chrysochloris asiatica | reverse complement strand
GCTGACCTTAAGGTTCACAGCTCGAGTTGTAACCACTACGCTACCAGAAGTGACTAGAAGGCACTTAACAATAACAACAAACAACTATGTATGCTATATAACAATAAAACAATTACTGACCTCAAAATAAACCCAATGCCCATTTGGGGAAACTAGACTGGAAATCATGTGCCATTTTGTTAAGAACTGGTTTTACATAATACAAACTGAGGGATAAGTGAAGAGAGACAATTTCGTAAATCTGGAGTCTACAATAAATGCTAAAGAATTGAAGATAATGACATTAAAATTCATTCTACAAGATTGGGATGTATTTGGAAAGAAAGGGAGAGAAGATTGAACAGACCAAGGATATTTTACAACAACTCAATAGACATAGGAAATGTTGATTTATCATTTGAGTTACTTTGCCATGTCAAATTACCTAGGTTAAAGATTCTTACTGCTTTCTAAGTAGAGAAATGTGTTCTAATTATGTTCTTAAAGTCTCTATAATACTACCTGATATTATACTATCTGGGGATGTGAATATAGGCTACCTGAGTCCTGTTACTTCTCAGCTTCCCAATATTCTGGCTTGTTGTTGTTGTTAGGTGCCATTGAGTCGGTACCGACTCATAGCGACCTTATGCACAGCAGACCGAAATACTGCCCGATCCTGGGCCAACCTCACTATCGTTGTCACGCTTGAGCCCATTGTTGCTGCCACTTTGCCAATCCATCTTTCTGGGAGGGTCTTCTGTCTTAGTTTGAAATAATCTATTGGTAGCGTAGTTGTTACGAATCGGGCTGTGAACCGCAAGGTCAGCAGTTCAAAACTACCAGCTGTTCCGCAGGAGAAAGATGAGGCTTTCTGCTCCCGTAAAGATTTACAGCCTCGGAAAGCCTGTACAGGGTCGCTATGGGTCGGAACCGACACGACAGCACTTAACAACAACAACACTTTTTAAATTAAATTTTTTGTCACTCTGAGATAATAATAAGAAATTAAACTTCAATCTTTATTATTTTCTACTTTTGACTTCCTTTTAAAATGAGGAAACATAAATGCACTGTTAATTGCTGTTATTAAAGTTATAATAGTGATTCACTTTATAAATAGTTCATAAAACCCATATGTGCTACATCACTATTAATGGTAGAAAGTGTATTTTGTGTTACTACTATAATAGATAAATGTATAGAGCCCTGCTGTGGTGTTAGAGGATAGTGCACTGGACCTCAAGGTTGTTTTGAACCAAAAGGTCGATGGTTCAAATCTACCAGCCACTACTTGGACACCCTATACATGGTCGCTATGTGTTGAACTGACTCAGTGGCACTTAACAACAACAACATATATATTAATAGACTACAGTTTGGTGTTTTTTGTGTTTTGTTTCTTTTTTACTTAAAATTTATGGATTTAATTTTTTCATGAGGCAGTCATCAGTTTTTGGAGAATTGATTCTCCTTTTGACCATTATTCTGTTCCCCTTTTCCCTTCAAGAAAGAAAATCTGAGTTTTTTAACTAAAATAATATTGATTAAGAATAAGGTTTTCCTTTTGGTACAATTAGAATTAAACTTTTATAAAACAGCTAAACTTTATTAAGTAAAATGCAATATTGCATTAAAAAGTTATGACTTTTTTTTTTTTTTTTCCTTTTGTTGATGTTTATGGAGCCTGTAGTGATCTAATAAGCCTCAGTGGCACAGTGAATGCTAGACACGGGTTCTAAACCACCTGGTGGCGCTGTTGAATAAGTGCTGGACTAGTAACTACAGGTCATCAGTTCAAAGCCACCAGCTGCTCTACAGGAGAAAGAAGAGTGAGGATTTCTGCTCCTATAAAGTTTTACAGCCTCAGAAACCCTTGTACAGAGTCCATAAATGTTGAAATTGACTCATGGCAGTGTGTTTGATTGTATTGGTTTGCCCCCTTGTTGGGGAAAAATGTGGCCAAATGCTTCCATAGAGACTTACAACTTATGAGGTAGTTCTCCTCTGTACTATGAACTATGCCACTATGAATCAGAAACAACTCAACAGTGGATTTGGGGTGGGGGTGGGCAGAGAGATGGCATAGTGTTCTAGGCACTGTACATAAAACTGAATATATCATGTTGAACATAGTGGTTGGGCTACTAACTTCAAGGTCAGTAGTTAGAAACTACTAGCCATTCCATGGGAGAAAGATGAGGCTTTCTGCTCCTGTAAAGATTTACAGCCTCAGAAACCCTATACAGAGTCACAGTGAGTAGAAACTGACTCCACGGCATACTACCACCGCCACCACCACCATCATGTTGAGCAAAAAAGATGCAGTGCTTGCCCTCACATAGCTCTTAGTTTAATGGGAGACACTAACAAACAAATACGGATAAGAGTAGATCAAAAAGTATTGCTATAAAATCATAAGAATATTTACTAAACAAAAACATCAACTATGAAGCTATTGTTTGTTGTGGCACTATAGAATAAGCACTAGAATCAAACCATAAGATCAGAGGTTTTTATCTACCAGGTACTCACAGTAAACCTTATACAGGGTCGCTATGAATCAGCACTGACTTGACAGCACTTAACAACAAGGTTGTGTTTCCACCACTCTAACATGACTTGTTGAAAGCAAAGGAGGCTTAAAATGCATACTGATAAAGATCAAAGACTATAGCTTTTGATGTGCACCTCAATGTAAAGAAGACAAAAATCCTCACCACTGGCCCAAGATAAATGGAGAAAAGATTGACATTGTCAAAGACTTCATTTTGCTTGGATCAACCACAAATATTCATGAAAACATTAGCCAAGAAATCAAATGATGTGTGCTGCATTAAGCAAATCTGCTCTTTAAAGTGCTCAAGATCAAGAATGTCCAGTTGATTCCAACTCATAGCAACCTTGTATAATGTTTCCAAGGAGCAACTAGTGGGTTTGAACTGTTCACCTTGCAGTTCTTAGTCTTGCATTAGGGAAATCTGCTGAGATGTCCGTTTGAGGATGAAGGCATGTATGATCCAAACCATGCTATTTTCAATAGCCTTATGTACATGTTAAAATTGGACAATGAATAAGAAAGACCACAGTAGAATAGATGAATTTGAGTTACGGTGTTGGAAGAGAGTATAAAAAGCACCATGGTCTGGCAGAAAAACAAATAAATCTGTGTTGGAAGAAGTACAAGAATTCTCCGTGGGAGTCAGGATGGTGAGACTTTGTCTTTCATACTTCAGACATATTATTAGGAGGGACCAGTCCCTAGAGAAGGCCATCATGCTTGTTAAAGTGGAGGGTCAGCATAGAAGAGTAAGACCCCAGCATGATGGATTGAAATAGTGGCAACAACAATGCTCTCAAGTGTAGAAACTATTGTACGGTTGACACAGGATCAGCAAGTGTTTTGTTCTGTTGTGGGTAAGGTTACTCTCTAAGTTGGTACAATAACCTTTCCCCAGAGAATTTTATGTCTAAGCAATAATTTTGGCTTCTTCGAGGAACTTAAATTTTGTTCCTTTACAAATGTTCTGTGAGTTTTTGAAACAAACAAACAAACTAAAACGTCCGAAGTGGCAGGAAGATTAGGACTTTAGGGATGATGAAGTAAACCTTCCTAATTATATTCTTATAGAACAGCCTTTGCTGTCCTTGAAAAACATCATGATAGGAAAAAATTACCCACTACAGCTTTACTGACCTTTTTCTTACCAATGCAGTTTTCCATTTCCTGAAAATATCTTCATAGTAAGCCTTCGTGATTCTCCTGTGTCCCTCTAGAAAATCTGTAAAGATTACTCCTTTGGAATTAAAAAACAACAACAACAACAACACACACACACACACACAAAGCAAAACAGTATCCATAATCTTCTGAGCTCACTTCTCTGCTTTGAATTTAACTGGCTTGACAGATGCCCTAGGAAGACATTGTTTTAACTGGACTTTGTTTTTAAAGCATCCTTAGCAGATGAATATGTGTATTACTGGGAAATTGTTTTTACATTCATCCACTGATCACAGAGATATGCTTAACATATTTTGTTTGGAATAAACACATATATATATGAACTGGAATCCTAGTAGCAATATTTTTTGCCTTACTCTGGTATCTAAGTATTAACCAATTACATTTTATGTTTACTAATTGTGCTTAATGGAGCTCGGGTAGCTTAGTGGTTACGAATCGGGCTGTGAACCTTAAGGTCAGCGGTTCGAAACTATCAGCTGCTTCGTGGGAGAAAGATGAGGCTTTCTACTCCCGTAAAGATTTACACCCTCGGAAACCCTGTACAGGGTCGCTATGGGTCGGACCCGACTCGATGGCACGTAACAACAACAACAACAATTGTGCTTAGCAAATGTTAGCCTTCAATCTAAATACATATAAAAGATTCATGAAAGAGAAAAGATTTTGTAATTCTCTGACATTTTCTGTGTGAAAACAATGTCCAATGATCCTCTCCATAAATCAAATATTCTACCAAAGAGTAGAACTGATCACATTATATGCTGTTTGAAATATTTAAACAGAAAAACGAATATTCATTTTCATACATTCATAAATAAGTTGTGTGGTGCTGTAGGATAAAGCACTGCACTGTAAGGTTGGTTTGAATTACAAGGTCAGCAGTTCAAACTGACCAGCTTCTCCTCAGAAACCCTATATCTCAATGGCCCATAGCAATACTAACTTTTAAGTCATGGGCATGTCCTTATTTGGGCATACACAGAGAAAAGGAAAAAAAAGAACAATAAAAGAAAAAGCAAAACAAAATCCTGTTTCTAAATACTTCTCTAGATGGTTCTAGAGGCAACTCTATAAACAAACTAAACAACTGAATCCAATAATCAGGAAAAGCACCTGTAGACAATGTTGTGGAAAATGAGTATGCTGAAACCATTAACTGCTCGTGAGAAACCTGTGTATAGTCCAGTAGGCAGTCATTTGAACAGAGCAAGGGGACAGTAAATGGCTTAAAATCACAAAGTGTGCACCAGGTTTGTGTTATTTCACCATACTTTTTCAATCTATATGTCAACTTGACAGCACTTAACAGCAACAACAACACAATGTTGAGCAAATAATCTGATAAATTGGATTATATCATGAAGAATGTGGCATCAGGACAATAAGAAGACTCATTCACAACCTTTATTATGTGCATGATACAACCTTTCTTTCTGACAGTGAAGAGGACTTAAAATACATATTGATGAAGATCAAAGACTACAGCCTTCAATGTAAGTTGTATCTCAATGTAAAGTAAACAAAAATCCTCACCACTGGACAAATAAATAATATCAAGATAAATGGAGAAAAGATTGAAGTTTGCAAAGACTTCTTTTTGCTGGTATCAACTGTCAACATGCATGGAAACAGGAGTCAAGAAATTATATGACGTTCTTTTGTTTTGTTGCTGTTAAGTGCCTTGAGTTGATTTCCAAGGAACAACTGGCGGATTTGAACTGCTAAACTTGTGATTTACAGTCTTGCATTAGGCAAATCTGCTGTATAAGTCGTCCTTATAGTGTTAAAGAACAATGAAGTCAATTTGATTACTTAAAGTGTAGTGTGTCTGACTCAAACCATGGTATTTTCTATAGCCTTATATGCATGTGGACAATGAGGAAGGAAGACTCAGAAGAATAGATGCCTTGGAGTTATGGTGTTGGAGGAGAATATTATAGATACCATGGTCTGCCAGAAGGACAAACAAATCTGTGTTGGGAAAAGTACAGACAGGATGCTCCTTCGAAGTCAGGATAGCTAGACTTCGTCTCTCATACTTCATATTATCAGGCATATTATCAGACATATTATCGGGCAGGAGCAGTTACTGGAGAAGGACATCATACAGCATAAAAGAGGAAAACATCCAAGGAGATGGATTGAAATAGAGGCAGCAGCAATGGACTCAAGCATAGTAGCAATTTTGAGATTGGCTTAGAATCGGGCAGTGTTTCCTTCTGTTGTGCATAAGATTGCATGAAGTGAGTACCAAGTCCACGGCACCTAAGAACAACTAGTTTATATAAAATGAAAAGACTTGATATCACTTTATAAGTGTATATAGATGCACACTCATAGATGTCTGTCTCTGTGGATATCAGATATATCAAATGATAAATACACCAAACATGTTTTCTCTCTAATGCAGTACCCGCTGCCATTGAGTCGATTCCAACTCATAGTGACCCTACTGTACAAAGTAGAACTGCCCAGAGCAGTCCCGAGGACACATATCTAAGCAGACTGCCACGTTGTTCTCCAGTGGGGTCAAATACTTAAACCATTGCACTGCTAGGACTAACTATATAGCTATTTATTATTTATATAATAGTCTGAATGTTGGTTACTGATAACTAAATATTATGAGGAAGGACCATTATAGAGATGTTGCATAGGGAAACAAAAAACAAAACTATGAATGCTAATGTATCCTTCTGACCTTAATACTATTATTCTTCTGTAAAGATATTATTAAGTATTGTTGGCTCAACTGGAGGCAATCACACTGCTTGTCCTATTGGCTTTGTTGTTGTTAAGTGCCGTCAAGTCGGTTCTGACTCATGGCAACCTTGTATATGGTTTCTGAGGAGCGGCTGGTGAGCTTGAACCACCAACTTCGTGGTTCAAACCAACCTTGCTTTCCAGCGTATTAATCAGCAGCACTACACTTTAACTTCTTTCAATATCAAATCCTAATGGTGTTTGGTCTTTCTCTGGATTTTATAGAACATGATTAATTATGTAAAGTTTTTTTTGTTAAAGGATTTCTATTCTCTGTCCCCTCATCCAGTTTTTTGTTATATTAATATTTAAAATAATAAAATACACTAATATTTTCAGGAATACAGACAGTCCCCTTTCTATTACCAATTACTCATAAATAAATAATAGGGGCCAAAATTCAATCTATTCTGTGTCATTTAGTTCTTCTAAGTGGATACTGAATCAGTGCTTTGTTAAGACAGTAAGGTATAAGGAAAACGTTTGTTTTTTAAAGTAAAAAACACATGAGCTCAAATTTAAATTGCCATTAAACAATTTGTTCAGTCACTATGAACCCCTGAATCCTCATCCATCAAATAAGAATAATTTCATAGTTTCTTCATGAATTAAGTGTGCTCACACCCATAAAGTGATTATCCATAAGTGCAAGTTTGTTTCTTCCCCATTTTTATACTCTATATTTTTACGAAAAACCTCCTGTCCAAACCAACAGTTCTGTAAATCCCTATGGTATTTCCCTAAAAAGGTATTCCTGGAAGCAACCAAGAATTTTTTCTCTTTGAACTTTTTATGATATATTTTGGACATGATAAAGTAGCAAACAACTTTTAAAATATTTATGTTCTCCATGCCATGCATTCCAACTGTTTGTTTGCTCTCTTTATTTCTTTATGTGCCAAGGAGACAAGCCAAACAGTGTGAGAGGAACATACTGTCAGGACACAAAGTAAGCTTGTCTAATGCGTGCTCCCTGCAGATGTAACCTTAAAGGCCAAGAGGGGAGACTGCTTCCTGTTGAACAGTGATACCTTCATTAACGAAATCAGTTAGGAACAAAGCTTCTTTATAAGCAATTCAACTGTGTAAATTTTAATTTTAAAACGTCATGAATCTTGTGAAATAGTACTGGCTTATTTCATATAATTCAACAGTAATATTCTGAGTAAGTTGCATTTGTGCACAGAGCAGAAATGCTACCTTACACGGTGCCTGTCTGTGAATACAAAGATAAATAGGTGGATTCTAGGCAAAATTGTGAAGTGTCTTCACATAAACACTTGTTCCCTCTTGTAACTGTCATTGTCTCTCCCTCACATAATACACTGCTTTATATTATGGCCTTAAGAGTTTTACTGATCGCAGACAATGAACTATAGAAGTTGAAATGATTCACACTATATAACATTGTAAATGTAACATTACCTCATTCTGACATTAGTTAAGAATGTCCCAATCTTGTCTATATGGAAGTACCATTTAAAGTTTTTTCCTGATTTAATTAGCTTGAGATAAAGTTCATATGGGTCAGTATTCCAATATGGGTCTTGGATATCTATACAAAACATCAGTTTATATAAAAATTACATTTTTATATTATGGACTCTGCCTTTTTAATCCTACCTACTTACCTATGTATGATCTCAGAAACCTTGTGTCAAAATGGAGTCATTCTTTAGAATTCAGTTTCCTGAACCCTCACTTCAAAACTACTAAATTTGGGGGCATGTGGAGTACATGAGTGAGTAGTGGAAGAAAGGAGAGATAGAGGAGAGATTCCATGACACCTGACAACAACAACAAAGGTAATTGAGAAGACTAAAGAGCAATATGCAAATATTATAAAACTGTGAGAATATTTTATTTATTGAAAACAATAGTTTATATTTTATAATGCTGTTATGGTGTTAGGTGCCATCGAATCAGTTCCAATTCCTAACAACCCTTGGAATAACAAATGAAACATTACCTGGTGTGTATCATCTTCACAATTTTGCTTCATTTGAGTGTATTGCTGCTGTCACTCTGTCTGTCATGTTGTTGGGATCTTCCTCTTTTTCGATAACCTTCCACTTTACAAAGCATCTTATGTATAAATTTATGAGTGGTACAGAAGTTTACCTTTGACTGTTGTTAGGTACTGTCAATTCGCTTCTGACTCATAGCGACCTTGTGCCTAACAGAACAAAACCTTGCATGGTCGTATGCCATCCTCACAATCATTGTTAAGCTTGAGACCATTGCTGCTGTCACTGTACCAATCTATCGCTTTGGTACAGTGACCCTCCACTTTATCTGGTATGATGTTCTTCTGCTGGGACCATCCCTCCTGATAATATGTCCAAAAAATGAGAGGCGAAGTCTTACCATCCTGCCTTCTAAGGAAAATTCTGGCTGTACTTCTTCCCACCTAGTACATCTTACTACTAACCTGAATATTGGAGGTTCTGATATACCTCACAATACCACAGAAGGAAAACCTGCCAACAGGCTTCTGTAACTATTATAGCCCGGAAAACCCTATGGGGCAGTTCCATTCTGTAACAAATAGGATCTCTGTAACTCTGTATCAACTTGATGGCAACACATTTGATTTTTATAAACATACACACACAATCAATTATACCTCATGGGACAAAATTTTCACCATAGAGAGTGTAAAAAAGAGAGTGCTCTTTTTAATATGTTACTTTGGGTTTTACTTTTAGTAGACTTGATTTTTAGAGAAGTTTTAAGTGTACAGGAAAATTGTACAGAGATAGAGATAATTCCTGTAGGTCCCTCCACCCTGCACATTTCTTCACCAATTTGATTTCTATGGCACATTTATTGTAATTTATGAATTAAGTAATAATAGTCTATCAATACACTAAAAAAGAAAAAAAAAATTAAGTGACAGTTTCCACTTAAAACCAAACGGCCACTACTCGTCTATCAATTGTTGTACTGTGGTGGATTGTGAGTTGCTGTCATTCTGAAAGCTACAACACCAGTATTTTAAATACCAGCAGGGTCACCCATGGTGGACAGGTTTCAGATGAGCTTCCAGACAAAGACAGACTAGTTCCGAATACTTAGTCACTGAAACCCTTATGAATAGCAGAGAGACACTGTCAGATATAGTGCTGGAAAATGAGCCTCTCAGGTTGGAAGACACTCAAAATGCGACTGGGAAAGAGCTGTTTCCTCAAAGAGAGTTGACTGTGATGATGCGAATGGAGTAAAGCCCGTGGGAGAAAAGCCTATGGGACCTACATTTGCTGATGGGTCACAACTCAAAATGAAGAGAAACAGCTGAAACATCCATTGAAAATCAGAACATGGAATGTACCAAGTATGAATCTGGGAAAATTGGAGGTTGTCAAAAGTAAAATGAAATGCATAAACATCGATATTTTAGTCATTAGAGAGCTGAAATGGACTGGTATTGGCCATTTTAAATCTGACAACTACATGGTTTACTATACAGGAAATGACAAATTGAGGAGGAATGGTGTTGCATTCATTTTCAAAAAGAACATATCCAGATCAGTCATGAGGTACAATGCTGTCTGTGACTGGATAATATCCATGCGCCTACAGGGAATCCCAGTTAATATCACTATTATTCAAATTTACAAACCAACCACTAAAGCCAGTGAGGATAAAATAGAAGAATTCTACCAACTTATTCAATCTGAAATCAATTAAACATGCAACAAAGATGTATTGCTCATTACTGGTGATTGGAATGCAAAGGTTGGGAGCAAAGAGGAAGGGTCAGTAGTTGGAATATACGGCCCTGGTGATAAATATGATGCTGGAGAACACATGATAGAATTCTGCAAAACCAATGATTTGTTGATTTCAAATACCTTCTTTAGACAACTTAAGAGATGACTATACACATGGACCTCACCAGATGGAACACATAGAAATCAAATTGACTACATCTGCAGAGAGAGATGATGGAAAAGCTCCATATCATCAGTCAAAACAAGGCCAGGGGCAAACCATGGAACAGACCATCATTGATTCATATGCAAATTCAAACTGAAGCTGAAGAAAATGAAAACAAGTCCACGAGAGCCAAAATATTACCTTGAATATATTCCACCTGAATTTAGAGATCATCTGAAGAACAGATTTGATACATTAAATACTAAAGACTGCAGACCAGAAGAGATGTGAGATGACATCAAGAACATCATACATAAAGAAAGCAAAAAGTAATTGAGAAGACAAGAAAGAAGGAAAAGGTCACAATGGATGTCAGAAGAGACACTGAAACTTGCTCCCCTGCATAGAGATGCTAAAGCAAATGGAAGAATGAGGAGGTCCAAGAGCTGAACAGACAATTTCAAAGATCAGCTCTAGAAGATAAAGCTAAATATTATGACAATATGTACAAAGATCTGGAATTAGAAAACCAAAAAGGAAGAACACACTCAGCATTTCTCAAGCTGGAGGAACTGAAGAAAAATTCAAGCCTCAACTTTCATTATTGAAAGATTCTCTGAGCAAATTATTGAATGATGCAGAAAGCATCAAGATAAAATGGAAGGAATACACAGAGTCACTGTGCCAAAAGGAAATGGTTAATGTTCATCCTTTTCAAGAGGTAGCATATGATCAAGGTACATTGAAGGAATTGGCAAACAACAAGGCACCAGGAATTCAAGGGATAACAATTGAACTCTTTCAAGAAAATGAGGTGGCACTGGAGGCACTTACTCATCTCTGTCAAGAAATTTGGAAGACAACTGTTTGGTCGACTGTTTGGAAAAGATCCACGTTTGTGCCCATTATAAAGAGAGGTGAACAAACAGAATGCAGAAATCATTGGACAATCTCTTTGATATCCCATTTGAGTAAAGTTTTGCTAAAGGTAATACAGAAATGGCTACAATCATGCATTGACAGAGAACTTCCAGAAGTTCTGGAAGTTTTTAGAAGAGGTCGTGGAACGAAAGGTATCATTGCTGATGTCACCAATGGATCTTGGCTGAAAGTAGAGAATATCAGAAAGATGTTTACCTGTGCTTTATTTTTTATACAAAGTCTTTCGATTGTGTGGATCATGACAAGCTATGGACAACCTTGTGAAGCATGAGTATTCAGGAACACTTAATTGTGTCATGAGGAATCTATACCCGGACCAAGAAGCAGTTTTTCGAACAGAACATGGGAACACTGAATGGTTTAAAATTAAAAAAAAAGGTTTGCGACAAGGTTGTATTCTTTCACCATACGTGTTCAAACTGTTTGCTGAGCAAATAATCCTAGAAGCTGGGTTATATGAAGAAAAATGTGGCCGCAAGATTGGAGGAAGACTCATTAACAACCTGTGATATGCAGTGAAAAGGACTTAAAACATTTACTGATGAAGATCAAACAGCACAGCCTTCAGTATAGATTACATCTTAATGTCAAGAAAACAAAAATCCTCACCACTGGACCAATAAACAACATTATTATCAATGGAGAAAAGATTGAAGTTGTCAAGGACTTCATTCTTCTAGGATCAACTATCAACACTCATGGAAGCAACAGTCAAGAGATCAAACGACG
>NW_006408663.1:6546353-6561562 GCF_000296735.1 Chrysochloris asiatica | reverse complement strand
ACGTTGTTTGATCTCTTCACTGCTGCATCTGTGAGTGTTCATAGTTGATACAAAAAGAGTTCTTTTTTGTTGTTGTTGTACATTTCTATTTGTATCAAATAATGCATAATGTCATGTATTCACCAACTTAGTATCATATAGAATTGTTTGACTGCTCTAAAAATGCCCTTGTTGTTGTTAAGTGCCGTCGAATTGGTTCCGGCCTATAGTAACCCTGTACAGGGTTTCCGAGGGTGTAAATCTTTATGGGAGTAGAAAGCCTCATCTTTTACCACGGAGTGGCTGTATGCTCCGTCTATTCACCTGTTTCCCTTCCTTGCTGAGCTCCAAGCAACCACTGATCTTTTCTCTGTTTTTGTATTTTTCATTTTGTATCTGTTGAGTGAATACTTTTTAACTCTTAATTCCTCATAGAAAATTTCCATGATGTGTTTGACTAACTATATTTTATGTGCTGTTGTTGTTAACTGCCGTTGAGTCAGTTCCGGCCCATAGCGACCCTGAACAGGGTTTCTGAGGCTGTAAATCTTTACAGGAGCAGAAAGCCTCATCTTTCTCCTGTGGAGCAGCTGGTAGTTTTGAACTGCTGTTCGCAGCCCGATTTGTAGCCACTATGCTACCAGAGCTCAAATAATGTTATTTATATAGTAATTTTAAATAATGTACATTATTGCTGTTGTTAAGTGTTGTCAAGTTGATTCCAACCCACTGTGACCGTGTACAGGGTTTCCAAGGAGCAGCTGGTGAGCTTGAACCACCAAATGACTTTCCAATCTGCCACATTAGCCTACTGTGCCACACCATGGTGTTAACTAAAATCAAATTTGTTTGCAAATGGAAAGGAAAATAATATCAGAAAGTGAAAAGTGTATTTTCTAATGAATGAATATTTTTGAGGTATAAGAAAGATGTTGAAATTTTAATTAAATGCCTATCATTAAATTTGTAATATGAAGGAGCTGCAGTAAGTTCATATGAAAATTCCATTATCTTTTAGTTCTATTTTTCCACTAACTTTTTAAATTCCCCTTATATACACAGACATCCATCAGAAATAGTGGAGGTTGGTTTCACACCTCACAATAAAAAAAAATGCTGTAATAAAATGAGTCATACAAGTTATTTGGTTTCCAAGTACATATAAAAGATATATTTGCACTCGTCTGTACTCTATTACATATGTAATAACATTATGAAAATTTTTGAAATTTCGAAAGGATTACCAAAATGTGATATAGAGACATGAAGTGAACACATGTTATTTGGAAAAATGGAGTCATAGATTTACTTTATGCAAGGTTGTCAAAACCTATCAATTAAACAAAAGCATAATATTTGGGAAGTGTAACAAAATGAAGTACTATAAAGTCAGGTATGCCTGTGCATAAATTAGCAAACCAAGGATTTATTGTCATTGTTTGGAAATGTGGAATATATTTGCATTTTATGACCAATCACAGTCTTAAATTCTCTTTCTCTTTCTCTCTCCTTTCCAATCCCACTTCCTCCTGCCTCTTCTGTACTTCATAGCATCAGATGAAGAAGAGCCAACTTCAGCAGGTAAAGTTTCTATGTTCTGAAAATAATTTCTATTTAATTTAAAGTAGGAACATCATTAACTTTTTAAAGTGAAGTGTATTTTACAGTTGTCAGTCAGAAAATTGTTATAGTTTTATTTGAATCCTTAAATTACGTTTTAAGTGGGTTTTTTTGTATTGCTTTGGAGAAGAGATGCATCGTATGTCATAGCTGCGTTTCTAAACATGGAAGTATTTCCATTTATAGAATAAGGAGCATCCACTCTACAATTAATTCCATGCTCTGAATGTTCTAATGAAATGCATTAGCCTTCAGGAACTTTTTTACCACCTGAGATATGATGATAGCTTCATTTACCAGCTGCTTCTATAACTACTGGAAACATCTTTTGTCTTAGTTGAGTCTTATTTTCAGGTATTTAAACATCTTGTTTCACTATGTATAAAAACTAAATTTAATTAATCACCCATAGTAATATTGTGATACAATAGTGTGATACAAATAAGTATAAAAATGTATCCATGAACTACCCAAGCAAGTCCTTTAAGCCAGTGTATAATATTCCTTGTATAATTATAAACTGACATTGATATTTTTAAAACTGCCACAACAGATACTATACTTCTAAATGAAAACAGTTACCTGTAGAGGTGATATCTTTAATCTAATTATATTCCTATTGCTCAAATAATTTTTAAAATTTCGCTCAAAATTTTCTTTTGACTTAGTTTATGAAACTGAAACATATATATCCTTTTAGTGTGTCAAATAGAACAGTGCTACCCTATTATTTAAGAAGCTCTGGTAGCGTAGTGGTTACGAATTGGGCTGCAAACCTCAGGGTCAGCCGTTCGAAACTCCCAACTGTTCTATGGGAGAAAGATGACACTTTCTACTCTCTTAAAGATTTACAGCCTCGGAAACCCTGTACAGGGTCGCTATGAGTCGGAACTAACTCCAGGGCACATAACCACCACCCTATATTTAAAACTCTGTTGGGAGTTTAAACCAAACATGTGCATCTGTTAAGAATGTGTGTGTGTGTGCGAATGTGTTTCTGTATGTATTCTTAGGTTTGTATATGATGGATACTGTGGGTGTGAGTTATAGATAGGTTTACAACTTTGAAATTACTAAGATTTGCTTAAATATATGATTTCCTTCATTTAAAAAAATTGTTGTAACATTGCAAATTACACATTTACTAGATAGATTACTGTTGAAAGGAACTAACATCAACAACACAGAGACATGAACACATAGATCATATTTAAAGAGGGGGGACACTAAATTTTAAAATATGTATAGAATGTTCCCACCCAAGATTTCATAATCAGCAAGCAACAGTAAAATAATTAAAAATCAACTTACACTAGCAAATGACTTGTACTTATTCTACTATAGCACACTCTTCCTTTTAATTAAATTATAATTAAATAGCATATATCTTTTAGTTTTAAAATTGTAAAAGTCACAGAAGATTTATTCAAGTTATATTTTACCTACTTTATAGTGTTGTATGTAATAGCATTTGTATAATTTTGTATATTATTTTAAATGTTTGTATCTGACTACTATGGTAAGTTCTGGACATTCTAGGGGAGCAATAAATTAGGATATTAAATTCTCCGAATTCTTATTCATATTGTATGTTTGTATATATTTTTTCATATTCTTCCTCAACCCAGGTTCTCCTGTAGTCTTCTCCATTTCTGTGGTTCAAATCAAAACTCTTAGTGTAAAATTTGATGACGTTTTATATATCGCACTGAATCATATTAGGTTTTTGTCCAAATATTTCAAAAATCTAATCATTTCTTACCATCATCTCTGCCATCACCCTACTCCAAAGCACCATCTTCTCACACCTGTATTATTTATTATTGTTGTTGCGCACCATTAAGTAAATTTCAACTCATAGTGACCCTGTGTATAGCAGAAGAAACACAACCCAGGTCTGCACCATTCTTACAATTTTTGTTATGTTTGAGCCCTGTGTCAATCCATTTTGTTTGGGGTCTTCCTCGTTTTTGCTGACACTCCACTTTACTATGTATGGTGTTCTTCTCCAGGAACTGATTGCTCCTAATAATATGTTCCAAGTATTAGAGACAAAGTGTCATCATCAAGATTTGTTTGTTCTTCTGGCAATCCATGATCTTTTGTTTTGTTTTATTTTTTTCTTATTTATCAGTGTGACAGAATAGAACTGTCCCATAGTTTTTGCTAGTTTATTTGGCTTTTAATTTTTATTGTGAATTGAGTAAAGATTTACAGAGCAGATCATCAAGTTGATGGCACTTTTAATATTCTTTTCCATCATGTAATTCAAATGCATCAATTCTTGTAACAGTCTTCCTTATTCATTGCCCTACTATTACATGCATATTAGGTGATTGAAAATACTGTGGTTTGGATCAGGGACACCTTAATCCTCAAACTACTGTCTTGATCTTGAACAGTTTAAAGAGTTCTTGTGCAGCAGATTTGACTAATACAATAAGTCATTTGTGTTCATGACTGTTGCTTCCATAATCCTTGCATATCCAAGGAAACTGAAGTCTTTGTCAGCTTCCATATTTTCTCAATTTATCATTTTATTTATAAATCCAGTTGTAAGAATCTTTGTTTTCTTTACATAGAGGTACAATCAATACTGAAGTCTTTAGTCTTTGCTCTTCATCAGTAATTATTTTAAGTCATTTTCACTTCTAGCAAGCAAAGTTGTATCATCTGAAGGCTAACAAGGACTCTTCCTCTAACCTTGATGATATGTGCTTCTTCATATAATCTCGGATTATTTGTTCACCATACAGATTTAATAAATACAGTGGAAGGATAAAACCCTGGGACATGCCTTTCCTGATTTTAAACCATTCAGTTTCCCCTCATCTGTTTAAATCACTGTCTATGTACAAGTCCCTCATGAGCATACTGAAGTAATCTGGAATACCCATTATTCCAATGTTATCCATAATTTGTCACACATTTGAAAGCCTTTGCACAGTCACCAAAGCATCAGTAGACATCTTTCTAACATTCTCTGCTTTTAGCCAAGATCCATTTGATGTTAGAAATTATATCCCTGCATTCACATCCTCTTCTGAATCCAGCTTGAATTTCTGGTAGTTCCCTGTCAATGTACTCCTAAAACTATTTTTAAATTATCATAAGCAAAATTTTACTTGCATGCAATATTAATGATAATGTTTGATATGAATTTCTTTCAAACACTTGGCCAGGTAGCTGTCTTCCAAATGTGTTGGCATAGATAACTGAGTGCTTCCAGTGCTGCATGAATTTGTTTAAATATTTGTTTATATTCCATCAATTACTGGAGCCATATTTTTCACTCATGCCTTCAGTGTTCCCCTTAAATGGATAATAGGTGTCTTTAAGTATTTTCTTTAAACAAGGCCAGGGGAAAATTGTGAAACAGACACAAATGTTCATATACAAGTTCATGCTGAAGTTGAAGGAAATGAAAACAAGTCAATGAAGACAAAATATGACCTTGAATCTATCCCATCTGAATTTAGAGATTGTCTCAAAACCAGATTTGATTAAGTAGACATTAATGACAGAAGATCAGAAGAATTGTGGATTTACATCAAGAACATCATATAGGAAGAAAGCAAAATATAATTTAGAAGACAAGAAAGAAATAAAAGATCAAATAGATGTCAGAAGAGACTCTGAAACTTGCTCTCCAGTGTAGAGATTGTAAGGCAAATGGAAGTAGATAAAAGAGATGAATAGAAAATTTCAAAGGATAGCTTGAGAAGACAAAGTCAAATATTATAATGGAATGTGTAAAGATCTGGAGTTAGAAAACCAAAAGGGAAGAACACACTCAATAATTCATAAATTGTGAGAACTGAATGAATAATTGCAATATAAAAGGATTCTATAGGTAAAAGTATGAATGATGTAGAAAGCATCAAAGAAGTTGGAAGGAATACACAGAGTCACTGTACCAAAAAGAAATGGTTGATGGTCAAGCATTTCAAGTTGGAGCATATAATTAAGAACCAATGACTCTGAAGGAAGAAGTCCAAGGTATATGGAAGGCGTTGGCAAAGAACAAGATACCGGGAATTTATGGACTACAAATTGAAGTCTTTCAACAAGCTAATTCAACACTGATTCAACACTTAGTCATCTAAGCCAAGAAATTTGGAAGACAGCTATCTGACCAGCTGATTGGAAGAGACCCACATTTGTGTCATATCTAAAGAGAGATGACTTAGTTGAATGCAGAAAACATTGGGCAATATCATTAATATTGCATGAAAGAAAAATTTTGTTAATGTACTCAAAAACTACTCCAACATTACATTGGCAGAAAACTTCAAGTGGAATTCAGATGAGGAAGTGAAGTGAGCAATATCATTGCCGATGTCAGATGGATCTTGATTGACAGCAGGGAATACCAGAAAAATGTATACGTGTGCTTTATTGATTACGCAGTCTTTCGATTGTGTGAATAATGACAGGGTATTTACAACATTGTGGACAATGAGTATTCCAGAACACTTAATTGTGCTCATGAGGTACCAATACAGAGATCATGAGGCAGTTGTTTGAGCAGACAAGTGAATACCAGAATGGATTAAAAATTGAGAAAGGTGTGGATCAGGGTTTTAGTCTTTCGCTATACTTATTCCGTCTGTATGCTGAGCACATAATCCAAGAAGATGTATTAAATGAAGAAGGACATAGTGTCAGGATAAGAGGAAAAATCATTAACAACCTCTGATATGCAGATGATACAACCTTGCTGGCTGAAAACTAAGTGAACTTAAAATACTTACAAATGCAGGTAAAAGACCACAACCTTAAGTATGGGTTACACCTCATTAAAAATAAAATAGTAATCCTCGCTATAGGACCAATAATAACATCAAGATAAGTGGAAAAAAGATTGAAGTTGTGAAAGTAGATCAATCATCAAAACTCATTAGCAGCAATCAAGTAATCAAATGCCATATTGCATTAAGCAAATCGCAGCATAAGACCTCTTGAAAGTATTTAAGACTGAAGATTTAATTTTGAGGATTAAGGTTCCTCTGACCCAAGCCATGCTATTTTCAATAACCTCAATTTATATGAAACTTGGACAATGTTAAATAAGACCCTAGAATTGATGCAGTTGAGTTATAGCATTGGAGGAGAATATATTCAAGTACCATGGACTTCCAAAATAAATAAACTATCTGTGTTGCAAGCAGTACAGCCAGAATGCTCCTTGGAAGCCAGGATGGCCAGATTTAGTGTCTCCTACTTTGAACATATCACCAATAGGGACCAATCCCTGGATAAGGACATCATGCTTGGTCAAGTGGAAGGCCAGTTATAAAGAAGAAGTTCCTCAACAAGATTGACTGGCACAGTGGCAGCAATTGTGGTTTTTCCGCAGGACTAGGCAGTGTTTTGTTCTGTTGTGCATAGGGTTCTTGTTAGTCGATAATGAATCAATGGTAGCTAATAACAACAGTGTCCAAAATATTGAATAATGCAGAAGGCATCAAAAGAAGATTGAAGAAATACACAGAATCACTGTACTAAAAAGAAATGGTCGATGTTTAGCCACATAAGATGTAGCATATGATCAAGAGCCAATAATACTGAAGGAAGAAGTCCAACGTACACTGAAGGCACTGGCAAAGACCAGGGCTCTGGAATTTGATGAAATACAAATTGGAATCTTTCAATAAACAGATGCAGCACTGGAGGAACTCACTCATCTATGACAAAATATTTGGAAGATAACTACCAGGCCAACTGATTGGAAGAAATCCATATTTGTGCCCAATTCTAAGAGAGGTGACCCAACAGAATGTGGAAACCATTGGACAATGTCATTAATATTTCGTGCAAGTAAAATTTTGCTAAGGATAATTTAAAAATGGCTTTAACATATATTGACAGACAAGTCCCAGATGTTCAAGCTGGTTTCAGACCAGAAATTGTAACTTGGGATATAATGACTGACATCAGATAGATAGATCTTCACTGAAAGCCTGTGCTTTGTTGATTATGTGAAGATTTTCGATTGTTAGGTTTATGATAAGCCTGGACAACATTAGGGAGAAGGAGTATTTGGGAATACTTAATTTGGAATACTTGATCATTCTGCTGTGCATAAGGTTACTAGGGGTCAGTACCAACTCAATGGCACCTAACAACAACAATAATTGTGCTGATGAGAAACCTGTACATAAATCAAGAGGCACTTGTTCGAACACAGCAAGGGAACACTGAATGGTTTAAAAATAGGAAGGATGTGTACCAGGTTGTTTTCTTTCCCCATACTTATTCAATCTATGTTGAGCAAATAATCCAAGAAGCTGTATTATATGAAGAAGATTGTGGCATCAGGATTGGAGAAAGAATGACTAACAATCTGTGGAATGCAGATTATGTAAACTTGCTTAATGAAAGCGAAAAGGACTTAAACTACTTACTGATGAAGATTAAAAGCCACAGACTTAGTTATGGATTGCACTTCAATGAAAAGAAACAAAACCAAAAATACTCACCACTGGACCAATAAATAACATCAATATAAATGAATAAACAGTCAGAGTTATTAAAGACTTCATTTTTCTCAGATTAACCATCAACACTCAAGGAAGTAACAGTCAGAAAATCAAAGGATGCTATTGCATTGGACAGATCTGCTGCAAAAGACCTCATTAAAGTGTTGAAGTACAAATATGTCAGTTTTAGGACTAAGTTGTGCCTGATCCAAGCATGGTATTTTCAATAGCCTCACATACATTTGAAAGTTGGGCGATGAATAAAGTAGACCATAGGAGAATGGATGCATTTGAATTATGGTGTTGGAGGAGACTATTAAAAGTGCCACAGGCTGCTAAAAGAATAAATAGATCTGTGTTGAAAGAAGTATAGCCAAAATCAGGATGGCGAGACTTCATCTCTCATACGTTGGACATATTGTTAGGAGGCACTAGTCCCTGGACAGGGACATCATGCTTGGTAAAGTGGAAGGACTGTGAAAAAGAGGAAGACCTCCAATGGGGTGGACTGGCACAGTGACAGCTGTAAAAATTGTGACGTTGGTACAGGATTTGGTATTGGTTTGTTCTGTTGTTCAATAATGTCACTATGAATCAGTATCACCTCATTGGTACTTAACAAGAAGTCTTTTAAGTGCTTTTTTTCCAAAATCTAAATGAAATATGCTTGAATGTAGTTTTTGTTAAGTGCTATTGAGTCAGTTTCAACTCATTGTGAGCCTGCATAGAGTTTCAGAGGACCGCTGGTACATGTGAACCACCAACCTTGCTGTTAGCAGTCCAGTGCTTATCATACAGAAACACACCAGGACTCCTTGAGTATAGTGTTTATGGGTTATACCATTTAAATAAGGAGCTCTGATAGGATAGTGGTCAGGAGTCAGGCTGCTATCCTCCCTCAAACTCAGCATTTTGAAACTACCAGCAGTTTCATGGGAGAAATATGAGGCATTTTGCTCCTGAAAAGATTTACAGCCTCAGAAACCCTATGCAGGGTCGCTATAAGTCAGAAACAACTCCATGTCACACTACCACCACACTATATGTCTATATACTGGTGGCTCTGTGTCACTTGGTTCAAATTACTGACCTTGCTGTTACCAGCCCAGCTTGTATTCTAATATGTTACCAGGATTCAATATATATTTATAATGTTGTTTTTGTTGTTAAATGCCTTTGAGTAAGTTCTAAACCATAGCGACCCAGTATAGGGTTTCTGAGGAGCAGCTATTGGGTTTCAACCACCGACCTTGTGGTCCAGTGTATTATCCAGCAGTGCCACACCAGATTTACCTATCTACATATATATCTACATCTTTCTCTCTCTCTCTTTCTCTCACTCCCTCTCTCTCTCTTTCCATCTCTATATATGCTTGAATTCACTGAGATTTAAAGACAAGTTCCTTTCTACTCAGCTATGTGAAAACACACAAACACATATTTTTAAAAATCCATTTTAAATAATATGTTACAAAATTGCCACATTGCTTTTTTTTTTTTTTTTAGAGCTTAACAGAGGTACTTGAAAAAAAGAATTAATAATGCAGTTTCAAAAGTAAATAGAAGAATAAATTCATAAAAACCATTATACATACCAGCAAGGAGCCCTGGTAACATAGTGGGTTATGTGGTTGTCAACTAACCCAAGACTGTGATCCTCTGTAATTATTTCTTCCCATACTTCAGTGTTTAAAAATGTAGTGGGGAGAATTGTCCAAACACTAAGCTACTACTAAGAACAAAGACAAAATAAGAATATTTAGAAAGAGATGGGTGAAAGATTCTTTTAAATATTTATGTAAGATCATCACGAAACCAATGAAAATTCTAACTCATGCGAGCCTATATTTTTCAGTCAGAATGTTCAAACAAGTTGTCTTTTTGTGTCTGAGGATTTATGGAGGTACAGAGGAAAGAGATTAACATAATTTTTTAAGTAACTTGAGTCTCAAGACTGTGGGGTTTTTTTTGTTTTGTTTTGTTTTTGTTTTTTTTTGTCTCCTTTCGCTTATATCATCTAATTACTCTAGTGCTTCCTGACATTGGGTGTATGGGGGGCAGATTTCGTTATTGTTAACTGATGTCAAGTTACTATGGTTCTGACTCATAGTAACTCTCTGTAGGTTTTCTGAGGCTTTGAATCTTCCTGAGAGCAGAAAGCTTACTGTTTCTCTCCAGGAGCTTCTGGTAGGTTCCCAGTTCAGTGCTTGTTGTATGAAGCCACCTTGCTCCTGGGGCAGGTGAGGTGGGGGGTGCCAGGTAGATTTGGGATATAAAGCTGTTGGTTTACACTGAATTTTACTCTTATTCTGGGTCTAAGGTACCAATAAAAACCAGCCCCTCAGGCATCCTCTCATCTCACTCTATGAAACTCGACTTGTTTTTTAGGACCCAGTCATATATGTACTCACTCTCCCTAGGAAGTAGGACAGTCTATTCTAAAGTCATATATGTTGTGCCCATTCTTATTTAAAAATTTAAATTTGTGTTTATTTGTAGTGTTTCTATTCTAAATCAATCTATGGAATCGCTATCCTAAATTAGCTAAATCCAGAGCATTCTTACTCTTTTGGTTCTGCTTCCTTTCATTCTCTTCACAGGTCCTATGTCTCCTGACTTTTCTTGTACCAAATTTCACTGTGTTTGTAGAGGTTAGGAGTGTTTTTCTATGACAGGTAGCTGAACCTAACATACCTAAGGATAGGACCTGCTCTTTCTATAAGCTCACAACATTTCCCTGCTACTTTCCTAGTAAATAATGCTTCTGTTAGAAACTTCTACTTCCCCAGGTCCAATCATGTCGCTTTCATATTAGCACTAAGGAGACTGAATCCTTTCTTATATGTATCGGTTGGAATTGTTTCTCCTTGGCCACTGGGGAAAGTGGCTGTGACTTATTTCTTATTACATTTCCAGCAATGCTGAAGACCTAATCCAGGATCAATACTTGTTGAGTGATGGATAGGTAAATATAATTTAAAGTAACATCATCCTGTATGTTCATGGAATACAAAAGGAGAGAATCTGTGAGATCATAGTGCTTTTCAAACATAGAAAATACTTGGAATATATTAGTGCATTCTTACAGACTTATATCTTAGATAGATTTTTCAAACTTACAGTCATGTCTGTCACATTTTTTGATTAAGCTCATTCCATAATTCCTTTGGTTATCTTGAACAAAATTAGATGTGCAACATGAAGGTGTAAGGCAGATAAAGCAAGCGTTTTCAGAACCTATATTTTTCTAATAAGCATGTACATGATCCAGAGGAATAAGTGGGATATTTACTCATATTTTAGAATGAATAATGGTTTTCAAATATCATGATGAAATCATAGTTTGCTCATTAAAGGGCCAGAGATACAATATACAAGTGTAACAGGCATAGATACTTGCAGAATCTCAGACAATACAACTCAATAAAGATGGGGCTAACTTTGATTTCTGCAGAAATCCTGCTTGCTCTAAGAAGTGAGTTCTGTTTTAATAATAATAATAATAATAAGACTGTGACTCTTACAAAGAATATGTTACTCTAAATATGTAAAGAACACCTGAAGATGGGAAAAACCAGATAATCACCATTTAAAGCATTTTACATGGTATTTCCCTTCTATTTTAAAGAAGTCAAAGTCATACTAACAGAATTTCCCTTAAACATTGTAAACTAATTTTTCAGTTACTTGATGTTTGTTATACATACATTTAAACTTTAATCCTGAATTCACTAATATGTAAAAAAAAAAAAAAAAAAAAATGAAAAAATAAAAACAGAGCTTCTGATCATGGAAAGCTAAAACATATTTTTAAAATCCAGTCTGCCTAACAGAATTATAATCATGAAGTTCCTGGCAGATAATAACAACTCGATATGGCTTATCTCTTTTGAGTAGAAAAAATGCATTCTATGGTAAATTAGGACAGTCCCTTAGCCAAGTACATTTGAATAATTTGGGAGTCAAAACTTAACCTCACTATAATATATAGAGAGACATCAATCTATTATTTAAATTTTTACTTACATGCCAATTCTTATGTATAAATATTGTCAAGCATTTTTTTTTTTTTTTTAACACTTAGAAAATTTTCTTAGAAAAGGATGGTGATGAAAGATGAATTAGAATGTGCTTAGATACAGGTCTTAGTTCTTTCCAGATTCAGGTAACAAGAGCCAGATGTCTCACTGTGATGTGGAAAGGACCCCTGGGAAATCATCATGTTGAGTAACTTGAGGAATAGAGCAGAAAATACCAGTAGATTGCTGTGAAAAATGTGTCAAGAAAACATTTTAACAGGATTTCTTCTACTTTATTTACCCGTGAACAGGACACTCAATAAATACATGTTATTCTACTGCTGAGTGTTAGAGCACTGCCAACTTCTCTAGCCTATGATTGATAGAAGCTGAGAATGGTCTTACTATTCACCATCTGTCATTAAAGAGGCAAGTTCTTCCAGTGGACACAGTTTCTTTATAAGACTTTAAATACTATGGCTAACACACATTTCATATTTCCCCTGTGAAAGAGATACAGAGTCTTTAAATTGCCAGCTTCACTTTACTGCTAGTATTGCCCTTTGCGAACCATGCTTGGACTTCTAGTGTGGTGTTGTGAACCATAAGGTTGGCAGTTCAAACCCACCGGCAGCTCCTCAGAAACCTTATACAGGGTCACTTTGAGTTGGAACTGACATGACAGCACTTAACAACAACATCTATTCTTACAGTCCTGGTGTAGTATTATTGTAGGATAAGTACTGGACTGTTAAGTGTAAGGATCCTGGTTCAAACTCACCAGCCACTTCTTGGAACCTTATACAGAATTGCTGAGTCAGAACTGACTGGAAGGCACAATAATAGCATCCATTCTTATTTGTGTTTGTTATTTAAATGATTCTCTATTACTTCATGTATTGTTTGAGCTATTTAAAATTTTTCCAAGAAAGAAAAGGGGCACAGATAAGTACACACCGAGTGATCTACATTGAAAGTTATTATTATAATTACCAACAATGCTTATAAGGAAACATAGTTTAAAATGATATAAAAATCTATTTCTCTATTAGGTTATATAGTTGTTTATTTATATTTGTCCTTGGACTAATGAACTTACTTTTATAAATGGGTTCATGAGGAAGGATAAAAATTTAAGAACTATTTTGATATTACTAATATGATGCTTCAAAAAAGAACAGAGGATTCTTTAAAGGACATGGATTTAGTAGCCAAAAGAGGTTCTCTGATTTTTCTTAGTTAATTTAAACTCAAGTAAATGAGGGAAGAAGAGGTTATGTGTAGACCTAGAAATGGAAAATAGTCACTGAATGTTCATTAGACATGTATACAAATTATAAAATATAATTTAAAAATGTGAAGAATCTTTCAGTTAAAGAATAAACGGAGCAGCAAAGATGTGAAATGTGGTTATAGAAATATTTTTTTTCTCTGAGAAACAAAATTTAGTGTTATCTTTTTCCTACATTATGATGTCAAAATAAATAATTTTGGATTAAATATAAAAGAGGTAGATAATGGGGAGTGTAAGGAGCTCTGGTAGCGTAGTGGTTACGAATCGGGCTGCGAACCTTAAGGCCAGCAGTTTGAAACTACCAACTGCTCCGCGGGAGAAAGATGAGGCGTTCTGCTCCCGTAATGATTTACAGCCTCGGAAACCCTGTACAAGGTCGCTATGGGTCGGAACCGACTCGACGGCGCTTAGCAACAACAACAATGGGGAGTGTGGTGGCTCTGTATCATAACCACTGGATTGCGAAATGTAAGGTTGGCAGTTTGAACCCACCAGCTGCTTAGTGAAGAGGCTTTCTGTTTTTGCAAAGATTTACAGACTCAGAACCAATGTACAGGGTTGTTTTGATTCAGAACTCATTCAACAGTACTTAACATCAATAGCAAAACCAGCAGTGTTCAAAATAGTTTCACTTTAAATCTATTGAGTGTTATATTGTTAGTTAAAAGTAATTTGAAACTAGCTGTGAACATTTTTTTAGAAATGTATGAAAATGAATTGGTTAACAAGTCTATATAAATGTAAAGTTCTTGCTTGGAAAACTAATAATACTTTCCTAATGATTTATTTTAAGTAATTTTCATAATGCTTATAGTTCGTTTTATTCACCAATGTCCAATAAATGCTTTAGATATTCTTCCCTGATGTAGACATATCTGAAGTGTTGCTTTCACAAGCTATTTAAGTATAAAAATAATCAAAGAACAAAGTATTAAAGTAGAAAAAAGTGAATCAAATTTATTTTCAAATGATAGCATACAGTGTCTACAGGAATTATTAATCATATACAGGAAATTTTTAACTCAAAATTAAAAATATATATATCTGTGTGTGTGTCACTTCAAATGTGCACCTTCCTTGCTTAAATGCTAGCCTGAGATATTTAATTGAACAAATATATCTCCCACCCACTCTTTTAAAAATAAAGAGTTTTTGTGGGTTTTCTTTGCATATGAGTTTTTGTGTATTTTCTTGGACAAATGTTAACACTTTATGAATATTGTCTTGTTATAAATCTAAAAAATAACTTTAAAGGATGACCTAAAGTTCTTAGCTGCCACTACTGAGAGCATACCACTTTAATTATGTTATAGATTTAAAAAATAGCCGCTCACTTATATGTGGAGACCTGGTGTGGCGCTGTGGGTTAATATGCCAGACTGCAAGATCGACAGTTCAAGATCACCAGCTGCTCCTCAGAAACCCTATACAGGGTTCATATGGGTCGGAATTGATTCAAAGGCACTTAACAACAACAACAACTCACTTATGTGAACTTTCAATGAAATTATTGAAGTGCATTCTTACTGAGAATTTCCCTGAAGATCACTTGGAGTAGTCATCCAATTCAGATATCCTCATGCATCTCCATTATATTCAGATTCCTTTGGAGAGCTGTTTGTGGAAATAATCAATCTATATGATACAGGCCTTTTTCCTTTTTTTTAAAAAAACTGGAGAACTCGGTGGTTCAAATTCACCAGCTGCTCCTGGGAAACGCTATATAAGATTGCTATGAGTCAGAACCCACTCAACGGCACTTAACAACAGCAACATATAGATAGATAGATAGATAGATAGATAGATAGATAGATA
>NW_006408663.1:6544063-6545253 GCF_000296735.1 Chrysochloris asiatica | reverse complement strand
ACTACGCTACCAGGTTGTTAATGAGTCTTCCTTCAATCCTGATGCCATGTTCTTCTTCATATAATCCATCTTCTCAGATCATTTGCTCAGTGTACAGATTGAATAATTTTGGTGAAAGAATACAATGATAGTGCACAACTTTCCTAATTTTAAACCATTCTGTGTTGCCTTGTTCTGTTCGAACAACTGCCTCTTGGTCTATGTGCAGGTTCCTCATGAGTACAATTAAGTGTTCCGGAATACTCATACTTCACAATGTTTTCCATAGCTTGTAGTGATCTACATAATTGAAAGCCTTTGCATAGTCAATAAAGCACAGGTAGACATCTTTCTGGTATTCTCTGCTTTCAGCAACGAGCCATCTGATGTCAGCAAGGATGTCCTTCACTCCATGTCCTTTTCTGAATCTGGCTTGTACCTCTTGTAGCTTTCTGTTAATGTACTGCTGCAGCCATTTTTGAATTACTTCAGTAAAATTTTCCTTGCGTGTGGTATTAATGATATTGTGTAATGATTTCCACATTTTGCTTGATCACCTCTCGTTAGAACAGACACAAATGTGGATTACTCAATATGCATGGGGTTCCTTTCCCTTTTCTCTTTTCTCTAGAGCACTGGTCTCTTTCTTGAGTTTCAGACTTCCATTTTCAGACATGATGGAGATACATTTAATACCAATGTACAAAAATGAATGTCCTTAACTTTTTATCTCTGCTGTAGGGTATTGCCTCTCTCATATATGACATTACCAGTTTCTCTGGAATAAAAGATTCCATTCTCAAACATCACCTTCTCCTGCACTCGTTTAATTCTTCTGCTGCAATATTCTCAAGCCTATCCTATCACTTTTTCTTCACAAGTGACATACTGTAGTTCTATATTTCTGCAGACATTGTTTAGATTTTTGCAGTTTTTATAAAATGTTATGAAATGCTATATAAATCTTCCAATAACTTTTACTTGCTCTGTAGGTCACAATGAGCTTGATTATGCCTCAGAAACAACCTACATCCAGATCTCAGTGACTTTACACATATACTAAATTATTAAATATGGAATATATCCAGTGTTGGTCCATAGGTGTCTCAGCACATTGTAAACACTCAAGGACCCATGCTGACAAAGGCTATGTCTTACCGCTTTGATTCACAGTAATCAAAGTAATGGGATGTGTCTTAGGCTGGGATTTT
>NW_006408663.1:6539277-6543538 GCF_000296735.1 Chrysochloris asiatica | reverse complement strand
GATTGTGTGTTCAGAGCCACTCATCAAAGCTCACTGTGCCTGTATTAGGTTTCATCACCACAGGAATAAGCATATCTCAACTGATAAACCTCTGGAAATCCTGCTTAACAGAGTTGACACAGAACCCTAGTAATTGTAGTCCATCCTTGCCAACTTGAAACTTATAAACTATATGCATAATCTCTAAATAAATAAAATGTTTAAGTCATACTTGTGCCTAGCATGATATAACTAAAACACATACAACTAAAAACACGCTGGTCCCATTTTGTCTTCAATGTCACAAATGAATACAACAAAAATATTTGATGTACACATACAAAAGAAAACAAACATGTTATACATTTTTAAATGCCCAAAGGGCACATTTTGCAAGTCAGCCTCATGCACACAACCTTACACAGTTCATGGGTCTGGAATTCATAGCTGCTCTGTCTTTCAGTGACATCACCTCTGTCACCATCTCTGCTGTTGCCACTTTTCCAGTTAGGAATCACAATGCACCACTCATGCTCTTCCTTAATCATGGTCCTAGGATCCTCTGCTCCTGGAATGAAAGATAACTACTCCCCACTGTTTGTTACACATCTTCTAAAATTACAGTTTTGATAATCACAATTACTCACAATTGAAATAAAAAAATTCTATCGGCATTATCCCCCATCCCTTTCACCACACCCATCTGAAAAAGAGGAAAACTACCCAGGGGGGGATTCTACCATATCCCTTCATTCTAAAACTAAGCACACAAAGAAAGCTTGTAAATCAGCCAATTTATGCCGTATTCTTGCTTTTGTTATTGTTGTTGTTATTAAGTGCCATTGAGTCGGTCTGGTCCTGACTCACAGTGACCCTGTGCACAACAGAATGAAAGACTGCCGGGTCCTGGGCTTACCTCACAATTGTTGCCACACTTGAGCCAATCCATCTCGCTGGGGGTCTCCCTTTTTTTCTCTGACCTGCTCCTCCTCATCAAACATGATGTCTTTCTCCAGTGACTGGTCCCTCCTGACAAAATGTCCAAAGTATGAGAGCCTTAATAGCCTCCATTTTCAATAGTCAGCATCAAAATTGCCCATTCAGGTATGGTGTTGTGGGTTAAACTGGTGGACTGCAAGGTCAGGCTGAACCATAGGTCGGGAGTTCAAACTCACCAGCCTCTCCTATGAAATCCTATGTAGGGTCACTATGAGTCGGAACCAATTCAATGGCATTTAACAACAACTGCAAATCAGCCAAGTATACTGAGTAGACAAACATTTTCCTTGATATGAATAATCTTCCATTCTGATTGGAATTTTGAGCAACTGCATTCATAAGCAAAAGTTCAGAGCAACAAATGGTGGCAATTGACACTTGTTCATAGTATCAAACTTCTTTATCTTCATCCTGTCACACTCTGTTCAGCTCAACCCTAGCCACCCATGCTATATCAAATGGGTACCAGCTGCAAGTCTGGGAGTTTATACACCCCTCCCTACATGTCAAAACAACTGGCCCTTCACTCTCAGCCTATGTCTCAGATATTCACACAATTTCCTGTTCCTCTTCTCACAAGGTCAAACCATCCAGCCTTCCTGTTCCTCTTATCACAAGGTCAAGGGGTACATATTAGAACATGTCCAAACTCAGCCCATATCTTCATTGCTGCATTTCCCCAATCCCTTTCAAACAAAGATCCAGGTGGTCACTAGAGAGCATATGACTTGCTGCTTCCCTTTAACTTTCAGTCCTAGAAGCAATTTCTCACTGATGAGTGACTTTCCTTGTCTTGATGCCTTTGAAACTCAAAACACAAAACTGCTTTTCTCTGCTTGAATCTCCTGTTATTCCAAGAGTTCTGGGTTGGTCTGAATATCTTTTCAAATGTAAATGTACCAATTCTGAATGTTCTGAGTGGGTCAGGATTCCACCTAAAGCCCCATAAGCTACAAAGACTTAAAGTAAAAAGCTTATTTTTTTTTTCAGGGCAAATTTGAATTCCCCTTTTAGCAAATCCATTCAAGTATAGGCTGAAGGTGGATTTACAGTCTCTCTGCAATCATAATTTTCAATATTCCTATCATACATATATATCTGTTTACAATAATAGGCAGGAGAAACCAATATCCACAAGGCAATCAAACATATAGCCTTTTTTTTAAAGCTCTTATTGTGAATTATGTGATAGTTTATATAGGAAAACGTTATCTTTGCATTCATACCATTGTATTTCCTTTCATTGCAATGATCAAAACACATAGCCTTTTAAAATACTCAAGTTCAATGTTTTCTTCACCCTTGGACTAATACCATGCATCCACCATACCAGAAACTTAGGTTTCTGGTATGGTGGATGCAGTAGGCCCAGCTCTACTTTCCTTTTTGAACCCACACGTAATGGGCTACTGGTGACCCCAGAAGCTGCTGCTCTTCCCTTAGCTGAAATATTTTATCCCTTGCTGCAAAGTTCTTTCTTTCACAACATCTCATAATTACATAGGTCTGGAGCCATTGCAATGAATACTGCTCAAAGGGCCAACTGCTTAACCAAGTGGTGAATATCTTTGGCTTCCTCTAACTCTATAAAGAGTCAAAGTGGACTTAAATCAAAATCAGCCCAATGTTTATTTATATGAAGTGGAGTTCTAACATATCTTCACCTTATATCAGTGCCTTGAAAATTAGTTAGAATTGAGAACCACGTTAGAAAGCTCATCCTTCTGAGTTTGTTTCTCTATAACTCCAGTATCTTGGTGCCTGTAGTGAAACAACTTATATATATATAAGTTTATTATCTTACAATTGTAGAGTCTCAGGTCCCCAGTGGAAGAAAGAGAGTCCCTTTTGAGTGCCCATTATATTGGAAGCAAGTCACACCCCCAAAGAAGCATCCCTTTAATTGATAGGCCGCTCATAGCCACTCATCAGAGATGCCTGTATTAGGTTTAATAAACATGGGAATAAGTGCATCTCAAATGCTAAACCTCTGGAAATCCTGGCCTAGTCAAGTTGACACAGAAGTCTAACCATTACAGGATTCAAACATGGTTAATCAATTATTGTTCTTATAACTTCTAGAAATGAAACATTGCTTTTCTCACATTATTGGACAAAGAAATTTACATTGATACTACTAACTTGAAAAGGACTGGGAAAGTGCAATCCATCTATATGCTTGTGAGAACTGGAATATTTGTAAACAGTCCTAAAAACTATAATCTGGACAATTACATGGACCGCCTTACTGTTTTCTTTGTCTATGTTGACCTTCCTCTTCTTTAAATACTTTACGACAAAACTCTCCATAATAACTGTATAATTTTAAAGAAATCTATTTCCTTTTTGCAATATATATTATCTATTGTGTTCATCAAACTTTATTTAGTATGCCATAAAGTCGGTTTCATCTTTTTGCATTTAATGTAACTTCATGTAGATTTTGGAAAATAATGGTATTTTTACATAGCTTAATTGTAAATGATATATTTATTTTTTTTATGATATGTTTGTTGTTATTGCTGTTAGGTGCTATCAAGTGAGTGCCAGGCTCCATACTCTGTCTCATATCAACACTTTGCACAACACAATGAAACACAACCCGGCCCTGCAACTTCCTCAGAGTTGTTACATTTGAGCTCATTGCTGTTGCCACTGTATCAATCTGTCTCATTGGGGGTCTTCTTTTTCACCGACCTTACACATTACCAAGCATTGTAGTCTGCTCCAGGGATTGGCCCCGCCTGGTAAGTATGAGAGAGGAAATCTCACCATCCTGCCTTCTAAGTAGCATTCTGGCTCTAGTGCTTCCAAGACAAGATGTGTTTGTTTTTCTGTCAATCCGTGATACTTGATTCTTCTCCAACACCATCATTCAAATGCATCTATTCTTTTATAGTCTTCCTTACTTATTGTGCAACTTTTACCTGCAAATGAGGCAATTGAAAATACCTTGGCTTAGGTCAGATGCACGCTAGTCTTCAAACTGACATCTTTCTCTTGAGTACCCTAAAAGGTCTTATGCAGCAGTTCTGCCCAATGCAGTATGTCCTTTGATTTCTTGATTGCTGCTTCCATAAGTGTTGGTAGGGAAAATGATATCCTTGACAACTTCAGCCTTTTCTCTATTTATCATGATGTTATTTATTTGTCCAGTTGGGAGGACTTTTGTTTTCTTTATGCTGAGGTAAAGCTTCAGGGACCTTCATTTGCTGAAGGTGCATGATTAAAATCAGGAGAAACAGCTGCAAATATCCATTAATAATCAGAACATAGAATGTGT
>NW_006408663.1:6536838-6538012 GCF_000296735.1 Chrysochloris asiatica | reverse complement strand
TCTGTGACAGGATAATATGCATACACCTAACAGGAGCATACATATTATCTTATCAGATAGGAGTCCTAAAGTCCTGGTGTGGCTCTGTAGGATAAGAATTCTACTGCTATCTGCAAGATTGGCAGTTCAATATACAGGGTCAATATGAGTCAGAATTGACTTGACAGCACATAACAACAACAACAAGGACTCCTCATGTGGCACTGTAGGAATTACCACTAAACTGCTAACTGCAAGGTCAGCAGTTCCTACTCCTTTTCTACTCCTTGGAAACTCTATACAGGGTCACTATGAATCAAGAGTGACTCAACGGCACTTCACAACAGCAACAACAAGGAATACAACTATAACTCGAGTTTATGTGCCAGCCACTAAAGCCAGTGATGGTGAAATTGAAGAATTCTACCAACTTCTTTAGTCTGAAAATAACCAAACATTTGAATAAGATGTATTGATCATATGAAGACAGGCATAACATCAGGATTGAAGGAAGACTCGTGGACTGCTTGCAACATGCAAATGATACAAATGCTGCTGTATCATCTGGACCTTAAGGTCAGTTTGAACCACAAGGAGGGCAGTTCAAACTCACCATCCATAAGTCGGAACCAACTGGACGCTTAACAACAACAACAACATAGCCTTGGTTACTGGAAGAACAGAGGAGTTAAAATACTTCCTGATAAAGATCAATGACCCCATCCTTCAGTATGGATTGTACTTCAATGTTAAGAAAACAAAATCCTCAAAATTGGACCAATAAATAATATGATAAAAGGAGTAACGATTGATGCTGTCAAAGTCTTAATTTTGCTTGGATCCACAATCGATGCTCATGGAAGCAGCAGTCAAGAAATCTGAAGCACAAGATCTCTTTAATTTATTCATGAACAAAGATACATATGCATGTGTAATTTGGGCAATGAATAAGTAAAACCTTAGTATAATTGATATATTTGAGTTGTGGTGTTGAAGAAGAATACTGAAAGTACTATGCTATGGATTGCCAGAAGTCTGTGTTGAAGAGGTACAACCAGAACGCTCCTTAGAATCCAGGATGGCAAGACTTAGTCTCTCATGCTGTTAACATGTTATCACAAGAGAATAGTACCTTGAGAAGAACATCATGCTTAGTAAAGTGGAGGGTCAGTAAAAAGAGGAAGACCACCAATGA
>NW_006408663.1:6534068-6534783 GCF_000296735.1 Chrysochloris asiatica | reverse complement strand
TGAAAAGTGACGTGGGAGTGGAATTGAGCTACAGGAGGTCCTACAAATCCTGAACTTTGGCAAGCCAGGTCAAGAAGCTAATATTTTAAAAATGACAACATCAAAAAATACTCCTCCTGGTGCTGACCCTAAGCAGTGGGAAAGGACTGGAACAGTATGGGAAATTGGGTCACAAGCTATTTGGGCACTTTAATCTTGCAAACCAGAAAAACAATGGTGATGACATTGTGCATTTATGCAGACTACAAATCGGATGAAACTATACGCCAAGCAAGATCTCCATCAGAGTAAGGAAATAAATTTTACAACCTTCAAGAAATTTGGCAACTTGAATCAGTGAAACCAAGTGTCTGCATTCATGTTCCCTTAACTAATAATCCTAAGAAACCAGCCTGAGCATTTATGATGCACGTTGCTGTTCTAGCTAATCACCAAAATGGAAGAGATACCCACATACAACAAATTAAAATATACACTCCAGTAGAAGAGAGTTCAATTGACAAATGTCCTAGATGTCCAACAATAGATTTTATGATTCAATAAGGTGTCTTTATAATAGAAAAAAAGTCATTAAACATAACTGTTTAAACTTGTCATTAAATAATATACTTAGTTAGAATCGTTATTGAGAAAAGTTAAATATTTTGAATGCATTTAAAAGTAGCTTACTGTATCTTTAATAAATAAATAAATTTGGGGTAGACAAACAAACAAA
>NW_006408663.1:6515458-6523396 GCF_000296735.1 Chrysochloris asiatica | reverse complement strand
TTTAGCTGAAGATAGTTCAAAACAGCTGTAACAGTACTCAGACAAGGAATTACAAGAAATTCAAAGCAGATTCAGATGAGGAAGTGGAGTGCTGATGTCATATGGATCTGGGCTAAAAGTAGAGAATAGCAGAAATATGATTACATGTGCTTTGTTAACTAGATTTCAACTGTGTGGATCATGATAAGCTATGGCTAACACTGTGAAGAATGGATTATTCTATATAACACTTAATTGTGCTTCTAAGGAACCTGTATATAGTTGTTAGCACTTAACAAGGGGATACAGAATGGTTTAAAAATCAGAAAAGGTGTGCACTATGGTTGTATCTTTTCACCATACTTATTCAATCTGAGCAAATAATCTGAAAATCTGGATTATATAATGAAGATTGATACTGATTGGAGGAAGAGTTATTAACAACTTGCTATATGCAGATGATACAACCTTTCTTGCTGAAAGCAAAAAGGACTTAAATTATTTACTGATGATGATCAAAGATCACAGCCTTCAGTATTGGTTGTACCTCAAGATAAAGAATACAAAAATCCTCACCACTAGACCAATAAATAACATCAACATAAATGACAAAAATATTGAAGTTGTTTTAAAGACTTTATTTTGCTTGGATCCACTATCAAAACTCAAGGAAATAGCAACCAAGAAATTAAATGAAATATTGCATTCAGCAAATCTGCTGCACAAGACCTCTTTAAAGTGTTCAAGAGCAAGATGTTAGTTTGATGGCTAAGGTGTATATGACCCAAACTATGGTATTTTAAGTCCCCTCATGTGCATGTGAAAGCTATACAATGAATAAGGAAGACCATGGAAGAAATGCTGCATTTGACTAACTGTATTGGAGAAGAGTATTAAAAGTACCATGGACTGCCAAAAGAACAAACAAGTCTGTGTTAGAAGATGTACAGCTGGAATGCTCCCTAGAATTCAGGTTGGTGATAGTTTGTCTCTCATTGTTGTTGTTGTTGTTAAGTGCCGTCGAGTCGGTTCCGACCCTTAGCGACCCTGTACAGGGTTTCTGAGGCTGTAAATCTTTACAGGAGCAGAAAGCCTCATCTTTCTCCTGCGGAGCGAGCTGGCTGACCTTGCGGTTCACACCCCGATTCGTATCCACTATGCTACCAGAGCTCCTACTTTGGACATATTATTAGGAGGGACCAGTCCTCAGGGAAGGACATCATGCTTGATATAGTTGGGGGTCAGTGAAAATAGAAGGACCTCCAATGAGATGGACTGACACAGTAACAGTAGCAATGGGTTCAAACCTAATAATTATGAAGATGGTACAAGACTGGGCATGTCCCTTTCTGTTGCACATAGCTTTGCTATGAGTGAGAACTGACTTGACAGCACCTAATACAGTGACAACAGGAAGAAGCCCGGTTGATTCTATAGGATACGCACTGCCCTGCTAACCATAAAGTTGGTAGATCAAATCTACCATAAGCTCTGCGGGGAAAAAAAGATGAAGCAGTCAGCTCTCATCAAGATTTATAGCTTCAGAAAAATGATACTGCGTCTCTTTGAGTCAGAATCAACTCAGTGGCAGTGTGATTTTTTTGATGTTTTGTTTTATTATTTTTTAATGTTAGAAGTCTATATTGCCTTAAAGAAGCTGTTGGTGGAATTATGGACAACAAGTGTCCTTCTGGTGAGGACTGAGAAGGAAGTGAGAGCTGTAACACTGAAGATGGCACAGATGGCTGGTGGCAACAGCAGAGTAATTGAGGCAGCAGAACCAGGAGACAGGAGCAAGAGAGTAAAGGAGTTAACCCACAGAGTGCCAAAAACTGAGTACCTTCAGGCTGGAATAGGGTGTCTCCAAGCACTTGTCAACAGACCTAGTCTTGCCAACCCATGAAACAGAAGAGCAGTGTACATTGAGAGCAAAACTTACTGATGTAGTGGGGGGGTCTCTGAACACTTATTAGTAGAACTAGAGTTTTGCAGAGGGCCAAGTGGGCCAGTGGTTCAAGCCAGATTCAGAAGAGGAAGTGGAACAAGAGATATCATTGCTGATGTCAGATGGATCTTCACTGAAAGCAGAGAATAGCATAAAGATATTTAGCTGTACTTTATTGACTACATAAAGGCTTTTGATTGTGTGGATCATGACAGGATAAGGACAACACTGAGGAGAATGAGTATTCCAAAACACTTAATTTTGCTCACGAGGAACCTGTACACAGACCAAGAGACAGTTGTTCAAACAGAACAAGGGAACACCAAATGGTTTAAAATTAGGAAAGATGTACATCAGGCTTGTATTCTTTCACCATACATATTCAATCTGTATGCTGAGCAAATAATCTAAAATTGATTATATGAAGAAAAACATGGCATCAGGATTAGAGCAAGACTTGTTAACAACCTGTGATATGCAGATGATACAACCTTGCTAGTTCAAAATATGTTGTTGTTGTGAAGTGCCGTCGAGTCGGTTCCGACCCATAGCGACCATGTACAGGGTTTCCAAGGGTGTAAATCTTTACGGGAGTAGAAAGCCTCATCTTTCTCCCGCGGAGCGGCTGGTAGTTTCGAACTGCTGACCTTAAGGTTCGCAGCCTGATTCGTAACCACTACGCTACCAGAGCTCCTTAGTTCAAAATATAGAGGCCTTAAAATACTTACTGATAAAGATAAAAAACCACAGCCTTCAGTACGGATTGCACATCAATATAAAGAAAAAAAAGAAGCACCTCACCACTGGAGCAGTAAACAACATCCATATCAATGGAGAAAAGATTGAAGTTGCCAAAGACTTAATTTTGTTAGGATCAACCATCATCACTCATGGAAGCAGCAGTCAAAAAATCAAACAACATATTGCATTGCACAAGTCTGCTGCACAAGAACTCTGTGAAGTGTTGAAGAGAAAAGATGTCAGTTTTGAGGACTAAGGTGCATTTGACCTTATTCAATAACCTCATATACATGGCCAGTGAATAAGAAAGACGATAGAATAATTGATGTATTTAAGGTAGAGTGTTGAAGGAGAATATTAAAATCCCATGAACTGCCAGAAGAACAAACAAATCTGTCTTGAAAGAAGTATAGCCAAAGTGCTCCTTTGAAGCCAGGTTGGCCAAATTTCATATCTCATACTTTGGACATATTATAAGGAGGGACCAGTCACTGGATAATGATAATCATGTTTGGTAAAGTGAAGGTTTGGAGAAAAAGAGGAAATTCTCCATGAGATGGATTGGCACAGTGGCTTCAGATGGGCTCAGGTGTAACAACAATTGTGAAGTTGGCCCAGGACCAGGCAGTGTTTCATTCTTTTGTGAATAGGGTTGCTATGAGTAGGTTCTGACCTGAAGGCACCTAACAACAAGTGGCCAAGAAAACAGGAAGCAGAAGATGAGGAGACAATGAGCACAGTAAACAGAATGATCACACTCTCTTAGATAGGGCAATGACCTCTGGAATCTCAAAAGACAGAACAATATCATGCTGGCTCTCAGAGGTTGGGGACACATCCTTCTAGGTTTCAAGGAATTAAATCTTCACCAACTCTGTTTTGGAGTTTAGAGTTGTTATTCACGCGTGCCAAGAGGATGGGGCCAAATTTGCTGCCCAAAGCTGCGGGGATAGGCTGCCGCATCCAAGGGACAGAAGAATGGGTCCTGCCAATGCCAAGAACTTTGGGTCACCACTTTTTTAGATAAGAGATAAAAGAAGAAGGAAATGAGTAGAGAAGAAGGAGCCTGGCTACCGCAAAGCCAGAGGGGCTGAATGTGGAGCACAGCCTTTGGACCCAGGGCCCTGCACTGTGACCCTCCTAGACCTAGAGGAAGTTTGAATCCATGACACATGGAGATCTCTAAGGAACCCCAGTCCCACAGGTGTTGAAAGGAGACAAGGACCTTCCCCCATAGGTGACAGAAAGAGAAAGCCTTCCTTTCAAGCTGGTACTCTGAATTCAGACTTCTAGACTTCTAAAGAGTAACTAAAGAAATTTCTGTTTTTTTAAAACCATACACTTGTGTAATATGTGTTACAATTGTGGATGGTGCTGTTGAATCAGTCCCTGTAAAGTGTTACTGTGAGACTGTAAGTCTTTACAGGAGCATAAAACCACATCTGTCTCCCACGGAGAGGCTGGTGGATTCACACTGCTGACCCTTTCAGTTATAATAGCATTAGATAACTGAGAGACAATAGTCATGATTAATCTCAGAGAAAATTCTATCTGATTAGAGAGATTGATTAAGGAATACTCTGCCATTTTCCAGAATAAATTTATAAAGGCATCTCTAAATTCATATATAAATCATATGATATTTATAATTCATTTACAAAGTAAACTCATTCAAGAGAGCAAATCCCTTGATGTAATCTTGATTGCAGTCACCTGGGTTTCATTAATTCATCAGGCTTCTGGAACACTTGTACCAATAAACTATTAGATATTCAGAAATATATATAGTTTGGAAGGGCTTTTTTTTTCCCCTGAGTCATTAGGTACTACTGGCTTTGGTGCTCCTCAGCTTGGCTGTTAGCCCTTATTCATTTTGCAGAAAGTCCCAGAGAGAATTTCTAGGGTTCATGCTTCCAGTCATATGCCACTGCTAACTGGGCTCAGGACTCAACAGAGATGTGATGTTAAAAAATATATTTTTCTTTTTACTGCCCATCACTGAAGTCTGTTTAATCACACTGTCATCAAAGTTTTATATTTCAAAGATTTTATTGGGCATTTGAGACTACCTGAAGGAAATTAAAATGGCAAATAAAAATAATTTTAAGATCCACAAATCCAGAAAAAGACTGTTAATTAAAGCACTTCACATTTTTTCTCTTAATTGGCACAAACATTCAAAGATTTGGTCTATCTCAGTGTACTTGTTTGTCTTTCTTAGTCTGAAATCAACCGCATGTTCAGTCCTCCTACTGCACATCTCATGGTTTCTCATCATAACAGGGACTTACCTGAGTTGGCATTGCAGGACAATGTACTGGACTGCAAGGTCAGTTTGAGCCACCAGTTAGTGGTTCAAACTCACCAGCTGCTCCTTAGAAGAAACCTTATACAGGGTCACTATGAGTCGGAAACAACTCGATGGCACTTGACAACAACAACAGCTGCCTGAGTATAAGAGATGAATATCATTAGAGAGTCTTGTTAGTCAAAAGCCACCTAGTCTGAAGGTGCTCACATTGTGTTAGACCATTTTGTGACTACTTGTCTTCTCTGATGTATGAATTTTCAAGCCTTGTAGTATACAACTTTGCCATCCTTCTTCAAAAAACAATGAGAAAGGGAGATGGTATTTCTTCTGGCTACGTGTAATTGGAAAGGGAAAATAGGATGAAAACATTCAAAGTGTACAAATTATGATGAAATTAGGCTGAAGTCTGTGTATAAGGGTTTGCCCACTCTTAGCATTGACTCTTGTATGAGCCCCAAATTTGGCTCTAAACTTTTTCCTTCCAGGCTGTTGTTAGTTACAAAATAATATAACAGATCTGGAAAAACTCAGCAGTCTTATGACCTACTCACCTGCATAAAGAGTCATTCAAAAGTAAAATCAATAAAAGTTGCAATCTTTTTACACATTGTTTAGGACAGTGTTGAAGATCTTTATAGGCAAGTAATCTCATTCTGTCGAAGAAATGTAATATTCTTGTTGTGTTAAGTGCTGTAGAGTCAATTTTGACTGATAGTGATCCTGTATAGGGTTTCCAAGGAGAGTTAAGTGGGTTTCAATCATGAACCTTGATGTTAGAAGTCTAGTACTTATTCCACGATGCCATACCAGGACTGCATAATATCTTTGTTGTTGTTGTTAAGTGCCATCGAGTTGGTTCCAACCCATAGCGACCCTGTGTAGGGTTTCTGAGGAGCAGCTGGTGAGCTTGAACTGCTGACCATGCAGTTCAAAAGGCTTTGAAATCTGGCACATTAACCCACAGTGCCACACCAGGACTCCCTGCATAATATCCTTGTTGTTGTTGTTGTTGTTAGGTGCCATCGAGTCAGTCCCAACCCATAGCGACCTTATGCACAGCAGAACAAAACACTGCCTGATCCTGGGCCAACCTCACTACTGTTGCCATGCTTGAGTCCATCCATGCTGCCACTTGGCCAATCCATCTCATTGGAGTCTTCCTCTTTTTCTCTGACCCTCCACCTTATCAAACATGATATCCTTCTCCAGAGACTGGTCTCTTCTGCTAATATGTCCAAAGATTGAGAGATGAAGTTTGGCCGTCTTGGCCTCCAAGAAGCACTCTGGCTGCACTTCTTCCAAAACGTATCTATTCTTTTGGCAGCCTATGGCACTTTCAATATTCTCCTCTAACACCATAACTCAAAAGCATCAACTCTTCTACAGTCTTCTTTATTCACTGTCCAGCTTTCGCATGCATATGAGGTTACTGAAAATACCATGGCTTGGGTCAGGTGCACCTTAGTCTTTGCTCTTGAACACTTAAAAAGGTCTTGTGCAGCAGATTTGCCTATTGCAATGCTTCATTGATTTCTTGACTGCTGCTTCCTTGAGTGTTGATAGTTGGTCCAAGAAGAATGAAGTCCTTGACAACTTCAATCTTGTCTCTGTTGATAAGAATGTTGTTTCTTGGTTGAGTGGTTAGGATTTTTGTTTTCTTTACATTGAGATGTAATCCATTCTGAAGGCTGTACTCTTTGATCTTCATCAGTAAATGTTTTAAGTTTTCTTCACTTTCAGTAAGCAAGGTTGTATCATCTGCATATCTCAAGTTGTCCATGAGTCTTCCTCCAGTCCTGATGCCACGTTTTTCTTCATAGAACCCAGCTTCTCAGATTATTTGCTTAGTCACTACTAAAACTGAAAGTCTTTCTGGCCAGTAGTCTTATTCACTACTTCACATTATCATATATCTATGCTTGCCCTTATCTAATCCAAATTTCTGCTCACTATTCTTGAAATTGGAGAATCCTATTCTATGGCACACAAATTCCATTACATACTCAGAGATTTCCCTTGTCTTAATGAAGTATATCTAAAATTAAGACACTTACTGATGGATAGTGGGAATTATTACTGAATTATATTTTTGTTATTGTTGTTAAGTGCCATCGAGTCAGATCCAACTCATAATGACTCTGTATAGTTCTTCTGAGACTGGCAGACTCAAACCACTGATTTGTGGTTAATAGTTCATTGCAGTGCCCACTCAGGTAAATCCCTTTTATTATGAGAAACCATGAGATGTGCAGTAAGAAGACTGAACAAGGGGTTGATTTCAGACTAAGAAAGACAAACAAGTACACTGAGATAGAGGACCAAATCTTTGAATGTTTGTGCCAATTAAGAGAAAAAAATGTGAAGTGCTTAACAGTGTCTTTTTCTGGATTTGTGGATTTTAAGATTTTTTTATTGTGAATTGTGTGATAGTTTACATGGGAGAACATTAGCTTTACAGTCATCCTATCTTATTCTGTTTCATTGACATGATTAAAATCCTCTCCATGAATCATCAAACAACTCAAGGGTACACCCAGCAATCCTGGCCCCTGGCCATCAGCACACAGACCCTCTCCCTTCCAGAGTCCAGAGTCCCAAGCTACTCCATCTCTCCACATCATTGTCTCTGCCTCCATCTCTGGCGTCACTGCTTCTTTGGGTAGGGTCCTACACTCTGTTTTCTCCCTTGATGGTTCCAGGGACCTCTGCCCCCAGAATCCAGAATCAACCCCTCCCCTCCTTTTGTTACAAAATGTCTACTTTTACATTTCCAACACTCACAGTCAGTCCTGATACCAGTTATTCACATTATACCACAAGAGTCTTATCCCCATCTCCTTTCATCAGCCCTGTGCAGACAGATTGGAAACCACTCAATGGAGATTCTACCCTCCCCCACACCCTCTGGAACTAGGCTCTCTCTTGAAAACTTTTAAGCCAGTCACTTCTTGCCTTTGTAGCC
>NW_006408663.1:6503662-6514614 GCF_000296735.1 Chrysochloris asiatica | reverse complement strand
ATGTGTTATTTCAAAATGTGACTTTATCTCCAAGATTTGGGCATTTTCTATCGATCTAATTAATGTCTAGTTTAATCCCATTATAATCTGAGGGTATACTTAAAATAGTTTCTAGTCTTTTAAAAGTGTTAACATGTAGTTCATGATCCGTGATGTGGTCTATCTTGATGAATGTGCAATTTGAGCTTGGGAAAACATGTATTCTGCTGTTGTTGATGAAGTAACTTATAAGGGTCTATTACACCCAGTTGATGGATGGTGCTGTAGATCAACTCATCCTGCTTGAATGTGCCATAACTGTAAGACAACACTCCAACTCAGTACTCTGCTTGCACATTGTAATCAATTTCTGGATATGCTGTATGCCATTAGAAAAAGGGCACCAATTATTAAGATCAATTGCTCCATAAACATCACGCCCTTCTGATCACAGCCTGAGCACACATTAGCACTTGGAAAGTAGCTAATACTTATAACAATGAGACAAATACAATAGGAAGAATTAAATCATGAGCTTTGACTCCAAAGCTATCTGAGCACAGATAATGACATTTTCATGTCATTCAACTTTTTGCCATGTGATGCCTGAGGGGCTTAAATGGGATCCTAGCTACTGCTGGTTTCCTCTTAGCCAAGTAGTTCCACGTAGATGGACTACAAACCTGTGCTGTGTGTGCCACCAAAGCTGGGGAGACAAAGAAAAGTTTCTTTCCTTGCTATTTTATACTCCCAGCCTAAGTGATTAATTTTCTCTCTTTAGTCTTGCCAGCAAACATCACAAGGATCCCTGGTGGCTAACTCAAGGTCAGTAGTTTGAATCCACCAAGCATCTCCATCAAATAACAGGTTGAAGTGGGACTGGCATTAGTTCTAAGACCTAAAAGATGCATGCATTCAGAGCAATAGAGGAAACAAAGGCTGTCTGGCTTGTCTGAAGGATTTATTCCTGACAATGCTGTCCAGTTCAACCATATTATTATTGATTTTCTACCTACAGGACCTGTTAATTACTAGCAGAGAGGTGTTTCAGTTTCCAACTTTAATAATGGATTTGTTTGGCTTTCCTGGAAGTTCTACAAATTTATGAATCATCGGTTATTTTGGTGCTATATTGTTAGATGCATCAAATTCAGAATTGTCATGTTTTCTTACATATCACACATTATGCCCCTCATAATCACTAATAATTTTCCTTGTTCTCAGATCTGCTCTGCCTAAAATTTGCATATGTCCTGGTATGGCACTGTAAGATAAGATAAGCACTGTACTGCTAACCACAAGTTTGGTTGTTGAACCCCACCAGTCCCTCATGAGAAACTCTATAGGATCACTATGAGTCAAAATCAACTCAAGAACACTTAACATCAAGACCACCCCAGCTTCTCTTTCTCCATGTCTTTATTTCTAATGTATGTCTTTATATTTAAAATGGCTTTCTTGTAGACAATATTTAACTGGATTTTGTTTGTTTATGTTTTTGATATCTTTAAAAGCTTTTGTTTTTACAATTTGTTTATTTGGAAAAATGTTAGCTATTTAGCCCTATTTGTGCCTCAATTCTTTCAAGTATCAAATGATAAAATTGTAATTCTTTCTTTAGATATTATGTGTAAAATATCTAAATGAATGATGTTAGTTGTTGCTGTTGTTAAATTCTGTTGAGTTGATTCAGACCCATAGTGACTCTGTATAGGATTTCCAAGGATCAACTAGTGAGGTTGAACCACTGACCTTGAATTTCAAACTGACCTTGCAGTTCAGTGCATTAACCTACACACCAGAACCTACCAGCCAGTTCTGACATGCCAGAACTCCTTAAAGACTACAGTACCCAATATTCCCAAGTGGTCTCTCATCCACGTACTAACGGCGCCAAACACTGTTTACTTTCCAAGATCAGATGAGATCAGATGCATTCAGGGTGGTATGGCTGTAGGTAGTTGTTGTTGCTGTTGTGAAGTGCCATTGAGTTGGTTCCAACCCATAGTTACCCTGGATAGGGTTTCTGAGGAGCAGCTGGTGAGCTTGAACTGCTGACCTTGCAGTTCAAATGACTTTGCAGTCTGGCACATTAACCCACAGCACCAATGGTAAAATAGATTTCCTTGAGGGCAGACCTTTTAAAGAGAAAAGAACATTCTCACCATATTTCAAAGTGGTTACTTTTCTCTTTCTGTTCCCCTGTCCCCACTTGCTAGTGGCTGGAGAGCTTTCTCTGGTCTTCACAGTTAGAGCCTGGTGTAGTTCTTGACAATAAAATTATGGATAGTTTGCCCCAAAATTCACCCCACAAATTTGAGGTTTCATGAATTATCACTGAAGCTAGTCCAAGATTGTTGTTGTTGTCTTGTACTGAGATTAGTGTCCAAGATTAGTGTCCAGCTACTAAGTTAGTCAATTACTTTTTAAGTATTATTCTTCAATGGTAGTTCTGTTTGTGGTTTTCCCCAGGATTCTCTGTGTCCTTTTGGCTCTTCAGTTTTCAGGGTGTCTGTTTGCCCTGTGACCTCATTTATGTGATGAATCTATGAAGAGGTTTTGATTTGCAAAGTCTTTTCAGCTTTGTTTTTCTCTTGTGAGAGTAGGAGAAATGATTTCCAATTTCTCTACTGAAAACCCTCAATTGGTTTCTTAAACTGCACCTGTTCTTTGATCTCAGATTTGCAATCCCTGTGTCCCTCCACTTCTCATTCAGCTCCTTAAATCCTAATCTCCCTTTTCTTATTAGCCTAGACCACATTGTCTTGTCATTAAAAGGATTCTCTTACATAGATTTTCACTTTGTTTCCCTTGCCATTCCCAAGACACTTACACATAGAAAACATCTGCTGCTACTGCATGTCATTGAGTCAGTTCTGACTCAAAGATGCCTTTCTTTTATAGCGTTTCCAAGGTTGTAGATCTCTATGGGAGTAGAAAGGCTCATCGTTCTCCCATGGAGTGTTTGTTGGATTCAAATTGCTAACCTTGTGGTTAGCAGCCCAACATATGTAACCCACTATGCCACCAGGGCTTCATAGAAACCTTCTAATCTTGGCTTAATGGTATCATCATTCTACTCTGCTGATCACAGCAGAAGAAATACCACACCATAGCAGAGATTATTAGTGCCATTACAATTTTCTAGTCTCCAGCAAAAGCTGAATATACACATTCCCCGGCAATCCTCTGATTCTAGTAAGATGTCTCCCATGCCCCATTTGATATTTTAAATGTCTCTATTTTCTTTCCCACCACACTGCCTCCCATCATCCATTCTACTAATAAGAAAGACATCTTTGTGGATAAAATACAACCATCTTCTAGTAATTCCTTTAAATGGCTAGATCCATACCACCGATTTGTGTACACCTGACCATTAATTATCTGTTTAAAACTCCTAGATAAAGCTGTGTTTCTCTCAAGACCAATCTTAAATCATTAATCTGATTTTTGAGGTTTGTAATAATCCGGTGCTGCTAATCTCTGGTTTTCTCTCTTAACACGTCCCCTTTTATACTTCATGCTACAGTTAGATGGAACTTTTTGCAGTTCTACAAATCAATGGACTGGCCCAATGGCTGCAGCAATGGACTCAATCAAACATAGTACTTATGAGAATGGTGCAGGATTGGGCAGTGTTTTGTTCTGTTGTACGTAGGTCACTCTGTGTCAGAACTGACTTGACTGCCCTAATAACAACAAAGCATTGCTCATACCCTGAGTCTTTATGAACAATGTTTTCTATGCCTGGAATGCAAGAATCCACTTTTATTACTATCCGACAACTTCTATTTATCCTTTAGGCTTAAGTTTTATATGCTAATTATACTAAGATATCATACTCAAGTCCCTACTATTGAATTATGAGTTCCTCCTAAATTGCCCCACAAATGTCTCTATACGTACTATTCATTACTACTTTGTTCAAGGAGCCATGGAAGCACAATGGATAGGCATTAGGTTGCTAATTGGAAAGGCTATCCCTTCAACCCACCAACTGCTTTGCAGGGAGAAAAGATCTAGTGATCTGTTCCACTAACCTTTACAGACTAAGAAACCTTATGTAGTTATTGTTAAGTACCCTCAGTTAGTTTCCAAGCAGTGGCTTGATGTATTTGAGCCAACAACCTTGCAGCTAGCAGTCCAGTGCTTATCCTACAGTGCAATACCAGGACCCTATAGAATAGTTCCACTCTAGCCTGCTAGTTGCTATGTGTTATAATTGTCCTGGTCGCACAAAGCAACAGCACTTACTTCATTTTAAATTAATTGCCTATTTACTTGTCTGTAATCCCCATGGGAATATAAAATTTTTGAGATTCCTTGACTGTATTTGACATTGTTCACGACACCAATTTCTGGTACAGCAGATGCGTAATGAATGGCTGATGAATTAATGATAGTATAGTATTCATAAGAGTAAACCTGACCTTTTGCTCCTGAGAAACAAATCTATTCTTGGTTCCATGGTCAGAGATTTTATTCCTTAGATTGTGAATAATATTAATCCTTATAGTGAACAAAACAAGGTACTTTTTCTGAAACCTTTTTTGGCAGGTCAATTGGATAATAACACAGAGTAATCCTATTAAAGCATTAATTTATCAAAATTATCTTATATATGATGGGGCTTAAAAAGTTCATGGAAATTCAGTTACCTTTTAATTTAATTTAATTTAATTTAATTTTTCTATGAACTTTTTGAAGTTCCTTCATACATGGCTAATTGATGTTATGGCATAATATAGGACTAAATCTAATTATGATCATAATTAAGTGAAAGTAAGTTTAAGGTTTGAGTGAGTTCTTGAATACATTGTCACTTAAAGGAGAAGACATAATCAGTTAACAATGATATATTGCATTTTTATTAGCAGGCACTTTACAATAAACAGGATATATGCAAATAAAATGTGTTGCCTTATTTTAGTAGGAAGAGACATAAAATAAACAACAAACAAAAACATAATAAATAATTCCATGTTATGTTAAAATGTGGGAATGAGAAATAGATCACAATAATGGAAAGATATTAATATTGGGGTTCAGTTTGAAATTTTAAGTAGGGTGCTTCAAGGCATTGGGAAGGTCATTTTGAAGGAAGTTTCAGTAGAGATAGCAGAACATCTTCAGTAGCAGATATATCTGTTAAAACATTTCTGGAATTGAAGCATGTTCAAGGAATAGCAACTGGAGTTTTATAAACCCAAACTATTTCACTGTATCATCATTTGAGCAGAGCAAGGATCTACTGTGTGTTTTAAAATCAGGAAAGATGGTGCTTAGGATTTCACTATACTTACTCAGTTTGCATACTGAGCAAAAATTTTACCTTGATTTTCCTTGATATGATTTTTCCATCCACCATCTCCTTAATCTCCACCAAGTGATTGAGTGGGACAATGCAAATAAAGTATGTTATTGTTATTATGTGCCGTGGAGTCGGTTCCGACTCATAAGCGACCCTGTACAGGGTTTCTGAGGCTTTAAATCTTTGAGGGAGCGGAAATCCTTATCTTTCTCCCATGGAACAGCTGGTAGTTTAGAAGTACTGACCTTGCAGTTCACAGGCCAATTCGTAACCACTACGCTACCAGAGTGCCTTATACAAGACTCTATTTGCCAGTTTTGCCATACCTCTAGGCTTAAAAGGAGCCATCTCAGAAGTTGAAATGGATGACCCCAAGACCATAAAGAAAGAAGAGCTTGAGTGGAGAATAAGATTCCTACCTAGAAAAGTGGTGATGCGGTGGTGGTGCCACAGACCATGGTATAGAGAGATAGAGCAGCAGCGGGATCCCATGTCTCTGGACCATATAAAGCTGAGTGCCTACAGGAAAGAGGATGGCTTTCTCTTTGGGGATTTACAGACTGGCTAAAAGAGCTCTGTAACACTTGCCTAAGCAGGACAGCAGCCATGGAGGAGCGACAGAGGTACATGGCTGAGAGGTTGAAGACAAGAGTGAGGCATGCCTACAGTACAGTAGAGAAGAAAGGTTCCTGACTGGAAAACTGCTGCATAATGAGCTATTTATGATCCTGAATTATACCCTGTTCACTTCCCTAGTAAACCCATAAAAATTAGTATTGTTATGAGTTTGGCGTGGCCATTACAATGGATTATTGAGCCTAGACATGAAGCAGAGAGTGCTATGGGAGGGATAGTTGGTGTCAGAATAGGGAAAGAAAGGTTGAATCGTGGAGGCATGTGTGACCTCTTCTCCATAGAAATCAGACTTGGGCTGATTTTGACTTTCAGTCTCTTTTTGACTCTTGTGAAGCCAGAGGAAATCAACATGGCCCCACACAGTTACTGTGGCAAATAATCCAATAAACTAGGCTATATGAATAAGAATGTGACATCAGGATTGGTGTAAAATTTATCAATAAACTGCAATATGCAGAGGACACAACCTTGCTTCCTCAAAGCTAATAGGCCTTGAAGCATTTATTAATGAAGATTAAGATTACTGTATTTAACATGGATTATACCTCAACATAGAGAAAGTAAAAATCCTCACAACTAGTTGAATAAATACTAGCATTATAAACAAAGAAATGATTCGAGTTGTCAAGGATTTAATTTTATTTAGATCCTCAAACAATATCTATGAAAGTTGTTGTTAAGTGTTGTTAAGTCCATTCTGACTCATAGCAACTGATATAGAGTTTCCAGGGAACACCTGTTGGTTTTGAACTGCTGACCCATGATTTGCAGTCCAGTGTTGATCCCACAGTGCCACAGCAGCCAAGAAATCAAGTAGTGTATTGCATTACCTAAATCTGCTGTGTAAGACCTCTTTAAAATGTTAAAAAGCAAAAATTTCACTTTGAGGATTAAGGTGCATCTGACTCAAGCCATAGTACTTTCAGTTTCCTCACAAGAATGCAAAATCTGGACAATGACTAAGGAAGATTGAAGGACTGATGCCTTTGAATTATGCTTTTGGTGAAGAATATTGGGTATACAATGTGCTGCCAGAACAACAAATACATCTGACTTGGAAGAAATAAAATCAGAATGCTCCCTAAAAGTGAGGATAATAAGAATTCGTCTCACATTCTTTGGACATGTCATCAGAAGAGACCAGTCCCTTGAGGAGGACAACACGCTTTAGTAATGTCAGTGAGATACAAGAAGTGCTTCAACAAGATGGTAAAGTGACCGCAATAATGGACTCAAACAATAGTTGTGTGATTGATGCAAGGCCAGACAGTGTTTTTTTGTTTGTTTGTTTGTTTGTTTTCTGTTGTGCATAGGGTATTATGAGTTTCAATTGATTCTTTGGAACTTAACAACAACACCATATAGTATCAATGAAGAATTCATTGTGAGTATCCACCTGTGTTTACTGGCTTTAAGTCCATGCAAATTTTAGAGTCAAAAGTGTTTCCTGTGAGTTAGATACAGGATGGACTCGTATAACCATATGTTCTAAGAGGCAGCATGCACAAGGGAGCAACAATATACTTTTATGAAAGTTGAGAAGTCTGACAAGTAGAACTATGTGTATCTAAGAGTGCTCTTTATTGTTCAGAGGGAGTCTAAGATAGCTTCTGGGGGAGAGCTAAAAGTCTCCTCAAGAATTCTTAGGCTAGCGGGGATTCTGGTTCTGGTGGCAGCAGACAGAGTTATGTAGGAAAGGCTCCATGGGGGAGGGATTAAATACCTAGAGAAGCTGAGTTCACAGAACAGCACCAGAGCTCTGGATCTAGCATAAGGTGTAGGGCATCAATTTCCCACATGTGCAAGAGGAAAACTAACAATATAAAGGAAAATACTGTGATTCATGAATCGCTCAAGACGGGACTCCCTCTATGGCCACCCTGCCCGGGCAGAGTTCAGAGGGTGGGGCTACAGCCAAATCAGCATAGGGAACCTGCAGTAAAAGCAGTGTGGTGACATTTACAAAAGGACATACAGGGGGATTCTACACATTTTTTTCTCCTTTTCCCTGTCGCACCTTCTTTGCCCAGCCAAGACGCCTTCAGGCAGGTGGGTGCACACCCCCAAAAAAGTCCAAGGCTGAGCCCACAGTTTTCCCATGACACAGAGACAAGGATCTTGGAGGCTGCTTATAATATCAGCCTCGGGGTTGCAGTCATAAAATTAACTTGTGCAGGACCCTTTGCTCCTGTCAATCTAGCAAGAAAAAAACAGGCCCGTCTGGCCTGACACACAAATCATATGAACAATCTGTAAAACCCCAACATAAAAGGATGCAAATATCTCAAGAATTACACTGTGCACACGCAGAACCTAACTGACCTTCGAGACAAAAATAGTAGACAATCTTTCTCCCATTAATTTCTCAGTATCTATATGTGCATCTCTATGGTGGTGACTAGAAGAGGGGCCTGAGTGAGCAGTCACTCCCACCCACTGCTGGAGGCTTCTACAGTGCACACACACTGCCTGTGTAGCAAAGTGACTCGACAGTCAGCCACAGTTTTATTTTTGTTTCAAAGTGATGTTTTTTTCTCTGCTTTTAATATTGTTTCTGTTTTGGTACTTTTGATCACACATTTTTCCTGGAGGTGGGAGATTTTTTTCCTACATTACTCAAGAAGATAGAGCAACAGTGGCCATATTGCCAAGCTACAAGCATACCCCATAATATTCCACCACTGAGACAAGAGCCAATAACAGCTGCTAAGCATTACAGGCGAAAAGGAAAGCCTATCTCCTGATCATATCAACAATGAGACACCCAGTAAGCTTAATAACACAGCAACAAACAACCATTTGAGCATTAAAAACCCACAACATAATTACTAGAAATGACCAACAAAACACAACAAAAGATATCAAAACATGTTCAAAACCAGAAAAGAATAACTGAGACAAATGAGCTGAATACAGACAAAGGCTCCCCAGAAGAGGAAATGCAGGTTTTGGAGTTGCCTGAGAAGGAATTCAGAAGCATGATATAGGAACAAATTCAAATGTTCCAAAAAGAGGTGGAGGAAAACAAGGAACAAGTCAGAAAACTACTACAAGAGCAATGAAACAAGATTGATACAGCATTAGAAACAATTCAAAACCTGCAAAAAGAGGTCCAGATGATTAATAATAAAATATCAGAAATAGGCAATACACTGAAAGGGGAAAGGAGCAGAATTCAAGAGATGGAAGCCAGACCCAGCAAGCTGGAAGACAAATCCCTCAATACTGCTAAGATAGAAAAGCAAGCAGAAAAAATAGTAAAAAAATCTGAAGAGAGTCTAAAATTCATGCTGGATTACATGAAGAGGAACAACTTAAGAATTATTGGCATTCTGGAACAGGAAGTATCACAGAAGTCCACAGAGGAGATAGCTGAATAGCTTCTGGAAGAAAATTTCCATAACATCTTGAAAGATGAGAAAATGAACATTCACAAAGCTGAACATACCCCAGGAAGGATAGACCCCAAAAGAAAATCACTAAGACATATAATAATCAAGCTCTCCAAAATCAAACACAAGGAGAGAATCCTAAAAGCAGCCAGGGAAATACAAAGGTTACTTACAAAGGCAAGGAAACCAGATTAAGCTCTAGCTATTCAGCAGAAACCATGCAGGCAATAAGGCAAAGGGGAGACATATACAAAAATCATAAAAAAAAAAAAACAAAAAAAAAAAAAAAAAAAAAAAAACCTGCCAACCACAAATAGTCTCAAATAGTCTATCCAGAAAAACTATCAATCAAATACGGTGGTGCAATCAAAACATTCCAGGATAAACAAAAACTAAGAGATTTTTTCAATGCCAACTCAGCACTTCAAAGTATCCTAAAGGGAGTTCTTTGGACTGAAAACCAACAAGAGGATACAACAACTAGAGACTGACAGGTATGGCAAAACCAGCTGAAATTCAGATGACAGATAGCAGAGTCCAGAATAGAACAAAATTACAACAAAGATTTCAAAGGAACTGAGAGGTTGACAGAAGATCAAAATAATAACTATGTCAAAGATAAGGAAAATGTAGGAACAGATATCCAGGTGGTTAGGAGATCAGGTTGATTACAGGATACAATAAATGGAGAAAAAAACAAATAGGCTAAAAGGTAACCCCAAAGAAAGTTAATACTTCACAACTTACCATGAAAATGAACTTCTAAGCAGAACAAGCAAACATGAAAACTAACAAGAAACCGACAAGAAACAGCACAAAAATCACACAAATTCAGCACAAGAAGGCATGCAGAACAAAGGAACAAACAGTACTACCAAAAAATTAGCATAATTGCAGCAACTACTTCCTACCTTCAGATAATTACATTGAATGTCAATGGATTAAATGCACCAGTGAAGAGACAGAGTGGCAGAATGGATAATAAAACAAAACCCTTCAATATGCTGCCTGCCAGAGATACACCATACACACAAAGACAAAAACACACTAAAAGTTAAAGGATGAAAAAAAAAACTTTACCAAGCTAACTGCAACAATAAACAAGCAGGAGTGACAATACTAATCTCCAATAAAGTAAACTTTAAAACAAAAACCAGCATAAGAGATAAAGAAGGACACTATCTCATGATCAAAGTTTCAATTGAGCAAGACCACATAACCATAATAAATATCACCGATCCCAATGAAAGAGCACCAAGATCTATGAAGCAACCCTTACTAGAATTGAAGAAAGAAAGAAATAAATCTACAATTATAGTGGGAGATTTTAATATACCACTTTTGAAAAGGGACAGAACAATCGGAAAGAAACATGACAAAGTCACAGAGGAACTAAACAGCACAATCAACCAACTTGACCTCATAGATGTGTACAGAGCATTCAATTCAACAACAGCCCAACATATATTCTTCTCCAGTGCACATGGAACATTCTCCAGAATTGACCATGTGTTAGGTCACAAAGTAAGCCTCCATAAATTTACAAACATCAAAGTACTACAAAGCATCTTTTCAGATCACAGTGCTATAAAACTAGAAATCAACAATAAGAAGACCAATGAAATAAAGTT
>NW_006408663.1:6497504-6499071 GCF_000296735.1 Chrysochloris asiatica | reverse complement strand
ATGATATGATCCTATACATAGAAAACCCCAAAGACTCAGTAAAAAAGCTACTAGACATCATTGGAAGATTCAGCAAAGTGGCAGGATATAAGATCAACATAAAAAAAATCAGTTGGATTCCTCTACAGTAACAATGACAGTGCTGTAAAAGACATTAGGAAAGCAATACCATTTACAATAGACACCCAAAGGATGAAATATTTATGAGTAAACATAAGCAGAGAAACAAAGGACCTATACAAAGAGAATTACAAAACACTACTACAAGAAACCAAAAGAGATTTATAAAAGTGGAAGAATATATCATGTTTCTGGATAGGAAGACTCAACATCATGAAAATGTCAATATTACTAGAAGCAATTTACACATATAGTGCAATCCCAATCCAGATTCCAGCAATATTCTTCAAAGAGATGGAAAAGACAATTACAAATTTTATATGGAACGGAAGGAGAACCAGGATGAGCAAAACATTGCTCAAGAAGAAGAACAAGGTTGGAAGCCTCTCTCTCCCCGATGTCAAAATCTACTACACGGCTACAGTGGTTGAAACAGTCTGGTACTAGTACAATGAAAGATACATTGATCAATGGAACAGAATGGAGAATCAGACAACTGATTTTCAACAAAGTGTCTAGGTATGTTACTTGGGGAGGATATCTGTTACATATAACAGATGGTGCTGGCAGAAGTAGAAAGTGATATGCAAAAGATCGAAACGAGACCTTTACCTCTCACCCTATCCAAAAACCAACTCAGCATGGATTAAATACCTAAATGTGAATCCAAAATAATGGAAGTCATCAATGAAAAAATAGGGACAAATGTGAGGGCTCTAATACAGGGAATACACAGACTACCAAACATTTTTTAAAGTACACTAACAAAAGTAGACAAAATAGATTAGTGGGACATACTAAAAATTAAAAACTTATGTGCATTAAAAGACCCCTGTGAACTCAGGTGGAGACCTGGATGGCCAGCAGTAGGGCAAGACCTGGGGACTCCTGGGCCCTGAGGCAGTGACATGGCCACAGAGGACTGGAGTGGAGAGTGAAAAGTATAGCTGATATGAAGTGCGGGGAGAAGCACAAGAACACCCATACTTGCAGATAGTACCCACTGACCTAGCTTTAATGGCTAGATAATCAGAACTTGACAAGAAGAAGAAAGAAGAGGAGAGAAAGAAAGAAAAAAAAAAAAGTAACCTACTTTAATTTGATGAACTTTACCTATACTTCAGGATGTAGGAGCTCAAAAAAGGGAACAAATCTTTACAGTGAGGATCACTCCCACCTCCTTGGTACACAGGGTTTACAGGAATGGCCAACTTTGATACTGACTACCCAAAATGGGGGTGCCAAGAAGTCATTGGCTTACAGGCTTTCAAGAGGGAGCCTAGTCCCAGACGGGGCGGGGGAAGGTAGAATCACCACTGAATGATTTCCAATCTGTTTGGTCCAGGCTGGCGAAAAGAAATGGGGATAAGACTCTTGTGGTATAATAGTGAATAATTGCCATCAGGACTGAATGCAAGGGTAGGAAATATAGAGGTAGATGTTTTTT
>NW_006408663.1:6493645-6495999 GCF_000296735.1 Chrysochloris asiatica | reverse complement strand
TTTTTTTTTTTCCTGTTGTTGTTGTTTGTTTGTTTTGGTAGGGGGTATGTGCACAGAAACACTCGGGAATATATAATTATTTAAATAACTAAAGTGTACATTCTGCAAGCCTGCCTCCTAGCTGCCAGAACCCAGTCTCTATTTTTCAATGAGTCCAGAGTCCTCAGCTGCTCTCTCTCTCCATGTCGTCATCTCTGCCTGCATCTCTGGTATTGCTGCTTCTCTGGATAAGGTTCCAGATTCCAGTTGTGGTCTTCTCCCTTGATGGTCCTAGGGTCCTCTGTTTCTGGACAGTAAGTTTAACTACTCCCCACTTTTTGTTATAAAACTTTTACCTTTACAGTTGTGACAGTCACAATTAGTCATGATACAATTTACTCACTATTGAATCATAAGAATCTTAACCTCATGTCTTTTCACCAGACCCATCTAGAAAAGATGAAAACTATTCAGTGGGGATTCTACCTTCCCCACATACTCTTAAACTAAGCTCACTCATGAAAACTTGTAAGCCATTCACTTCTTGCCTTTATCGCCCTCTCATTTTAGGTAACCAATGTCTAAGTTGCCCATCCCTATCTACCCTGTATCCAGAGGGGATAGGATTGATACTTGATATGAAGACTCCTCTTTCAGTTGGAATTTTGAGCTACTACATCCATGAGTATAGGTGAAGTTCATCATATTATAACAATTTACACTCATTTCCTTTATCAAAAAATTTTCTTTTTTTTAAATCTTCCTCTTGTCAAGTTCTAATGATCAAGTCTGCAAGTTTGGGCATTCGTGTGCATCCCCCCTCACTTCATATCAGTTGGATGCTTCACTCTAAGCTCTAGCCCTCCATGGGTATGTCCTTGTCCATGGGCTCAGGAGTCCCCAGGTCTCAACACATTTTGGACCAACCAGCCCTTCCTCTTCTCTCTCTTATATTTGGGTTAACGGGAGTCTGTGGAAAGTGGTTGAACTCACCCCGTTTCTTCATTGTTGCCTTTCCCCTCTTCCAGTCACCAGTAGACCAACATGGCCACTAGCAAGCTCACATGCCTGCTCATGTGTTCTCTTTGAGTTTCAGAATAATAAATCATTTTTTAAAGTCTTTTTGCAGGGAAAATAACACTAAAAGTTGTACTATAAGTGTCAGTTATACTAAGTGTCAGATTTTGAGCAAGTTACTAGTTAATCTAAAATACTTTTGTACTGCATACACTCATCTTAATGAATGACAGTTCAGAACCACTATGTTTAAAAAGGAAGATAGAAGAAGAATTGATACATTTGAGATGTGATATTAGAAAAGAATGTTAAATATGTTGTGAACTTCTTGAAGGATTGCCTAATATTAGTCTTGGAGGAAGTACATCCAGATGCTCCATATGCAATGATGCAAGGATGAACACGTTTACTTTGGACAAAGCATCAGGATAAAATAATTGTTAGAAAGAGGCATCGTATTTGGTAAAGATGAGAGTCAGCAAAAGTGAGAGAATCCCTCCATGAGTTGTGTTGACACAATAGCTTTAACAATTTGTTTAAACCTATCAATGAGTACTGGTGTGGTTCTGTAGCATAAGCACTGGACCACAAGGTTGATTTAAACCCGTGTTGAAATTCACCAGCTGTTCCTTGGACATGGTTGTCATGAGTTGGAACTGTCTCAATGGCACTCAACAACAACAACAGCAACCAAAGATTGTGAGGATGTCCAGGACCAAGCAATGTTTTGCTCTGTTATGCATAAGATCACCATGAGTTGAGAATGACTTTATAGCAAATAACAACAGCAACAATACCAGTGTTTAAGTACCTTCTTTTTACTAAAACTTATTTTAACAATTCATTATTTTACTAACTAAATAATTCTCTACTGAATATAATTTCTCAGTGCTATGATCTCATTTCATCTAATGGAAATTTTGTATTGGAAATAAGAAAGGGTGAGAGGCTGAAATAAGTCATTTTGTACTAGTGTTGTGGAACTCAGCTTTTTTGTCCAAGTAGTTGGCAACATCCTGGTCATTTGAATAAGCGTTCTTTATTTGGGTAATGAAAACACTATAAATAATAAATCATAGTGCAGTCAAACCTGGATTATTGCCACTTCTTTTAATGACTATATGCTCTTATTCTATATAATAGTACATCAGTATCATAGTCCAAAGATAGGGATATTAGATTTTAATAGTTGTTTTTATTGTTATTTTGATCAAGCTGAGCATGGCATAAACTACTAACTTTCATAAAGGACAACTTGCCTTCAGTTTATGAAGTATAGTCAATCTTTAACAACATTCACCACAAAATTGTCAACAAAATAGATTTATTTTATGGGCATTACATATATACACATATAT
>NW_006408663.1:6487814-6493127 GCF_000296735.1 Chrysochloris asiatica | reverse complement strand
GAGAAAGATGAGGCTTTCTGCTCCTGTAAAGATTTACAGCCTCGGAAACCCTGTACAGGGTCGCTATGAGTCGGAACCGACTCCACGGCACTTAATAGCAAACAATCGGAACCGACTTGATGGCACTTAACAACAAATATACATACTCACACATATATATGAGTTAATTTTAGATGGAGCTATAGTAATCACTGTAATATATATATATATATATTTCATATGGTTAATGTAAAACAGACGAGAAATAAAGATTGTTACAGTATTACAAATCTATGCTGCATATATTTAATATGTCTGTCAAGTGTTAGACAGGATATTGTATTTAATTGCTCAACATTTTAAATTGTGCTTGTAATGAAAGCAAACTCTTATATATGTTTTACATGGATTTCCAGATTTTCATATATTTAACTGCCTACTGGAGTGCAAGGTCGGTTTGTACCACAAAGTTGACAGTTCAAGCTCACCAGGCGCTCCTTGGAAAACCCTATATAGGATCACTATGGGCAGAATGACTGGATGACAATTAACAACAACTACAATTTCATGCCAACAAAATGTAATATAAACAAGTGCTTTACAGAAAGTGTGGTATCAGTTTTTCTACATAATTTTTAAGTTTTTGCCCTTATATAGCTCATCTGAATGGGCATATGTTTGTAGAGACTTTCTCATCCTAATAGTAAAGCAGTTTAAACTGGATATTTTCTTCAGAATGTTTCACAGGAACTAGTTTAAATATATAGGCAAGTGAAAGTTATTATTTGTTGTTGTCAAGTGCTGCCGAGTCAATTCCAACCAATAGTGACCCTGTATAGGGTTTCTGAGGAGAAACTGGTGAGCTCGAACTGCCATCCTTGCAATTCAAACGACTTTGCAGTCTGGCACATTAGCCCACAGCACCACATACAAAGTTTGAAACATAAAAGTGTAACATTTAGAGTAGCAAAAAAGAGACAAAACATGGGAAAGCAAAAGTAGCCAGAATGATGCTAGGCAAGTAAACCCTATGACTGTCCATTTGAAAAGATGAAACATAAAAGTGTAACATTTAGAGTAGCAAAAAAGAGACAAAGCATGGGAAAACAAAAGTAGCCAGAATGATGCTAAGCAAGTAAACCGTATGACTGTCCATTTGAAAAGATACGACACTTTCCCATTTCAATGGCTCTTTAATGCCTAGGATATTAATCTTTATGTTTTCAATTTTATTTTCAATGACTTTCAATTTTACTAGATTCATACTAGACTGTCTTAGGAACCCTGGTGTGGTGCTGTAGGGTAAGCACTGCATTGCTAACCAAAAGTTGGCGGTTCAAATCCTCCAGCTGCTCCTTGGAAACACTATACTTGGCTACTATGAGTTAGAAATGACTCAATGAATGTTTGCAGCTGTTTCTTTTCATTTTGACTCATGCCCCACAAAGAAATGGAGGTTCTCAAAGCTTTGTTCTATCTACATCATGGAGGTAGTCTACTTGAGTAGATAGTTGCTCCCTAGTGGTATTTTGAGTGCCTTCCAACCCAAGGGGTGCCCATCTTCTGACCCTGTCTCAGACAGTATTCAGTTGCTGTTAATCAAGATTTCAGTGGCTAATTCCTCAGAATTGTACCTCTTTTCCTTTCTTCTTAGTGTCTGTCTTAGTCTGGAAGCTTGCTGAGACCATTCGTTATGGGTGATCCAACTGATATTTGAACTACTTTGGGTCATAGCTTCTAGCATCACAGCAACATGAGCCACAGCATGACAAAGTGACACTTGTGCTACATGGATTCCTTGCATAAGTTTCCATTTTTTTTTTTTTTTTTTTTTCCAATCAACCTTCTGGTATAGCTTCTCAAGCCACAATGTATCTTTCTTTCATGAAACTAGGCAATTTAACATCTGCATTTGTTTTCCTGCTCATTTTAATAGTGTAAGTTTCCCACTAGACTGAAGTTCTATAACAGTAGAATGCATATCTGCTTTGCTTTCCTTTAGACTCCTAGTTTAGCACTGTGGTTAGAACATATTAGAAGCTCTAAATATTTACAACGTATGTGAGTAAGTGAATAAGTGAGTGAGTCAGCTAATGGAACATAGTTTGGAATACAGATTAATAGAAAATTTGTTGAAAGGGGTAATAAGAAAAGATAAAGACGCATTGATATAGGATACAAACATGGAATAAGCCTAGATGGAGATTTGGAAGAGACTATAGAGTAAAAAGGAGTCCTGGTATGGCACATTGGGTTAATGCGCCAGCCTGCAAAGCTGTTTGAACTGCAAGGTCGGCGGTTCAAGCGCACCAGCTGCTCCTCAGAAACCCTAAACCGGGGTGCTATGGGTCAGAACTGACTCGACAGCATTTAACAACAACAACATAGAGTAAAGAAAACTATTCTGAGATGAGCAAACAAATGATCTCAATCCCTGGAATAGACATTATCTTTAGTTGATAGAATGGTAACTTAAATAAGTGAAGTGCGTTAATTCATTTTTGTGAACAATGGATGTAAGATTTACTGTACAGAATTATTCAAAATGTATGGCGTTTGGGATATCAAGCAGTAGAAGTCAATAGAATCTTGTGATTTGGTTTGTGTGTTGGGTCATTTAGGGTGATATGTAGGATGGGGAGATCAGTTAACAGACTGCCTCAATAACATGGTTTGTCAAGTACACTATTAAATTAAAGAAAGTATTCTGAGTGTCTGATTTCTACTTGGTATGATTCTGGAATGTAATTGGGAAAGATGAATATTAATGAATATAATGATAAATGCCTCCCATTCAGGGCAGGATTATAAGGCCCCTCATATATTTCCTTAGTTTCAAAATTCTCCCTTAGTTCATATATATACTTTGATTATGCACAATGCAATAGTAACACCTGTGATGATAATACCTAATTTCTTTATAATCCTTCCATATTCATTTGTCATGGATTCAGTATTGAATGTAAACATGGTTAAAATATGTATATATATATATATATTTATTATTATTATTATTACTGTTTTGCTTCTGTTTTTGTTGTTCTTCACTTTTTAAATTCTTGGTTTGCTTTGGTGACCTTTTATATGTTTGGCCAGCGTCCCCTAAGCTTTCATCCACTGATTAAGAAGCAATCATTATGTGCTCTGTTTGACATGGTCATTACTTAATGCTCGCTTAACAAAATTCTACAAGACCAAATTATCACAGTGGGTAAAGTAACAGATGGCCAGATGGCCAGAATCCATGCTTGCTTTGTTCTCAAGTCTGCCAGAAAGAAGCCACATTCAAGACCTGAGGAGGCAGTACAAACATTAACTTACCTGACCAGCTGTGCTTCCAGAGTTCTCAGCTGTGATGTCTGGGGAGGCACTGTTCCCATCTGAGTACAGATGGAGCATCTCCTACGGGGATCCTTCTGCTTCATGATCAAGATGGCAGTCACGGAGGACAGATTCCAAATGTAAAAATAGAAACACTCGCCCACACCTGCTGTGACTGCTTTTAGGATCAAAATCGCTATGCTAGATTTTATGAGAAAGAGCTGTAGTTTTTTGTAGAAGCAGTGTACCTATTTTAAGCACCTATTTGTTTATGATTTTAGGGCTATACACAATCTGATATGTTACATTCTAGTATAGCATTCGTTGAAGAAAATTGGACTTGACACCGGGTTTTAAATTGGAGCCTGCTAAGTGTGAATGGAAAAGGGTTTGCAGTACAGGGGAATTACTTAACATGGTCCTTTTAGCTATAGTATATAACTCCCACCAAATGACTGCGTGGGACTATGTAATGGGGTGCTTGTGGTCCACCAAAGGGATTGGATAGCTTACTAATATTCAATAAGATAAATAAGGTTCACGGGATATTTGTGATGAGCCTGGCAGGATGGCAAAACTGATAAATCCCTTCATTAGGGGATATACACCTTATATTGCCATCCTGATAGAGTTAAAATGAGACTGCCACTAAGAAAGAGAGATGAGAACAGAGTGCATCCTTAGGACCCAGATTCCTATAATAGGAACCTCTTAGACCCAGGAGACCAAAGATGTTACACAAGAAGTGGCAGCAGAGAAACAGTGCCCGTGGAGGCAGTGGATCCTAAGAGAGGTCACAGTGGGTTTCATAGCCTGCAGAGTGAGAAAACTGAGTTATGTCAGGCAGAAGCTCACTGGTGGAGTGCAGTGCTACTGACATCTATTATCATAGCTAAGGAGCTTTGTAACACTTGCCCAAGCAGGGTAGAGGCCTAGCCAGCTCAATAGGACCAAGGAGCTGATGTCAGAGAGGTCAAAGACCACGGAGAATAGTGTCTGAGGGCCTGACTGAGAAGAGGCTCTCCTGACCAATGAACTATATATGATTTCCTGCTTCTGAATGCTAGTTACTTCCCTAATAAAATCCATAACTATCAATATGGTCTATGATTACTTTGTGGCCATTTGCAGTGGATTATTGAAACTAGCCAAGGAGTAGAGAGTACCGTGGGATGGACAATTACTGTAATAATTACTTTAAAGATTGTTGCTGTTGTTCTTAAGTACCGTGGAGTTGGTTCTGACTCATAGAGACCCTGCACAGGGTTTCTAAGGCTATAAGTCTTCACGGGAGCAGAACACCTCATCTTTGTCCCACGGAACCGCTGGTAGTTTCAAACTTCAGGTTAGCAGCCCAATTCATAAATATGTCTGACCTCCACCTCATAGGAGTCAGACTTGAGCTGTTGTTTCTTTTGCCCCTTCCCTGATAAAGTTAAGTGAGACCTGATGCCACCATCACCATACCACTTTTTCAGAATTACAGATGAAAATACATCTATGCTCTAAACTTTAGGCTTTGCTATAGACTATGATTACTAATGCTGGTTTATACTGATAGTCATAAAATTAATCATAATCTTCAGCCCATCAGCTCATATTTATGAACCAACATAAAACTATGTAGCCCAGCACTTTATCACATTTTATAGGGGTAAAAAATATAAAAGAGTTGTTACATAATATAAAAAAGCACAAGCAGTTTATAATCTAGCAGTGGGGGATCGAGACCTATGAAATAGAGAATGAAGCAATATAAAGTGAAATACTAATCATGCAGTACAGGCAGCAAATTCAATAGGAGCTTAAAAAAGGTGAAAAGCTGTCAAAGTAAGAGTGATGAAGAACCTGAATTTTTTTTTACCTGCTTAGAGACACCACTGAAGTCAGAAACTACATTTTGCTTAGATCTACAATCAACACTCCTTGAACAGTTAAGAAATTAATGAATTGAAATAGGCAAATCTTTTGCACAAGACCTCTTTAACGGGTTAAAGAGCAAAGATATCATTT
>NW_006408663.1:6484182-6486241 GCF_000296735.1 Chrysochloris asiatica | reverse complement strand
TTTTTTTTTTTTTTTTTTTTCCTGCTGGTCTTCTTTTCAAGAAGTATCTTATGTTTTTCTACCAGCTCCAAGATGGTCTGCTTGCCCTTTCAAGTGGAAATTTCCCACCTCAGTATATTCTAGATGGGGATCATAAGTCCACCTCTGGTCTTATGCAATGCAATGGTTCCACAGGAAGCCTCCTTCACTCGGCAAGTTCTAGCCCCTTTGTAGGCATTCCAATCAGTTATAAGCTGAAGACAGACTTACAAGCTTTCTATGGTGATGTTTCTGTACCAAAGTTTGTCTATCCATTCTTCCACTGATTGGCATTTAGGCTGTCTCCATATTTTTGCTATTGTAAATAGTGCTGTATAACACTAGTGTGCATATATCTACTCATGTTATGGCTCATATTTCTTGTGGATTAATACCAAGTAGAGGAATTTCTGGATCAAAAGGTATTTCTATTTCCAACTTTCTGAGGAAGTACCATATTGTTTTCCAGAGTGATTGGACCATCTTGCAATCCCACCAAAACATAGGAAGGTCCCAGTCTCTCCACATCCTCACTAGCATTTATTATCCTCTACTTGTTTGATCTTTGAAAAGCAATGTTATTTTCTATTGCCTCATATCCATATGAAAGTTTGACAGTGAATTAAGAACATAGAAGCATCGATGGATTTGAACTATTGTGTTGGAAAAGAATCTTAAAATACCATGGATTTCCAGAAGAACAAACAAATGTGTCTTGGATGAATTGTAACCTGAACGATCCTAAAAAGCTTGGATACCAAGACTTCATCTCTCCTATGTTGGACATGTTAACAGGAGGGCCTTAACCATGGAGGACATTCTAATTTGTAAAGTGGAGTGTCATCAAAAAAAGAGGAATGCCCCCAAAGAAATGGATTGACACAGAACACAGACAGCAGCATTGTGCTCAAGTACAACAATGGTGAGGATGGTACAGGACTATGCAGTGTTTCGTTTTGTTGTGCATAGGGTCACTGTGTGTTAGAACCAACATGATGACATCTAAGAACAACAACAGAGACACCATGTGAAACAGAGATATTTCTTAATGCTTCTTTGCTCTGGGCTCAGACCCCATCCTATTAAAGTGTAGAAGATTAATCAAACCATAGTAGCTAATGGGAAACTTGAATGATACCTTCCTGCTTTGCACCACCTGCTGATGTGTATTCTTTCAAACTTGAGTTGTATTTTGCAGTGCATGGAGTGTGAGTTCTGAACGATGCACATTTGCAGAGTTTTGTTTACAAACAGTTCTCTGATTAAAGAGGGCTTATTTTAGGAAGTAGAGAAAAAACTTGTCATGAGTTCATGGGGGTTAAAAAAAAACTGATTTTCTATAATTTCTGGGGAGAGACAGAATTTATTTTTTTTAGGATGATTTAAAATGGTTGAATGTCAGTCTTATCTATTAAAGTGAATTGAATTTATGGTTTCTGAAGTGTCGTAGAGATTTTTACAATTAATCCATTAAATTTATTCCAGTGCTATCTGAAAAAACAAAAAACAAAAAACATCAATATGATGTTCATTATCATGATAGATCATAATTTCACCATTCATGTTTCTATTAGATTTTAGGAATTCTGATGTGGTACTATAGGGTGAAGCAATGGGTGAAAGGTCTGTTTGAACCACAAGGTTGGGTGTTCAAACCCACTAGCTGCTCCTCAGAAACCCTATATAGGGTCGCTATGAGTTGCAACTGACTTGATGGCACTTAATATCAACAAACAACATCCATTGGTTCAAGATTTCAAGGTACACTTGCCACTTTTAATGATAATCATCACTTAATTTTATAGAGCATTTATTAATTAATAAAAAGCATCAATATTGCAATGCTACTTCTTATAGGCATATTATGTTAGGCACAGATTTTCACTCATATTAAGAAAATCAAAAGGCAAGATTGTCTTTTGTCTTTCATATATTGCATATACTTCTGTAAATGGTAACATTACATAGTCAGTAAATATCATTTGCTTAATAAACAAAGCCCCAGATGCCCCAAAATAGAATGTTTTGGACAATTAAATAT
>NW_006408663.1:6480804-6481837 GCF_000296735.1 Chrysochloris asiatica | reverse complement strand
CCAACCTTCTAAGTATTCCTTTATATGTGGTTCAGAGTTCTGGGACCATCCCCTGAGCCTGCTTGGTCGGGTATTCTGTGTTGTTGTTGGTGGAGCTCTCTGCTATACGTCCACCCGATCCACCATCTTGTTTGTTCTCTCTGGCATTTGTTTTAATTGTGGCAGTTGTTATATGCCATTAGTTGGATCTGACTCATAGAGACCCTGTGTAGGATTTACAAAGAACAGCTATTGGGTTTTAGCTGCCTACTGTATGACCCACAATCTAGTGCTGATCCTACAGCATCACATCAGAAGTCTAATAATCGTGGCAGTATAGTGATGAAAGAACCTACTGCATGGCACACCACCACCAGCACCACACTGATAAAATACTCACCTTCTATGCAGCAGAGGGACCAGTCGCTGGAGAAGGATATCATGTTTGATAAGGTGGAGGGTCAGAGAAAAATAGAAAGACCCCCAGTGAGATGGAATAGCAAAGTGGCAGCATCAATGGGCTCAAGCGTGGCAACAATTGTGAGGTTGGCTCAGGATCAGGCAGTGTTTCGTTCTGCTGTGCATAAGGTGGCTATGAGTCGGTATCAACTCGATGGCACCTAACAACAACGTGCAGCATAGTTCAGTCCTGGTGTGGCACTGCAGGTTAATGCACTAGACTGCAAAGTCGTTTGAACTGCAAAGTCAGCAGTTCAAGTTCACCAAACGCTCCACGGAAACCTTATACAGGTATGCTATGGGTCAGAACTGACTGGGTGGTCACTTTACAACAACAACAACATGCAGAAGAATGAGAATTCTGCATAAAAGGTGAGAATTGGAATGTTAGAATTTATGAAGTATGAATCTAGGAAAGTAAGAAATTGTCAAAAATGAGATGGAACACATAATCATTGATATCCTAGGCATTAATGTGTAAATAATACAAGAAGCTGGGTCCTATGAAGAAAAACGTGGCATCAGGATTGGAGGAAGACTCATTAACAACCTGCCATATGCAGATGATACAACCTTGATCGCTGAAAGTGAAGAG
>NW_006408663.1:6472036-6480704 GCF_000296735.1 Chrysochloris asiatica | reverse complement strand
TACAGAGTAAAGGTAGCTTTCTGTTTGGGTAATGAAACATTTTGAGGCTAGAGTTTACATTACGGAAAATTGTGGTTTAGGAAATATGTTCTGGCAGCAGAGTGCAAAATGAATGGCCAGGGGAGAGAATTAGAAACTCTGCTTGGTAATAAGGTCTGGATATAGCCATAGCTGGAGTCCTGGGATAAAGCACTGGACCTCAAGGTCAATTTGAACCACAAGGTCCATGGTTCAAACTCACCAGCTGCCCTTGGAAACACTATACAGGGTTGCTAGCTATGATTCAGAATCGACTCAACAGCACTTAATGACAAAAACAACAACAGCATAGCAATAGTTAACGCTCTGTAAGATGCTGTGTTTTATTAATGTTTAAAAGAGTTATTCTAATGTATAAAACAATGGTTAAGTTTATGAATGGGGTAAGGAGGAAATAACTACTGCAACATAAACAATGATATGTTTAGAGAAATAAAACATATAAAGACTTTCTCAAATGTTGGCTGGAAAACATTTTTCATTGCCATCAATAGCCTGACTAAACACATTTTTAAGTACTTGAAGGTCAACCCTTAGAAATTGTGTTCTTTCTTACATATTCTTTTCTATCTTGCAGTGCTAGGACCTCTTTGACACCATCTAGGTACTCATTTCTGTACTCTTTCTAAGCACTCTTCCTAATTTATATATTTAATTCCAACCCCATTACAGCTTATCTGTCACTGCTTTGTGATGAGAGCCAAGTAAAATGAATTTTAGCTGAAGTATTAATTTTTAATAAATATCAGGGATTTTCATTCTAAATCTAAACATACACGAGTTTTGTTTGTTGTTTAATCAACTCCATTGTCAAAATACAAAAACTGTTTGGGACTCTGAATAACCATTTAAAACACGGATCATCTCAGTGCCTTCCTGTAAACAGTTGAAGAGGGTCCATTATTAATTATTGAGGAAAAAATAATCAATTTTGTTGTTGTTAGGTACCATCGAGTTGGTACTGACTCATAGTGACCTTATGCAGAGCAACAAAACACTGCCTGATGCCAGGCCAACCTTTGTTGTTGCCTTGCTTGAGCACAATGATGCTTTCACGTTGCCAGTCCATCTCACTGGGGGTTTTCCTCTTTCTCCCTGAACCTCTACTTTACCAAACATGATATCCTTCTCCAGTGACTGGCCACATAGTTTTCAGAATCACAGCATCTCACAAGCCACCACAGTAGTACAAACTGACAGAAGAGTGGTGGTGGTCTCAGATTTTATTTATAATTATCTAAGTGTTTTTTTGTTGTTAAATAATTTGTTATATAGATGCTGATTTACCTATAAGATGGAACCCATGTGATGCTATGGGATAAAGCAATATCGGTTTGAACCACATGGTCGACAGTTCAAACTCACCAGCCACACCTTGGCAGCCCTATACAGGATCACTATGAGACAGGACCATCTCAGCAGCACTTAACAACAACAACCAGAATAACTTACTTCCTTACTTTAACAAAATATCCAAATAATTTTTTTTTCTTTTCAAATGGCTGAATTTTGCAAATTTGCATTTAAAAGAAGAAAGAGTAGGAGGAAAAGATACAACATGTAAAAAAAATAGTTTGAAAGCATCAATCATGTGAAAGCTCTAAGAATAATTCCTTCTGCAGCAATTTTTAATATAGAGTAACAATATCTCAAATTATCAGTGCAAAAATGTCGAAACCTTAGTAGATATAAAAAGAACACTATTGAGAACTTTACTGAGTTTTTAAGAGCAGAATTTAGAATGAACAATAGATTCATAACTATTGTTATTTGATGTTAGGTACCATCAGGTAGATTCTGACTTGAAGTGACTCTATACAAAACAAGAGCTGCCTCCTCAAAGTAGAATTGACCATGATGATGAAAATGGAGTGAACCCAGTGGGAGTAAGGCCCGTGGGACCTTCATTTGCTGATAGGGCATAATTCAAAATGAAGAGAAACAGCTATAAACATCCATTAATAATCAGAACATGGACTGTACGATGTATGAATGTAGGAAAATTAGAAATTGTCAAAAATTAAATGGAACGCATAAACATCAATATCTTAGGCATTAGTGAGTTGAAACGGACTGGTATTGGCCATTTTGAATCTGACAACCATATGGTTTACTATGCTGGGAATGACAAATTGAAGAGGAATGGTGTTGCATTCGTTGTTAAACAGAACATGTCCAGATCAGTCATGAGGTACAATGCTATAAGTGATAGGATAATACCCATATGCCTACAGGGAAGCCCAGTTAATACCACTATTATTCAAATTTATGCACCAACCACTAAAGCCAGTAAGAATGAAATAGAAGAATTCTACCAACTTCTTCAATCTGAAATTGATCAAACATGCAATCAGGGTCTATTTATTGATCATTACTGGCGATTGGAATGCCAAGGCTGGGAACAAAGAGGAAGGATCAATTGTTGGAAAATATGGCCTTGGTGACAGAAAAGATGCTGAAGATCGCATGATAGAATTCTGCAAAACAAATAATTTGTTCCTTTCATATACCTTCTTTAGACAGCATAAGACATGATTATACACATGGACCTCACTAGATGGAATACACAGAAATCAAATTGACTACATCTTCGAAAAGAGACAATGGAAAAGCTCCATATCATCAGTCAAAACAAGGTAAGGAGGAGATTGTGGAACAGATCATTAATTGCTCATATGCAAATTCAAACTGAAGCTGACGAAAATGAAAACAAGACTATGAGTGCCAAAATATGAACTTGAATATATCCCACCTGAATTTAGAGATCATCTGAAGAACAGAGTTGATACATTAAACACTAAAGACTGAAGACCTGAAGAGTTGTGGGATGACATCAAGAACATCATAAAGGAAAAAAGCAAAAGTCATTAAGAAGACAAGAAAGAAGGAAAAAGTCAAAATGGATGTCAGAAAAGACATTGAAACTTGTTCTTCAGTGTAGAGATGCTAAAGCAAATGGAAGAAATGAGGAGGTACAAGAGCTGAACAGAATATTTAAAAGGTCAACTCGAGAAGATAAATCCAAATACTATGACGAAATGTGCAAGATCTGGAATCAGAAAACCAAAAGAAAAGAACACGATCAGCATTTCTTAAGGGGGGGATGTGAAGAAAAAAATTCAAGCCTTGACTTTTGTTATTCAATAATTGGGCAAATTATTGAATGATGCAGAAAGCATCAAAAGAAGATGGAAGGAACACACAGAGTCACTGTGACAAAAGGAAATGGTCGAAAAAGCAGTGATGCCAGAAATGGGAGGCAGAGATGATGACGTGGAGAGATGGAGCGGTTGGGGACTTTAGACCCAGAGATGGAGATGGGCTGCATGCTGACAACCAGGGGACAGGTTTGCAGGGTATACCCTTTGGTTGGTTGACGATGCATGGAGGAGAGTGTAACCATGGCAATGAAATGATATGTGATAGGATGAATGTAAAGCTAATGTTCTCCCATGTAAACTATCATGTAATTCACAATAAAACGTTCAAAAAAAAAGAGAACATTGTCGATGTTCAACCATTTCAAGAGGTAACATATGATCAAGAGCCAATGATACTAAAGAAAGAAGTTCAAGGTGCATTGGAAGAATTGTCAAACAACAAGGAACCAGGAATCGATGGAATAAAAATTGAAATTATTCAAGAAAGTGAGGTGGCACAGGAGGCACTCACTCATCTCTGCCAAGAAATTTGGAAGACAGCCATCTGGCCAACTGATTGACCCAAGGGAATGTGGAAATCATCGGACAATCTCTTTGGTATCCCAAGCGAGTAAAGGTTTACTAAAGGTAATACAGAAATGGCTGCAAGCATACATTAACAAAGAACTTCCAGAGGTTCAAGCCAGATTCAGAAGAGACTGTGGAACAAGGGATATCATTGTTGATGTCTGATGGATCTTGGCTGAAAACAGAGAATACCAAAAGGATGTTTATCTGTGCTTTATTGACTACACAAAGGCTGTCGATTGTGTGGAACATGACAAGCTATGGACAGCACTGTGAAGTATGAGTATTCCAAAACATTTCATTGTGCTCCTGAGGAATTTGTACATGGTCTAGGGGCAGTTGTTCAAACAGAACATGGGAACACTGAATGGTTTAAAATTAAGTAATGTGTGCAACAAAGTTGTCTTCTTTCACCATATTTATTCAACCTGTATACTGAGCAAATAATCCAAAAAGCTGGATTCTATGATGAAAAACAGGATTGGAGGAAGACTCATGAACAACCTGCTATATGCAGATGATACAACCTTACTTACTGAAAATGAATAGGACTTAAAATACTTATTGTTGAAGATCAATGAGCACAGCCTTCGATATGGATAGCATCTCAATGTCAATAAAACAAAAATCCTCACCACTGGACCAATAGACAACATTCTTATCAATGGAGAAAAGAATGAAGTTGTCAGGACTTCATTCTTCTTGGATCAACCATCAACACTCATGGAAGCAGCAGTCAAGAAATCAACTGACATATTGCATTTGGCACATCTGCTGCACAAGATATTTTTAAAGTATTGAAGAGAAAAGATGTCAGCTTGAGGACTAAGGTGCGCCTGACTCAAGCCATGGTATTTTCAATAACTTCATGTGCATGTAAAAGCTGGACAGTGAATAAGGAAGACCGTAGAAGAATTGATGGTTTTTGAGTTGCGGTGTTGGAGGAGAATATTGAAAGTGCCATGAGCTGCCCAAAAAACCAACAGATTTGTGTTGGAAGAAGTAAAACCAGAGTTCTCCTGGGAAGCCAGATGGCAAAACTTTGTCTCTCATACTTTGGACATGTTGTCAGGAGGGACAAGTCACTGGAGATTGATATCATGTTTGGTAAGATGGGAGGTCAGAGAAAAAAGGAAGACACCCAGAATGATAGATTGGCAAAGTGGCAGCATCAAAGAGCTCAAGTGTGGCAACAATTGTGAGGTTGTCCCAGGACCAGGCAGTGTTTTGTTCTGTGGTGTATATGGTCGCTATGAGTTAGCATTGACTCGATCATACCTAACAACAACAGCAATGCACAACAGAAGGAACACTGTCCTGTCCTGCGCCTTCCTTGCAATTGTTATATTTAAGCATATTGTTATTTCGATCGTGTCTGTCCTTATTGTTGGGAATCTTCCTATTTTTCATTGATCTTCTAATTAACCGAACTTGATGTGTTTCTCCAGAGACTGGTCCTTCCTGATAACATGTAAAAGGTATGAGCATTGAAGTTTCCATATCCTTGATTCTAAGGAGCATTCTGAGTACTTCTTCTAAAGTAGATTTGTCTGTTTTTTTCTGGCAGTGCCTGGTACTTTCAATATTCTTCTCCAACATCACTATTCAAATGCATAGATTCTTCTAAGGTCTTCCTTATTCATTGTCCAATTTGCAGAGGCATATGATACAAGTGAAAATACCATGATATAGTTCAGGCCAACCATAGTCCTCAAAGTGACATTTTAACACATTATAGAGGGTTTTTGCAGCAGATTTGCCTAATGCATCATATGATTCCTTGACTGCTGATTCCAAAAATATTGATTGTGGATCCAAGCAAAGGAAGTTCAAGAAAGCTTTGCTTCATTCACGTCGTAAAAGTCAATTCTATTTTTGAGCAGCCAGCTCTTCCTCATTCATATTTTGAATGCTTTCTAACTTGAGGATCTCATATAAAATAATATCAGATATTATATCATATATCTGATATTATTTTAATAGTTTTCATAATATTTTTAGTAATTAACAAATCAGAAGTGGTGCATCTCTCCTTCTTCCTTGTCTATGTTAGTCTCAAAGTTCTGGTGAAACCTGTCCACCATGGGTAACCCTGTTAATATTTAAAATACCCATGGTAAAACTTTGGTATCACTGCAAACTGATGGTGCAGTGGTGGATCATATCTATACTTGCACCAACTCTTTGTACTGCCATACCAAGTTAAACTGTGGTCTTAAAATTGCCTTTGTTGTTGTTGTTGTGAAGTGTGGTCAAGTCAGGAGCAATACTATATAGTGTTTCCAAGGAGCCCCTGGTGAGCTTGAACCTCTTACCTTCCCATTCAAATGGTTTGAAGTCTGTTGCATTAACCCACAGCACCATTCCAGAACTCCAGTTGCCTTCCTGGCACTTTATAACTGCATAATTCCTTTGTGATATCTTACTTTCAATGTGTTTAAGGATCTCTGGTAGCATAGTGATTACCAGTTGCACTGCTATTCTCAGGGTCAGTAGTTTGTAATTCCCAGCAGTTCTGTGGGAGAAAGATGAGGCTTTCTGCTCCCATAAACATTTCCAACCTTGGAAACCCTATACAGGGTCACTATGAGTCCGAACTGACTCCACGACACATAATCACCAACACTTACAATATGATTGGGCATGATTTTCAAAATTGACTAAGTCTATGGAGTCCTGGTGTGGCGCTGTAGGTTAATGTGCCAGACTGCAAAGGCTTTTGAACTGTAAGGTCAACGGTTCAAGCTCACCAGCTGCTCCTTGGAAACCATGTATAAGGCACTATGGGTTGGAACCATCTCGAAGGCACTTAATAACAACAACAACAACATGTATGCATTGGAGGCCTGATGTAGTATTGTAGGAGAAACACTGAACTTCTGACGACAAGGTCAGTGTTTCAAACCCATCAACCATTCCTTGAAAACTCTATACAGGGTTGCCGTGTGTTTGAACTGACTCAATAGCACTTAACAACAACAGCAATGTATATGATTTATCACAGGATAATAATAATCTATTTACTGCCTAATCTGTTCCCACAATGTAAGGAATTATTGTAGTGGTTATGAGCTGGGCTGCTAACTTCAAGGTTAAAACTACCAGCAGTTCCAAGGGAGAAAGATGAAGCTGTCTGCTCCCATAAAAATGTACAGCCTCAGAAACCTTATACAATGGTGCTATTCATTGGAACTGACTGTACTAGATATACAACTACCAGCAACCACCATCTAAAGGCTCTGAAAGCTAACCTTGTTACATATATAGAAATGACTTCAATGCTTTTCTATTGGAATTGTGAGAAGGAAAATGAAGGAAACTAACAAACTGTGTTGATGAATTGCTTTTGAGAGCAATTAATCTTGTTGACATACTTATGAGTTTGCATAAAAATGCCTGGAAAGCATGCTGTTGCATTCAGTTGTTCATTAATATTGATCATGTGATGTCCCCATTGTGTTAGTAGCTACTTAAAGATTACCTGCAAAAGTATTATAGCATTATCGATTTTAAAACTCCCTGAAGCCACTGGTATTTTGAAAGTCAGTTTAGGATTCCATAGTTTAGAGTGATATTGACAAGCAATTTTGTACAATCAGATAATTTGGACTTTATGCTTACAAATCAGAACTAAAGATTGTAGCTGTCACTCTGAAGACGATTCTTGTATACCACTGCTGAGAAAATAAACAAAATAAACAAAACTCATTTAAAGTAAACAAAACTCATTTAAAGAGACCTTTGAATGGGAAATGAGTTGAGATTACACTTATGTTTATTATTTGTTTTTATGATCTCTGAGTGATTGAGTAATACTCATTTGTTTCCAAAATTTGCTCTGCTATTAAAATGTTTTCAAGCTATGTTATATATATATATATTGCTGTTGTTGATAAGTGCCAACAAATTGGTTTTGATTCTTACCAACCCTGTATATAGTTTCAGAGACTTTGCATCTTTGTGGGAGCAGAATACTTCATCTTTCTCTTGCAGAGTGACTGGCAATCTCGAACCCCAGATGTGTGGTTCACAACCCAGTGCTTATTATATGGGGCAACCTTGCTCCCTTTATATATTATTTTTGTTAATTGCCATTGAGTCAGTTCTGACTTACAAGGACCCTGTTTAGAATTTCCAAGGAGCAACTGGTGGGTTTGAACTGCCAACCTCATGGTTAACAATCCAAAAAGAAGTGAGATACATCAAACTTAACAAAGTTTTGCTGCAAAAATTAACAACATGGCAATATTAAGCAATTTGGTAATATGATGCCACTGGGAAAATCCTAGAATTAAATGTCCAGAACCAACTAACTAAACAAAGAACTGTGTTAATATCAAGCATAGGATAGTCACAGTAAAAGATAGTCATTAAAATTATCATTATAAAATGCAGCTCATAACTGGATGAACTAAGTATTTTCTTGTGTCGTGTACTTACTCTTCCAATTGCTGACAATTTTAATTCCATTCAAAACATTTATCACAAATTACTACCAGAGTGTTCAGCACATAATAGGTCGCTAATGAATAAATGCTACTTAACCTGAAATTGGGGAAAAAATTCTTTACGTCAGGCAATTTTTTTTTCTTATCTTCATTGTACAAACAACATTATATGTTGGAGCTAGTAATAACTATTTATTACTATGTATCACTGTGGAATAAGCACTGGACTGCTAACCACAAGGTTGGCATTTCGAACCTACCAGCAACTCCTTGGAAAACCTATACATCGCCAGTTTGATTAAAAACTAACTCAAAGTAGCTTAAATTAATCAAAACTTTAAAACCAAAGACTACAGAAATCAAGAACTCCTTAGGACCTATAATCATGTTATGATTGGAACATTTATCTTTTGGAGCAAGAAACTAAGAAACTGTTGGCATTTGTTTTTTTTT
>NW_006408663.1:6457754-6467286 GCF_000296735.1 Chrysochloris asiatica | reverse complement strand
GCTATGAGTCGGTTCCAACTCGATGGCACCTGACAACAACAACAACAATGTGCTGAAATGGACTGGTATTGATCATTTAGAATCAGACAATCACATGGTTTATTATGCTAGCAATGACAAATTGAAGAGGAATAGTGTCACATTCATCATCAAAAAGAAAATTTCTAGAAGAGGAAATAGAGAGTAATCTGACACAATTTGATGAACTTGACCTATACCTATGGATGCAGTAGCTCAAAAGAAGGAACAAATCTTTACAGTGAGGATCATTCCCACCCCCTCGATACACAGGGTAGACAGGAATGGGCAACTTGGACATTGGCTACCCAAAATGGGGGGCTACAAAGGCAAGAAATCACTGGCTTACAAGCTTTCAAGAGAGAGCCTAGATCCACAGGGTGCAGAGGAAGGTAGAATCTCCACTGAGTAGTATCCAATTTGTCTGAACTGGACTGATGAATGGAGATGGGGATAGTACTCATGTGGTACAATTACTATCAGGAATGACTATGAGGGATGGAATGTAAAGGTAGACATTTTTTTAGCAATTGGAGGGGAGTGGTTGACTTTGTAGTTCAGGAGTGGAGGTCCCTGGGACCATCAAGGGAGAAGAGCAGGGTTCAGGACCCTACCCAGAGAAACAGTGATGCCAGAAATAGAGGCAGAGACAATGACGTGGAGAGATGGAGTGCCTGGGGACTCTGGACTCAGGGAGGGAGAGGGGTTGTGTGCTAAGACCAGGTGGTGGGGTGGAGGATTTGGTTGGTTGATGGTGCTTGGAGGGGATTGTAACCATGGCAATGTAATGATATACATGTTCTCCCATATAAACTATCACATAATTCACAATAAAACGTTTAAAAACCAACAAAAGAACATTTCAAGATCTATCTTGAAGTACAATTCTCTCTTTGATCAGATAATAGCTTATGCCTATAAGAAAGACCAGTTAATACCATTATCATTCAAATTGATTCACCAACCACTAAAGCCTGTGATGATGAAATTGAAGAATTCTACCATTTACTTCAATCTGAAATTGATCAAACATGCAATCAGGATATATTGATAATTACTGTCAATTATTAGAATGCAAAGGTTGGAAACAAACAGGAAGAATCAGTCACTGGAAAATATGACCTTGGTGAAAGACACGAAGCTAGTAGAATTGATACGATAGAATGATAGAATTTGGCAAGACCTATGACTTAATAATTTAAAATATCTTTTTAAACAACATAAAAGAAGACTGTACACATGGACCTCACCAGATGCATTACACAGATATCAAATTGATTAAATCTGTGGAAAAGTTCCATATCATCAGCCAAATCAAGACCAAGTTCAGACTATGTAACAGGCAATCAATTGCTTATATGCCAGTTCATGCTGAAGCTGAAGAAATTAAAACTATTTCATGAAAGCCAAAATACAACCGAAAACACATCACCTGAATTTAGAGAACATCTCAAGAATGGATTTCATGCATTGGACAGTAAAGACCAATTGTGGGATGACATCAAGAACATTATCCAAGATAAAAGCGAAAGGTCATTAAGAAAACAAGAAAGAAGAAAAACACCAAAATGGATCTCAGAAGAGAAACTGACACTTGCTTTCCAGCACAGAGATGCTAAAGCAAATCTTTCGAAAGAAATGATCCTTACACGGAAGTAAAGGTACATGTACTATAAACTTGTCACAGTCTTTCTCAATTTCATACTTGTTCATACTAAACCCTACAATCATATAATCGCATGACGTTCTAATGTGAAGAAATTCGTCTGAGATAGCTGTTAGGGGAAGTGATACAATCAGGACATCTTGCCACAGTGCTTGACAGCTTTGTTCAGCCCCTAAATTCTAATCATCATGTATCACTGCTTAAAGCCATGAGGATATATTCCTTTTCTCTCCCCACTCATTAAATACCAGTAGCCACTCATTACTGTGTTGTTGTTGTTCAGTGCTGTTGAGTTGGTTCTATCTCATAGCAAGTCTGTATAGAGTTTCAAAGGAGCGGCTGGTGAGTTTTAACCATCGACCTTGTGGTTCAAACCAACCTTAAGATCAAGTGAATATCCTATGGATCCACACCAGGACTATACTCCTTGACAAGTTGTGCCAAGTGAACTGGTGCAGCTACACACACACACGCAGAGTTACTCAGGTTACCACTGTGCTTCTGACTCTTTTTCCTTCTAATTTCAGCTAAAAACACTTGCTCTTTTTCATCATTTTCCAGGAATCTTAAATTCAACCTTTCATACATATTCAGCCACTTGGTTCAATTGTGCTTTCCTTTTCTAGTATGTATACCTTATCTTCCACCACCTGCCTGTCAGTTTGTCATACTGTTTTGGCTTGCGTGTTGCTGGAAGCTATGCCACTGGTATTTTAAATACCAGCAAGGTCACCCATGGTGGACAGGTTTCAACTGAGCTTCCAGACTAGGAAGGAGAGACTGGGTTATTTTGCGTATTTGTCACTGAAAATCTTACGAATAACATCTGTGAGATGGGACCAGAATATGGAACACAGAAACATGATAAATAGCACCAGAAATATTGTACAGTGCCAGAAAATTGGAGGCACTGTATGTATTAGGTTGGAGGCACTCAAAATTCTACTGGGGAAAAGCTGCCTCCTCAAAGTAAAGTTGACCAGGATGATTCCTTTCCTGCTGGGGCACAACCCAAAATTATGAGAAACAACTGCAAACATCTGTTAATAATTGAAACACCTCATCTCCAGAATGCAGCTTGAATTTCTGGTAGCAACCTGTTGATGAGCTGCTGCAATATTTTTAATTTTTCCTCAACAAAATTTACTTGCATGTGATATTATTGATATTGTTCAATGATGTCTGCATTGAATCACCAACTTTCTTTGTAATTAGCAAAAATATGTTTCTCTTCCAATTGGTTGGCTGTGTAGCTGTTTTCCAAATTTCTTGGAATAGCCTAATGAGCTCCTCTACCACTGCATCAGTTTGCTGAGTTATTTCAGTTTGTATTCTGTCACTTCCTGGAACCTGGTTTTTCATCAATGCCTTCGGTTCAGTTTGGACTTCTTCCTTCCTTCCCACTGGTTCTTGACCATATGCCACCTCTTGAAATGGTTGAGCAACAAATTATTTTTGGTTTGATGACTGTGTATTCTTTCCATCTTCTTTTGATGCTTCCTGTATCATTTAATATTTTGTCCTTATAATCCTTTATATTTTAAGTTGAGACTTGAATTTTTTTTTTTCTATACTTCTTTCAGCTTGAGAAATTCTGAGCATGTTCTTTTTATTTTGGTTTTCTAACTCCAGATCTTTTCATATTTTATAACTTCATCATTTCTTCCAATTGCTTTAGCTTCTCTATTCTCAAGAGCAAGTTTCAGAGTCTTTTTCACATACATTTTGTCTTTTCTTTCTTTCCTGTCTTTTAATGAGTTGTTGTTTTTGTAATGTATTTTGTTATTAATGTTATTCTACTTCTCATCTGGTCTTTGGCAATTGGTGTTTAATTCCTTAAATTTCTTCATGAGATGGTCTCTAAATTCAGATGGTAATTATGTGCCGTGGAGTCGTTCCGACTCATAGCGACCCTGTACAGTCTTCCTGAGACTGCAAATATTTATGGGAGTAGAAAGGCTCATCTTTCTCCTGCAGAACAGCTGGTAGATTCAAACTGCTGTCCTTGAGGTTAGCAACCCAGTTTGTAACCACTACACTACCAGAGCTCCTTCTAAATTCAGGTAGGATGTATTTAAGTTCATATTTTGATTCTCATTGACATGTTTTAATTTTCTTCAGCTTCTGCCTGTTCCACAGACAGCCCCTGGCTTTGTTGTGGTTGATGTTCTTGAGCTTCTCTTTCATCTCTTTACACCATTATAGTTACTTTGATTCCTGTGTATTTCATCTGGTGAGGTCCATGTTGTTGCTGGAAACACCATTTATGTTGCTGAAAAAAGGTGTTTTTAATGCATGAGTTATTCATCTTGAAAAATGCTATCATGTGATCTCCAGCATCATCTATCACTGAGGCCATATTTTCCAACAACTGATCCTTCCTTTTTACTTCCAACTTTGACATAGTAATCATCAGAAACTGTCACTGCATATTGATTGCGTGTTTCTTTAATTTCAGAGTGAAGTAGTTGGAAGAATTCTTTAATTTCATCAACACTATCGTTAGCGATTGGTGCATAAATTTGAATGATAGTGCTATTTACTGGTCTTCCTGCAGACATATGGATATTATTCTATCATAGAGAGCACTGTACTTCAAAATAGATCTTGAAATGCTCTTATGAAGATGAATGTGATGCCATTCCTCTTCAGTTTTTCATTCCAGGCATAGTAAACCATATGATTGTCCAATTCAAAATTGCCAATGCATGTCCCTTCAGCTCACTGATGTTATGGATATCAATCTTAATGCTTTCCATTTCATTTTTTTTTTTTTTTATAGCTTCCAATTTTCCAAAGCACTGAATGTGTTGAAAGTGCCAATCTTTCGGTTAGCAGCAAGGACTAAACTGTTTTGCTGTGTAACACTTTCCAGTTCTTCCAAATAATATCCTTTTTTTTCTTTTCTGTAAAGGTTTTTATTTGGGATGGGGGAAGGAGTGCACAGTGGACAGGGACCTGCTCAGTCCTTCTTGGCAGCCGCTTTCCTCATCGAGGTCAGGACGTTGCTGAGCTCCTCTAGCTTCCTCTTGGCACAGATGTGTGTCCGCACCCTTTTCTTGATGAACTTGAGTGCCCACTTGTCCTTGGAGACCTAGAACAGGTCCATGGCCCAAGGGTAAAGCCACACACCTCCCAGATCATGTCCCGCACGAACTTGGTGTGCTTGGTGAGGTGCCCACGGCAGCGGCTGTACCTCGGCTTCCTCATGTTCTTGGTTACTTTGTGGCCCTTGTTGAGGCCAACTGCCATAGGGTAGTGTACAGCCATGGGTGTTTTTCTTCAATGGCTGTTGTGGTGGAAGCCATAACACTTGACACTTTGCTAATGCTTGAGATCAAGGAAAACGTACAAGACCAATGACCAGTTTAAGTCTTTCACTGCTAAGAGATGAATACAATGCTATATCTCTCCTTCTCTTTCTCTGATTCTATTTCTTACTTCCTCTCAGATTGATTAATATTTGATGTTGTTAAGTGCCATTAAGTCGGATCCAACTCAAAGCAAAACTGTATAGGGTTTCTGAGAAGTGGCTTGTGGGTTTGAACCAGCAACGTTTTGGTTAGCAGATCAGTGTTTAGCCTATAATGCCACACTATGATGTAGCTGTTGTTGTTGTTGTAAAGTGACATCAAGTTGGTTCCGACCCATGGTGACCCTGTATAGGGTTTCTGAGGAGTAGTTGGTGAGCTTGAACCACCAACCTTGAAGTTCAAATGGCTTTGCAGTCTTGCGTATCAACTCACAGCACTACACCAGGACTCTGCCACACTGTGATAATTCCTTAAAATTCCCAAACTTTACACATATTTTGTTGCTGTTGTTCTTGTTAAGGTAGCAGTTATTCCTCACAATAACTGAGTAACATGGTTGCCATTAACACTCTCTCTTAGAACTGAAAAAAATTCATAGTGCCAAAATTGTAATTGTCCTTAAATCATGAAAATAGGAAGGGACACAAGTGATGGCTATTTCTATCTGTCAACTTGGCTAGGTTTTGACTCTCAGTGTTTTACCAGACATTGAACTGGTTGCTGTTCAATAGTATAATATAATTTAATCACTTTCCATGTTACAATCTGATGTGATCAACCAATTCATTGAAAGGCAAGTTTTTGTGGGGTGTGGTCTGCCTCCATAATATAATAATAAATATTCTGGCAGATCTCACTCTCTCTCTATTTTGACCCTGCACTCTTCTTATCATCTGATCTACAGGTCTTTGAATGTAAGCCTTCAGAAATCTTTCATCTGCAAAGACCGGTCATTTTCCCCCAGTGCCCACCTACCCACCACAAACATGCATCCATATCTCACTAGTTTTACTCCTCTTGTTGTTGTTGTTGTTATGTGCCATGCAGTCGGTTCCATCTCATAGCCACCCTGTACAGGGTTTCCGAGGCTGTAAATCTTTATAGGAGATGAAAGCCTAATCTTTCTCCCGCAGAACAGCTGGTAGTTTTGAACTGATGACCCTGAGGTTAGCAGCCCGATTCGTAACCACTAAGCTACCATAGTTCCTTTAGAGAACCCAAAATAAGACAAGATAGTTAGGCCTCAAGCTAAAAGTATTTGGATAAAATCTCTTACTCCTTAAACAACTAATTCGGCAGGGGGTGCTAGGGTTGGGCGTGTAAAAAGTGATGTTAGAGTTTTGACTCATCAATTCACTTCAAGATACAACTAAAACCGTGACTCAGATCTTTAATAATTGATCATTAATAGCCATGCTTATAATCGCTAAAAAAAAACAAATAAAAGTGATTAGAGTCAAAATAAGTATAGAATTTAAAATAAATTAGGAATCTTGAGGATCATCTCATCTAATCACTCATTTTTGTAGATGATGAAACAAAAGCTAATAAGAATTCAGTGTTGCCTCTACAAAGCAAAACAACATTTCAAAAACCTACACCCTTAATATAAAAAAAAAAAAATTGACTTAAACAGTTGTGCCTAGGAGGAAAAAATAATTGCAAAAATCAAAATTGATGAAGCTATTTCTGCCCCCTCAAGAGAGTGTCATTGTCTATGTTAAAGAAAATAAATCTCTTTAATAATTCTTCCCTCTTACAGAACTTTGTGTGGGTTAAAACATTGGACTACAAGTTCGGTTTGAACCACAAGGTCAGCAGTTCGAACTCACAAGCTGCTCCATTGAAACCCTACACAGGGTCGGCATGAGTCAGAACCAACTTGATGGCACTTTATAACAACAATAACAAAATAGTTATGTCTTTGCTAATTCTTGGGAGCAATTAAAGCAGTTATTTGGACAGACATAGTTGGTTAGAAGTCACTTTGAGGAACAAGAGGCAAAGAGGAGCCTTGGATATATGACTCAATTTACTTATGTCAGCTGCATTTTTAGAAATATGCAAGTTGGCTAGAGGCTAAGGAGAATAGGACAGTTAAATTCCTCGGTATAATAAAGTAAAAATCTTATGAAGGGATGAGGAAATTAATGGAGAGGAGACCCCCAAATATAGTTGGGAGTAAAGCCTTCAGGGAAATAAAGGGGCTCAAGCAATATGCTGGGGACTGTACTTTGAAATCTTAAAAGGCTTGTAAGGAATTGTGAAGCACAACGGGCAGATTTAGGTTTGCACAGATATTGAGTGCATTTTGACTGTTGGAGCTACCATATCTACACTAAAGTCTGCTTTGCACACAAACATGATGAGTGTTGTTAGGCAAAATCAAGAAAGAAAGGCCTGGGGTATTCATCTGCCTCCTCCCAGCAGAAGGGGAGAAGTGTTACAGCATAATACACCTAAGGGATTCAGGAATCCAGTTAATGCAAGAACCAAAAGGCAGAGCTAATAGAACACTCAGACACTCTATTCCCTAAGGGCATACGTGAAGCCTGCCCAGGGATCTTGGTGTAGAATCTTAAGATTCCCCCAAAATGTGAGTTAGTGAGCTAGTGCTCATTTCATTTACACACCAAGGAACAGCATGACCTCAGCTGACATCAGGACTTCAAAAAAGATTACTTATTACAGAGAACAAGCTCTAGCAGCATGGTGGGATACGAGTTGGACTGCTAACTGGTAAGCAGTTCAACTCTACTAGCTGCTCCTTGGGAGAAAGATAAGTGTATCTGCTCCAGGGTTGCTCTGAGTTGCAACCGACCCATGATACTTAACCACCAACCAGCAATTATCTACTGTACAACATGAAATTTCTCTGTTTTAGAGCACGGTTGCTCTGAATGATAAGCACTGGACTGTGAACTACAAGGTCAATGGTTTGAGTCTGCAAGCCATTCCACAGGAGAAAGATGAGGCTTTCTGCTCCCTCAAAGATGTACAGCCTCAGAAACTCATTACAGGGTCACTATGAATCATAACCTAATCGGTGGCATGTAACACTAACAGCATCTTTGTTTTAGAGCAGGGTTGGGGAACTTCTGACACGTGTGCCATTTAAGGCCCTCAAAATCATTTGGTCTGGCCCTGCCAAGGAAGTTTTAGTCCCAGCTATCACATTGGTTGTGATTATGTGCCATTGAGTTGGTTCCAATGCTGTAAATCTTTATGGGAGCAGAAAGCCTCATCTATCTTCCACAGAGTGACTAGTAGAATCAAACTGTTAAACTTTTGGTTAACAGTCCAGCTTGTAATCCATAGAGTACTAGGGGTCCTTAGCTATCTCATTGTTGTTGTTGTCAAGTGCTGTTGAGTCGGTTCCAACCCATAATGACCCTGTATAGGGTTTCCGAGGAACAGCTGGTGAGCTTGAACCACCGACCTTGCAGTTCAAATGTCTTTGCAGTCTGGTGCATTAACCCACAGAGCCACACCAGGACTCCCTCATTAGGGGTAAGTTAATTAAGTGTTTGACCAGATATAGCAGGCTAGATTTTAAGTTGAAAATGTTCTATGGTCTGTGAATATGGTACAACTTCTAGAAGAGAAAAGGTTCCCCACCCCTGTTTTAGCGGCAAAGACAGCAACAACAAACAAAACAGCAGGTTCAGAGAGGTTAAGAAACTTACAAGTGTATTTGGCTACAAACTCTGTGCCATTAACATTGAACCACACTTCCTGTCATGTTGAATACATCTGCATATTAATAAGTTAGGCTTCACAGAGGTAATCAGAATCAGCATGAATCTGCTAAGTGCATTCTTCCAAATAATACAGCTATCTAAACTCCACTCCCTCACAAATGAAAACAGAATTTTCAGAAAACAAGTCAGGATATATTAGAAATCATCAGCTTTTGTAAGCTTTGTTAACAAGACTCCATTTCTGTTGTGTTTGAAACCAACAAACAAACATAAGCATTTCCCAGATATTATGTCATGATGTTTTTCTTAAGTGCCATCAAGTCGGTTCTGACCCATAGCAACTCTACATAGAATTTCCAAAGAGTGGATGATGGATTTGAACTTCCAATATTATGGTTAGCAGTCAAGTGCTTATCTTGTAGTGCCACACCAAGACTATTTCATGATGTTGTTGTTAAGTGCTGTTGAGTCAGTTCCAACTTAGAGCGACCCAGTATGGGGTTTTCAAGGAGCAGCTGGTTGGTGGGAACCATTAACCTTGGGATTACCAATCCAGTGCTTATCGTACAGAACCACAGTAGGCTCTATAATAATTGTTATTAATTACACTGGTAACTTACGTTATGTGCCTTGTATTTACTCTTGGAGTAGTCTGTCACAGTATTGACATTCGTGGTTCCATATCACTTTTTCTGTTCAACCACAAATTCTCTTGGAACACTTGAATGTTGTTGTCAGGTACCATCCAGTCGGAACCGACTCATAGCAACTCCATGCACAGCAGAACGAAACAATGTCCGATCCTGGGCCAACCTCACTACCGCTGCCACACT
>NW_006408663.1:6436567-6456679 GCF_000296735.1 Chrysochloris asiatica | reverse complement strand
CAAAACTTTGCTCGCTTGAGATATCAAAGAGATTGTCCGATGATTTCCTCATTCTGTTGGGTCACCTCTCTTTGGAATGGGCATAAATATTGATCTCTTCCAATCAGTCGGCCAGATAGTTGTCTTCCAAATTTCTTGGCAGAGATGAGTGAGTGCCTCTTGTGCTGCCTCGGTTTCTTGAAAGATTTCAATTTTTATTCCATCAATTCCTGGTGCCTTGTTCTTTGCCACTTCTTTCAATGCACTTTGGAAGACTTGATTAGTAGGTATTTAATAGTTTGAATAAACAAAGATATGGCAGTAATTACTGATACTTACTACCTAAAACAAGGAGCTCTGGTAGTGTAGTGGTTACGAATCGGACAGCGAGCCTTAGGGTCAGCAGTTCGAAACTACCAGCTGTTCCATGGGAGAAAGATGAGGCTTTCTGCTTCCGTAAAGATTCACAGCCTCAGAAACCCTTTATAGGGTCGCTATGAGTCAGAACTGACTCCACAGTACATAACCACCACCACCATGACTACCTAAAATAAACCCTGTTCTAGTGTTAGGCTTAGAAGATGTCGGTATCTTTTAGCTTTTATTCAATAACCAGTTTGAATCCTTTCAGTAATTTTTCTACACATTTTAAGCTCACATTCTTTAAATCCAAATTAGGTTCTAATGCTTTTTGTCTCTAATATGTGGCTTAAGGTTTAAGAGTTATTATATCAAATCATAAGTAGCAGAACATTAGAATGTGCATGCTTGCATAGTGATTACATATATCTTAATTCTTTCACAAATATAGAAGGATAAGTAGCAAGTATTGCTACTGTGGTTCCAGATCAAATATGCATGGGTTTATTCCAAACAAAACATGTTTAATCATGCCTCTTTGATCACTGGATGGATGAAGACAAGTTACCTCAGTACTACATTTGTTAGGAATACTAACAAGATACAAACACTTGTTAGGGATACACAAAAAGGATACTAAAAAAAAGTATGTGGGAAGATCGGCTAGCTCAAAGAACTAATATTTCCATCAGTCTTTAGGCAAGATTGAAACTAATGAAGTCAATTGTATAAAATGAATCATAACTGGGTATGAGTTTTGAGTTTGCCAATGTGATCCAAAGTGTAAGGTCCATTCAAAACAGTGACATCCTAGGGGATCCGGAAGACCAGTTACATTTGAGGCAAAGAGGTCTGCTCAGAGTGTTATCATTACTGTTTTATGAGATTCCTAAGGAATGATTTGAAAGGTTTTCTGGAAGGACACAGGATAATCATGGGACTCATTTTAAAGAAATTTTAAGATGTAAGAAAACTACATTGTTGAAAAAAGATCAGGAATATTGTTCTGATGAGTTTTTTACATCACAACTGTATAACTGCTCGTTCTTTCAGGATAGTAAGGGCTATCCTTAGAAAATTTCATTGGGAAACTTTACCCATACACCCTACAATTCTAATCTTGCCCCTTCAGATTTAGTTTTGTTTGTAAAATTCAAAGAACATTGAAAAGAAACATAAATTGTGTCCCTTGAGGAAGTCAAATCTGCCATGTTGGTGTAAATTAGACAGAGCAAAATTATTTGGGAAAAGATTTGTTGTTGTCATTGTTAGATGACACCTACTCAGTGCCTACTAATGGAGATCCTTTTCAGAAAAGAAACACTGTGGGTCATGTGCCAACCTCACAATTGTTGCTATGCCTGAGTCCATTGCTGCTGCCACTGTGCCAATCCATCTCGTTGGAGGTTTTCTTCTTTTTCGCTGACCCTCCAATTTTACCAGGCATGATGTCTATTTACAGGGACTGGTCCCTCCTGACAATATGTCCAGAGTATCAGAGATGTAGTCTGGCCATTCTGGCTTTTAAGGAGTACTCTTGCTGTACTTTTTCCGACACCCATTTATTTGTTCTTTTGGCACTCCATGGAACTTTTAATATTCTTCTCCAACATCATAACTCAAATGCATCAATTCTTCTATGGTCTTTTGTGTTCATTGTCCAACTTTCACATGCATATGAAGCTACTGAAAATATCATGGGTTGGGTCATGTGCACTTTAGTCCTCACATCCATGTCTTTGTTCCTGAACACGTTAAAGAGGTCTTGTGCAGCAGATTTGCCTAACACATCATGTTGTTTGATTTATGGTTTGCTGCTTCCATGAATTGATGGTTAATACAAGCATAATTAAGTCTGAAAACTTCCATCTCTTCTCCATTTTTCTTGATGTTATTTACTAGTTCCTTGGTGAGGATTTTTGGTTTCTTTGCATTGAGGTTGAGCCCAATGGCACAGTGGCAGCAACAATTGTGAGATTGTGAGATTGGTGCAGGACTGGCTATTGTTTTGTTTTGTTGTACTTAGGGTTGCTGTGATTTGGTACAGACTTGTACATAACAACAACAATACCTTATCTTTCTCTTTAGTAACTTTATATTTCACTTTTAAATGTGATTTGGTCTATACAATTAGAAAGAAAAAAATAGAAGAAACTTTGTATGGTTCTTGAGTTTTGAAAGTCCTACTGTGGACAACTCCTACTTCCAGGACTTGGGACCAGTTGTCATGGCCAACGAAACAAATCTGGAACAGATCAGAATTGTTACAATTTGGATGATGCTTTCTGGTTACCAGAATGGAAAATGTTATGTATCAAAGCCCTGGAATGGGAGAGTGTGCTGAAGTATATTGAGCCCTTGCAGGAAACTGAGTATCCGACTGGATTATTGGCAGAACTATGGAGAGTTGCACACATTCAAAGACTAGTGGTTGGCTGCCATCTTTGAAGCCCTACCTTAACGATATGCAAATGACCCTCATTTTGAAATGATTGAACCTGCCTATCCTCCTTCCATTGCAGTGAAGTCATAATTACCCTAAAGGGTAGAGTACAACTATTCCTTAGGGTTTCTGCAACTGTAAATCTTTACAGGAACAGACAACCTCATCTTTCTACTGCAGTGTGGCTGCTGTGATTGATCCAATCTTGTGATTATTGTTGTTGTGTGCCATCTAATTGGTTCTGACTCTTAGTGACCCTGTATAGCATTTTCAAAGAGTGGCTGGTGAGTTTGAACCACCAACCTTGTGGTTTAAAGTGACCTCGTGGTCCAGTCCTTATCCTATAGTGCCACATCCCCAGGACTATTTAATCTATTACATCACCAGGGTTCCTTGAATTAATCTCCAATTTACAACAAATCCTTTACAGCAATCATCTTCACTTGCTGCAAGTATAGCTTTTAAATCATTGACATGACTTCTAGCTGTTTCTTACACTAAAGTAAGACTAACCAAGAATCACATGACCTTGGTCCACCTGACCTTCAAAATCTGAAAACCACATTTAGAAATGAATTTCATTTGTAACTCAAGTACTGTCTGTATTATTTATTTATTTATTTTTAATTTGGTCTTTCTTCATTGTCCAGGGAGACCTTTTCCTTTCTTAAACTTGTCTCTGTTTTGTCACAATCTTCAGTTTGGATTTTATTGTGTGAGTGAACCTCCTCCATGAAGCAAACTAAAAAGAAACAGGGTTAGAAATGAAAGTATTTATTTGAGAGGAGTGTCTGTAAGTGTAAAGAACTAAGAGAAGAGGGAGTAAGAATAAGCAGGATGAACCTTTAGACTGGGACCTGAGCCTGTCATTATGAAAGAAACAAAGGAGGATTTCATAGACATAGCCACAGCTACCAAGCAGCTTTGAGAAAATCTTGGCGAAGCCAACTGTGAGTTTTAGAGTGAAGAATGCTCATTAGGGGAGTCCTGGGTCAGGTAAGACTTGTCCATCTCCAGGCCTCCTGGTGCTCAGTCACTACTGCCTGGGAGCTGCCTGGGGGAGTGTGGCTGTATCTTGAGGAAGATTGCTGCAGTAGGTTCAACAGAGTACCAGTACCTGCAGGCACTCAACTAACAATATGCCTAGAAGCAGCTTCTCTCCAAGGGAGATCTGAGCATCATACCTGCATTGACTGCCAAATCGAGTCACTCAGCTGTAGTTACTGTCTCAAATATTAAAAATGGCTCTGGACACTCTTCTCATGTTCTGCAACTTATGAGGAGATCCATATTTTAGATTGCTAAAAATTGTGTTTCTCCAGAGGTCTACTCCTCACAATCTCCACTTCACTTGGTCTGTTAGGTTACTGATATTTGAAAATGTATACTATTTAAACCAACAAAGGACAAAAGCTATTCACTGTCTATAACTCTATACATTGCCATTCTGTATTCTTTTTAAACCATGTAGAATATATTTTCAATTTTATTTTAGTTAGTCTTAATATTATTGAGTGCTTAATAAATGTTTTGTTGTATTCATGGACTCTTTTCATCAATACCGTAACACTTTTTGATGGATTATATTAGTTTAGACATTTGACAGAAGAAAACACTGAGGTTAAATAAATTGCTCAGGACTGTGTGTGCGTATAGAGAGAAATGACACCAGGACTCAAACCCAGGCTTTTAGTGTCCAGAGCTCACACTGAACCCTTCCCTGTGTATTCAAAGCACTAATTTGTATTTTATTACAATTCTTAAATGCAAAAATATCACAGTGTCTACCTTTATGCATCATGCAGCAATATGTTACTTTCTGTATTTCAGGTCCTTGCATTCCCAATCCATGCCATAATGGAGGAACCTGTGAAATAAGTGAAGCATACCGAGGGGACACATTCATAGGCTATGTTTGTAAATGTCCTCGAGGATTTAATGGGATCCATTGTCAGCACAGTAAGTTACTCATAGTTATTATTGTTTTATAATTATTCATGGCCAAGCATAAAAGTCATTATCTTTCTTGTTTGTAGTAGACCCATAGAGATTTAGTGGGCCAAAGAGGCCTGGCAGTTGATTATTGTCACTTTTTTCTCACCGAACACACCACTATATTCCCAGTTGATTACTGACTGTGTCAAAGATTGAATCCAGTGATTGGTATGGGGCTAAGTGGCCCTCAAGTTAACAATTTCCATGATTATTCAGTCATACTTTCTAAATGTTGTTCTTTATATTAAACTAATCATTGTATTTCACTTTCATGCTTATCCTTGAAGCTACAGTCTTTAGGATTCCCAACAGTTATTCTGACTCAGAGACAAAACATGAAAAGAACCACCTCACTCTGTCTTATCTATAAACCATAATCCTGCTCCTAGCGTGTCATTTTAATATGGAAGTCTTTGAAAGTTCAAGTATGTTTTCTGCACTTGTCTCCTTTGTCTTCATTCTTATTTATTCTGGGAATGTGAAAAAAATAGATCCACTTGCTATGGTTTCTTCTTAGAAAATGAATGTAAATTCCAAATGAGTCATGTGGCTGCTTAGTTGCTGTAATTGAGAGACAGATGACATAGTGAAGTGGAGATGTTGAAGAAGGCTGTTGACCGAGGTCTTGGCCAGAGGGAAGGAAATGACTTATGGTAGGAAACATGGGGGTGGGGTGGGGTGGGGGGTTCATGTGACCCATGAACATTAGAGTGATTATCAAGAGAATGTGTTAGGAATGAGTAAGACAGAGCTGTATTTATGAGGGGGCTTCAAATATTGGTGGAAATTTTTCATTGACTTTTAATTTTTCTACAAACTTTTTGCTTTCCTCCGATATCTGTTAGAGCCAGATTTCCAACCACCAACATACACTATAGAGTATATCCAGGCTCTGAGACTTTGGAGTTCTTTGCTGTTTTGTAGAGATTTGCCATGACCAGCATTTTGTAGGATTTCTATGGAAATTACAGGATAGATATATCTTTTCTCCTTACAGCTGACACCTAAATCCTTGTAAATGTTTCTGAGAGCTCAGATCATCAACTAAAAAGTAAGAAGCTCTTGGTATCATTCACTGAGTCCAGAAAGTGCTAAGACTGATTTTCCATTACTGCTTAGATGAATGCCTTGAAATAGCCCTGGAAAGACAGACATGTGATCCCAGAATCTTGACATTTACTTAATCCTGTGAAGAGAATATTATCAACCCTTACTGTCTTATCAAAATCTTATGATATGGTATCAGAGGCAGTGCCACAGGGAGAAGACAGACAGACCACCAATCTTGAGTCCTTCAATCCTGAACTGCTTATATACAGCATGCACACACTTCCAAAGTGAACGCCTTTGAAATGAGAACAGAATTTTCATGATGGGCTACATACAGTTCAGTATCCAGATGCAGGCCTTGTACCCAAAGTCATGTGATCATATACAAGAGATTCTTAGGCTGAACAGGACTGCAGGGTGTTGTATTCTGTTATATACAGGTCACAATGACTTGGAGCAGATTCATTGGTAACAAAAACAAAAACTTCAGGGAGGTATAAGGTGAAGAGTATTCAATACCAGACTCTTACTTTTCTTAAGTCTTAAAGGGCTTAGAAAGACTACAGGGAGGGCATGTATATACACCTTGTTGTTGTTAAGTGCCCTCAAATCAGTTATGACTGATAGCGACCCTGTATAGGGTTTTCAAGGCTTTAAACCTTCATGGGAGCAGAAAGCCTCCTCTTTCTCCTGCAGAGCAATTGATGTACATGGACTTTGAACATTGTGGTTCACAGTCCAGTGCTTATTGTATGTAGCCACCACTCTACTGCTATTGATGTTGTTAATTGCCACTGAGTTGGTTTCAACCCCTAACAACCCTGTATAGGGGTTCCAAGGAGTGGCTGGTGAATTTGAACTGTCAACTGTGCAGTTCAAACTGACCTTGTGGTCCAGTGCATTATCCTGCAGCACCACACCTCACTCCTTCCAGACCCCTAAATGCCAATTAAATATGTCATATATTTTAACCCTCTCGCCTGACCTCCTACTGAAGTCAGTGTGAAGTCGGAGCTGACTCAAAAAATGGAGATTGGGAAACTCTAGATCTATGTTCCAACCAGCAATGTCTGCTTTATTGGTCATCATTCATTTCATGCTTTGGAAACTTATTTTCTTCACAATATAAGCATCAGTTTGATTTCAGTTAGCTTTAATAGCATAGAAGGCATCAAGTTGTCATTTTGTAAGTTGTCACCTCCAAGCAAGTGAAGTTCTGTTGAAGAATTGTTATTGGACTCCTGGTGTGGTACTGTAGGATCAGCATGGGACTTTGAACCACGAGATCAACAGTTCAAATCCACCAGCTGTTCCTTGGAAACCCTATACAAGTTCACTATGTGTCAGAGCCCACTCAGCAGCGCTAAGTAACAACAACAACAGCAGTAGTTACTGGAGAAGTATCTACCTTCCTTTGATTCCCACACATTGTTTTTAAGTTGTTGTTAAGGGCTATAGAGTTATTTCTGACTCATAATGACCCTGTAGAGAGTTTCTGAGGAACAGCAAGTAAGTTTGAACCACCCACCTTGCAGTTCAAACCAATCTTGCAGTGGTTTAATTTTATTTAGAGTCATCAGAAATTTTGGGGAAATATAAAGACTAAATCTTATGCCCATTCTGGACAATGGAAAATCTGTCTTTTCTCTTCACTCTTACATCATACTCTGAGAAGCTTCTAAATTCAGATAATTGTGTTGAAGTTCAAAACTTGTTTTGAAGCACAAAGAAACCTATATCTGTACTGCAACCAAAGTCCCATATGACCTCAAATCTATATTAGGAATTGCAATGTGAAGCCTAAGGTAGAGAAATTAATCTCAGAATGGAGATTTTGTGGTCTAAACAACCTGGACCCTAAACTCTGGAGTGTATCATTATTATTAGAAGCAACTTGCAATGAAAGAGAACACACTGGATTTGGAATTAGAGTCCTGGATTTAAGTGCTGACTTTTTCAGTTATTGGATAAGTGACCTTGAGCCAGTCACTTGACCTTTGTACAATTGGAAACTTATAAATTGAGGGAATTGTATTAGAAATAGATGATCTTTGGTTCATGTTAACTTGCAAAGTATTATGGCTAAATGGGTAGCTTGTTCACTGTACAGAGGTTATCAAGTCTTCCTCTTTGTAGATGGAATTGAAACAGAATATATATTAGGAAAGCAATTTTATAAGTGTTAGGAGGCCAGAAATCTCCTTCACACATTAGAAACAGAAAGGCAGCCCTTTAATCCCTTGCAACAACTAGGAGATATTTGGGTTTGTTTTTCACAGCTGCACTAATTTTATTACCCAGTGTAATCTGGAACATCACTGAATTGTTATGGTGCTGTGCATTAATGAATGTACTGGACTTCAAGGTGGGTGGCTCAAACTCACCAGCTGCTCCTCTGAAACCCTATACAGGGTTGTTATGAGTCAGAACTGCCTTGACGGCACTTTACAGCAGCAACAATATCAGCGTCATCTGCAAGTTCATTAGAAATCTAGATTAGTCACCACCCTGGACCTATTGAATCATTATCTGTATTTCACAATAATCGGTTGACTCTCACATAGTGAAGTTTAAGAAATAGTGTGCAAAACTTTTAATAGACAAATGTGATCATTTCATAAAGTGAGAACGTTTCCATTCAGTTACATAGCAGTAAGTTATAGAGGCAAAATATTACTATGGTTTTTGTAAATCAAGATTATATTGCAGGTAGATGATAGTGAAAGGTGTAAAAATTTAATATAAACAATTCCTTTGGAAAACAAACAAACAAACAAAAACACCCAGATAGCCATATTTAGGGAGTTTATTAGATTAGTTCTATGTGTTGTTGTTACATACCATCGAGTTGGTTCTAACTCATAGCGACCCTATACAGGGTTTCTGAGGAGGGCCTGGTGGTGAGCTTGAACTTCTGACCTTGCGGTTCAAAGTGACTTTGCATTCCAGCTCATTAGCCAACAGCACCACACCATGACTTGAGCTGTATGTGACAAAATGTTAAATAGCTTTCAAAGTATAACTAGTCATTTAATGAAATTCATGTCTAATGATTAAAGAATCCATAAGTATATAGTTGGAGTTCTGATATGGCACTACAGGATAAGCACTGGACCACAAGCTCAGTTTGAACTGCAAGGTCAGTGGTTCAAACTCATCGGCTGCTCCTCAGAAACCCTATACAGGGTCACTATGAGTTGAAAACAGATTCAACAGCACTTAATAATAACAACAAAGTATATAGTTATTAAGTTAGTTTAATAACTTCTTTTTCAGTAAGATAGAGATTAAAAATTTTCTCCAGTGCCAGAACTAATATTACCTGCATATAATTTTTGTAAGTAGAATGAAGTTATAACTTTATGAGAATATTAATGATTAATATTAAATTTCATTCCAATTTCAAATTATATATTATTTTAAAATACCATAGAGTAATGTGAAGGATAAAACTAGTAAATTAGGATGAATCAGGCACCAAAATTGGCTCCAGGTTGAACTTTTGAAAGACATTTTTAAAAAGCTGTTTTCTACTGAAAGCTGTATTTTGAGCTGAGTAGAAGTAATCAGATTTTATTTGTTGCCTAGTAACAAATCTAATGCCTTAGGGAATGACTGCTTCTTCATTCCCAGAAACTTTTGACCATCTTCCCACTCAAAGCATTCTATGCATTCTTCCTTACCCACTGTACAGTTCCCTTACCTCTGCTTAGCACTCTTGAAGAAACAATATTCTAGATTCATATTTCACAAAGGTGGTGATCCAGGAGCCCGAGAAGGGCTACGAAAATGGATTTGTTTAAAGAAGTGACCCATGTTATAAATGATCTCAAGGCAAATCCTCTCTAGTCCTCCTACTGATTTAGTTATCCAGAAAAATTGTCTAAAACTTTTGTTTTTATATTCACTGCTATTATAAACAAATTTGCTCTGCCCATTAGATTGTCAGTTAATGGAAGTATGCATTCCACAAATATTTATTGAGGCAGTGAGTTATTGTATTTATGTGATTTAAATATTTAACCAGTGATATTTGATTTTGATGGACAATGCCAAGTGGGTTAATTGCGTAGTCAAAATTTACTTGTTTTCTTTAATGTTGTTGATGTTGTGAAGTGCCATTGAGTTGGTTCTGATCCATAGTGACCCTGTATAGAGTTTCCAAGGAGCAGCTGGTGTGTTTGAACCGCCAACCCTGCAGTTCAAACTGCTTTGCAGTCTGGCGCATTAACCCACAGTACCACATTTAGCATGCATCTATTGAATAAAAATATTCCATCTCAGCCCTATTGAATAAGAATATTTCAGTGAGCTCTGGTAGCGTAGTGGTTACGAATCGGGCTGTGAACCGCAAGGTCAGCAGTTCGAAACTACCAGCGGTTCCGCGGGAGAAAGAGGAGGCGTTCTGCTCCCGTAAAGATTTACAGCCTCGGAAACCCTGTGCAGGGTCGCTATGAGTCGGAACCGACTCCACGGCACTTAACAACAACAACAACAACAACCCTGAATTCAGTTAAAAGTGTCAGGTGATCTTTTGTTGTTGCTGTTATGTGTCGTGGAGTTGGTTCCGACTCATAGCGACCCTGTGCAGGGTTTCCGAGGCTGTAAATCTTTACGGGAGTAGAAAGTCTCCTCTTTGTCCAGTGGAACAGCTGGTAGTTCAGAACTGATGACATTGCTGTTCACAGCCCGATTCGTAACCCCTACGCTACCAGAGCTCCTAGCACATACCAAAATTGAGGACCATGACTTGGAAAATAATCATTTACCTTGAATGTTTTTATCCATCTTAATATTGTTAGGTAGCATGGTAGCTCTAGGATATGCATGGGCTGTGAACTACAAGATCGTTGGTTTAAGCCCATCAGCTGCTCTGCAGAAGTAAGTTGATACTTTCTGCTGGTACAAAGATTTATAATCACAAAAACCCTACTACACATGTTCATTCTGAGTGGAAACTGACTTAAAGGCACTTAACAATGTGCTGTTAGGGGAAGGAGGAAAAGCAAGCTGGATTAGACCCGAGGTTTTGATACAGTTTTGTCTTAATCAATTTGTGGAGTCCACTGGTACTTAATAGTTCTGTGCCAAAGCTTTCTCCTTCAAAATTCAAAATTCATTGAAAGTTTATATAGTCTTATATATCATCAATGTCTTCTCTATGAAGCCTGGAACTAAAGACACTTTGCCCTACTTCCCTAAATTGGATATATATGAATATCAGATTAGATATTGCATAACACACTTTACCGATTATAAAATGTTACATATACCTAATAGAGTAATATTGAAATATTGTTGTTGTTAAGTGCTGTCGAGTCAGTTCTGACTCATAGTGACCCTGAATAGGGTTTCAGAGAAGCAGCTGGTAAGCTTGAACTACTAACCTTGCAGATATTGTTGTTGTTGTTGTTATAAACTGTGGAGTCCGTTCCCACTCATAATGACCCTGCACAGGGTTTCTGAGTCTGTAAATCTTTACGGGAGCAGTAAGCCTCATCTTTCTCCCATGGAACAGCTGGTTGTTTCAAACTGCCGACCTTGAGGTTAGCAGCCTGTTTCATAACCACTACACAAGGCTTTATTAATATTGAATTTTTCCCCTTCCTTTAAAAGGATTTTATCTATTTATTTGGTATCATGGAGCAGTGGCGGGGGGGGGGGGCGGTATTCAGTATGGGTTCTATGTTTCTCTGTATAAATTCTTGGGATAACTAATGGTAGCTCTGCAGGATAAGTACTGAACTGTAAGCCACAAAGTTGTAAGTTTAAATTTACCAGCCACACCTTGGTAGAAAGATGAGGTTTTCTGCTCCTGCAAAGATTTACAGCTTCAGAAACCCTGTATAAAGTTCCTATGAGTCGGAACTGACTTAACACTTAACAACAAAAAAGAATTATTCTATTAACATGCTTAATTAATACATATAATAATTTTAAAATTACTCTTTCTACCTGTTAGTATATATGTACCACCTTCATGAGTATAACCTTCTGGCAATCATCTTTTTGAATGATTCCCACTTCAGAGTTTATTGTTTTGCTGGCAAATAAATGTCTTCTAACAACCAAAATAAAGGAATAACAGGATGCGTTACTTTATCTAAAGAAGTGATTCATCCTGGTTTGATCCTTTGCTGAGAATTTGCATTTGTATCCCACATGGACTGCCAAAGGAACATACAAATCTGTTACTTAGAGACCAGGATGGCGAGACTTCATTTCTCATATGTTGGACATATTAACACTAGGGACCAGTCCCTGGAGAAGGACATTATGTTTGGTAATGTGGAGAGTCAGCGAGAAAGAGGAAGACCCAAGCGAGATGTATTAGCACAGTGAAAGCAGCAATCGGCTCAAGCAAAACAAAAATTGTGCGAATGACACAGAACCAGGCACTGTTTCATTCTGTTGTGCATAGGATGCCTAACAACACCACCAACAGCCCCACCTATACTGACTCAGAATCTACATGTTAACAATTCTCCAGGTGGTTATTATAGGTTCATATGAATCACCTGGTGATCTCTAAGAATTGCCTTGATATTTTGTTAACATGTAGATTCAGATTCAATATATCTGGGGGTGGAAATGCTAGTTCTCAGTAGGGGTCAAACTGGAATGAATGTTGTTGTTGTTAGGTCCCATTGAGCTGGCTCTGGCTTACAGTTACCTGATGCATGATAGACTGAAACACTGCCCAGTCCTGCACCATCCCCACTGCTGCTGCCATGGTGTCTGTCCATCTTACTGGTTCCAACATAGACTTGTTTGTTCTTCTGGCAGTACATTGTACTTTCAGTGTTTAATATTGAACCTGATAGAAGCCATAAATTTTAGTTTGATGTCCTCATTATATCAGATTTTCCATTAGAAGATCAATTTGATCAAATACAAACTAATTTAAAAAATGTGAGGGAAATTTATATGAATTAATATTGACAACTGAATCTTTATATAAATACACTGGATAAGTAAACACATCCAAGGAGATTTCGAAAATAGGTTTGTGTCCTACCCCAAACAGGTTTCTAATTCTGGATTGAGATTTCTCATTTCTGTACTAACCAATGACTTTGTAGGTAAGTGTAAACCATGTTAATTCTATAAGTGAGAGGTCCTCACTGGTTATGATTGTTTTGACCCATAGTAACCCAGGGCACAACAGAACAAACCACTTCCTGTCCTGTGTTCCCTCACAATTGTTGTCATGTTTGAGCCCTTTGTTGCTGCCACTGTGTCATTTTCAGCTTTGGGGGTCTTCCTCTTTTCTGTTTACCCACCCACCCATCCACCCCATCCCACCCCACCCCACCCCACCCCCACTTTCCCAAGCATGATGTTCTTCTCCAGGGACTGGTCCTTCTCTTAACATGTCCCAACTATAAGAGGCAGAGTCTCAACATCCTCTCGGCTAAGGAGGATTCTTTCTATCAGTACGACAAACTGACAGAAAAGTGGTGTACAAATTAATGGGGAGGCCTTCTAAGTATATAAATTTCTCTTGCTCATCCATAGTGATTCTAATTTAGCAGATTTAGTTTGTTGCCCAGATCTGCCTATTTAACAATTACCCCAGTGAAACTGGTACTTATGGCCCTAGACCTTAGGTTCTCAAACTTGGCTGCACATTAGAATCATTAAGGGAGCTGTAAAAAATACTAATGTCTGAATCCCACCCCAGAGATTCTGATTTAATTGGTCCAGGATGTGGTCTAGGCATTGGGAGTTTTTAAATCTCTCCAGATGATTCTAATGTGCAACCAAGGTTGTGGAGCAGTGTTCTAGAACCTGTGTGAAGAATTACAATGCCTTAAGGAATCTAAGTAGAGAACTGTTCAATGAGAAAGCAAATTTGGGAAACATAAATATATATAATTCCATTGAATTTGTATTCTGAAAACGTAATTTAATTTTGTTATTTGACCTTTGCTTAATATAATGGGAAATCACCTTACTGCAAGAATCCCTAGCTAGTTGAAAGAATTAGGCCACAAAAAAGATGTTAGCGTACTGTTTTTAGGTAAAATATGCTATCCCTTCTTCTAAAGCATTTTAGTTTCCTTATTTCCTCTTTTGCCTGAGACATTACAAACGTCATTATCCTGACATTCATCTACTCGTATGCTGCATAATTACACAGAGGTGCTATTTAATATAGTCCTAAGTTTTTTATTCTTGCAATGAGATGTACAGGTTTGCAAAAACGCAAAATATTTGAAAATAACTTCTTTAGATAAAGTAATATATACTGTTTCTCCTTTATTGTGGTTGTTAGAAGACATTTATTTGCCAGCAAAACAATAAACACTGAAGTGGGATTCATTCAAAAAGAAGATTGCCAGAAGGTTGTACTCATGAAGGTGTTACATGTATACTAATAGGTAAAAATTTCCAGAATTGATTTCACACATGACTTTATGAAGACCCTCTTGAGAAACGGAGATGGCACCTCAAACACATTAAAAACAAGCAAGCAAACAAAAAACCTTTAAAAAATATTTTGAAGCTCTCTCTAGTAATGTCAGGAAACTATTTATTCATCTACACATTTAATGAATATTTATTGAGAGCTTACTATTTCATCAGCTCTCCATATGTATTTTAAGTATTACTATCTCCGTGTTTCTGCTTCTGGTCCCACGTTGACTCTACTGCTCCAGAAATATGCTACTCTGTCCTTTGCTCATAGATAACCAGACAATTGAAGCCACACATGATCTGAGTTAACTTTTGGGCAAACCTAGCCGTTTAATGACATTGAGTTATACACTGTTTCTTGGGACTGAACACTAGGCCATTTACCCATATCCTCTCAAATCTCTGTATGAACTGTGTTGCTCTACGTTCCTTCCTTACATGCTGTCTTACTTCAAACTCATGCCACTGCCTCAGTTTGTAATTGTGAACATGTGAATAAATATATATGAGTAAATATTATAACATTGAATAGAATTAACCACACACATAAAAATAAATATGAGTAAAACTTAGGAACTCAGAATGTTAGAATACTGAATTATTGTCAACATCTTGGTTGATTTTCAAATTTAACTGTTTTTAAAAGATTTATAAAGTTGGCTATGTTTAGATGTATTATGTTTTTTACTTTTTTTTCAACATTAACTAAATCTTAATAGTGGAGTACATGCAATGTACTTTAAAGAAAGCATCATAAAATATATGTAAATCAAGACTCTCTTAATTACATACTAAAATGTAATAATGGTTTTAAATAAGAATTCATCATTTACACTTTAATGGAAGGATCTGATCATCACAATTGTATGGATGGTATTTGCTAATGCCAAGCTTCAGAATGTAACTTGATTGATTTTGCTCTCATAATTCCTGATTGACTTTATAATCATGCCACAGCCTGAAAGTTTAGAGAAACTTAAGGAACAGATCCTCTGGAAATACAGTTGTCTTAGATATTTGGAATGTTTTGATCATTTTATAAGACATATCTCAAATGAGAACATTTCTAAATTAGAATTCCCCCATTCTTACCCAGACCATCTGAAAGACTGCATTGGTTGTAAGTAAAGGAATTTTTCCTAACTTTCTCAAAATGAGTTGAGCATAATTTACCTAGATATGGAAGGTACAGTTATGTAGAGGATTAATTCAAATGTAGAAATGTCCCAATCTTTCTACTCTAGTATGCCTTTAACAAATCATATCAATTTGAGCTAATGTTTATTTTAAGCCTTACTTTCTTCATCTTTCAAATGGAGCTACCTCTAAGTAGAATTAATTCACCTATTCTTCTGCCTTGGTGTAGTGCTGGACTGCAAAGTCATTTCAGCTGCAAGGATGGCAGTTCAAGCTCTCCATCTGCTCCTCAGAAACCCGATACAAGGTGGCTATGGGTTGGAACCGACTCGATGGCACTTGACAACAACAATATTCTTAGGCCTTGATGCATATATCTTATGCAGTTATGTTCTATTCATATACAACCTATTATTATTCTTTTTATGGTTGGTTTGCAAAATATTTTTTATCACAGAAGAAGAAATTGAAACTGAAATAAACACTTATTTTATCTTAGCTTACAAGCTAACAGTGCACAACAGTAGATGAAAATACTAGATTCCTCCTTTAATAAAGTAAGTTTGAATCATTAAGAATCTACGCCATCTCAGTTGCTGGAGTGAGAATGAGAAAGGGAGGAAAGGAGGGAGGGAGAAAAAGATAGCAATGCTACTGTTCCAGTTTTCTGTTTTACAACAACAACAACAACAAAAACCCTTAAAGAAGCCACTGATAGCTATAAGGAGTAGCTACCTGATTCATGGTAACTCTGTGTCCAAGGGAATAAAACACGACCTAGTATAGTCCTACCCCCATGAAAGGTTAGGTATTGGACTATAATGAGCCACTCTAGTGGCTGATTTTATTTGTCTGATTCACAAATCTCTCTTCCTAGGCTGTCTTATCTGCTGAAACCTATTCACTATGTAACAACATGACAGATGGGTACTGGCTATGTAGTGGGTGCATTGAATCTGGGTCTCCCTCATAGAAGGCAAGAATTCTACCTATTATCAATCAGTCCACAATGGCATATTCCTTAGGAGCCCTGCTTGCTGGTGCTATGGGTTAAGCATTGAACTACTAACTGAAAGATTGGCATTTGAACCTTCCAGCTGCGCCACAGGCTATTGGCTCCTGCCTCCTGCATAGATTTGCTATGTGAGAAAGTATCCTATAAGTTCATCGTGAGTCAGAATTGGCTCCATGGAATTAGGTAGGTAGGTATGACACATTTTCAATGGTTACCCTGTCTTTACAGTTGTTGCTAGTCTATCCTCAAAATAAAAGTCAAGCTGATATTCTTAAAACACTGATTATATTAGGTCATTTCTGTGTTCAAAACCCTCCAATGATGGTCCATTTAACTTGGAGTAGAATCCATAGTTCTTGTAGTAACTAACAACAAATCATTATATGTTCTGTTCTTGGCTGTCTCTTAGCATATCTCCAGCCATTCAGCATTGTGCTTATTCCACTTTGGCCACGTTGTTCTCCTTGATGTCCTCAGACAAAACAACTTCACTCTCAGTACATGACCCTTGCTTTTTGTTTGTTTATATAGACCACTTTTATAACTATTATTATTGCAATTCACTTTGGTGAGGTGATAAGTTTCCAGAGTGGGCTTCTCAAACTGCCTCAAATAAAATGTCATTCTGTAACACTTTCCTCCACCAGCTCTTTACTCTCAAGTCCTCTTCTGCTCCTTGATTAGAGTTTTAGCACTCATAAGCACATGACACGAACTATTTATTGTTTGTATCTCCTAGAATGTAATCTTTCTAAGCTCAATCACTTGACTTACTTACCTTTGCTGTATGCTTTATACTTAATATAGCTCATAATAGCTGCTTAATAAATATGTATTAAATAAATAAAGGAACAAACCATTTGTTAATCAGTCAAGCTATGACTATATGATTTATTATGCCACGTTATCCATAGTGTTGATCTCTTTGGAAAACTCAAAATTACTAAGTAATAGCATATGACTTCAAGCATAGCTTATTAAACATGGAGAAAAGTAGTGTTTTATCTTAATAAGAGTCCTATAGCCAGGTAAATTTGAGAACACTGTACACTACTTTTTCCTTTTAAAGATTGCCATTATTTACAAATTGAAAGCTCTGAGGAGTCTTCCCATTCATAAAACATGATAGCTAAATAACCGGTGGATAATAAAATGTTTAAAATTTGTTTAATATTTTTATGCTTAATCACTTACATAATATGGCCTCTTGATGTGGTGCTGTAGGATCAACGTTGACTTGAGAACGAACAATTTGGCAGATCAAACCCACCAGATGTTCCTTGGAAACCCTATACAGGGTTGCTGTGAGTCAGAACTGATGCAATATCATTTAAAACAACAGTCCCTGGAAGATATGTGTGTGGCAGTGGCCCCAAAATTTCAGATAGAAAGTTTAGTCATTCTCACAGCATAGACATTCAGTCATTTAAAAGCAATATTATAAGCCACAACACAGGAGTTAGCCTTCTGGGAGTAAGACACTTTGCTAATCCATTGTTACTATGCACCATTAAGTAGATTTCCAACTCATAGAGACCCATGTGATAGAGTTGAATTGCCCCATAGAATTTGTGGTGCTAAGGATAAGCGCTTAACCGCAAGGTCAGTTTGAACCACAAGGTCAGCAATTCAGTCTCATCAGTCGCTTCTTACAAACCCTATACAGGTTAGCTATGGCTCAGAAACAACTTGGGTCAGAATCAAGTTGTTTCTTGAGTGAAGTTCAGGTGTGGTACTGTAGCATGAAGCACTGGATGGTAAGGTTGATTTGAACTGCAAGGTTGGCCACTCAAACTCTTCAGCTGCTCCTTTGAAATCCTGTACAGGGTCGGGACTGACTTGATGACACTTAACAACCACAACAACAGTCTTTACAGGAGCTGGTCATAGGTCTTTTTCTTGTGGAGCTGCTAGGTGGATTCAAACTGCCAACCTTTAAGGTAACAACCAAGTGCTTATATGTTGTACCACCAGTGCTCCTTTAGGAACCAGTGGTCACACTTAAAGGTAAACCCAGTAGAAGATGATTTCAAATATGTGCCTGTCCCAGGACTGTAGTTGTATAGTGCTTGCTTTGTTTATAAACACTGCATCATATCAGTAGAAAAAAAAGCTGCATCGAAGCATTTGAATGCAATGATCTTGTCTTTCAAACCTTAGATTATAAAGTCACAGAGGCAAGAGATTAGCTCTGTTTCCTCTGCATTCTGTATAGAAAATCAGCACAATTAGAGGCAGGAGCTACATATTTTGTCAAATTTGACCCGCAAATTTTGTCAAAATTTGACCCAATTTTAACTTTCTTATTTTATTTCTCATATTATCCTTTATATAGTGGATGTTGTTATCGTTGTTAGGTGCTGTTGAGTCAGTTCCTACTTATAGCATGACCCTAGGCACAACATAACAAAACAGTGTACAGTCCTGGTCCAATCTCATAATCATTGCTGTGCTTGAACCCATTGATGCTGCCATTTTGCCAATCCATCTATTGGAGGGTCTTCCTCTTTTTCTCTGTCTCTTCACCTTACCAAACACAATATCCTTCTCCAGTGACTGGTCTCTGACAATATGTCCGAAGTATGAGAGACAAAGTCTGATCATCCTGGCTTCCAAGGTGCTCTCTGGCTATACTTCATCCAACACAGATCTGTTTGTTCTTTTGGCAGCCTGTGCTACTTTCAGTATTCTCCTGCAACACTATAATCCAAATGCATCAATTCTTCTACAGTCTTCCTTGCCCATTTTCCAAATTTTTCATGCATATGAGGTTATTAAAAATACCATGTCTTCAGTTAGGAGCACCTTAGTCCTCAAACTGACATCTTTGGTCTTTAACACTTTAACAAAAAGTGTTGTGTACCAGATTTTTCTAATGCTATACCTCATTTGATTTCTTGACTGCTGCTTCCATGAGTGTTGATGGTTGGTCTGAGCAAAATGAAGTCTTTGGCAATTTCAATCTTTTTTCTATTGATAAGAATGTTGTTTATTTTGGTTGTTTAAATTATTATATATTCCTGAGTGTTTTTATATCCAGTCCCCCAACCACCCCCCAAAAAATCAGAGGGAATTGAAGCAAATACTGTTGAATGATGATGCACAGAGGAGACTGTAATCATTGCAATAAAATGATGGTGTAAAGCTGATGTTCTCCCAAGTAAATTATCACTTAGTTCACAATACAATAAAAAGTTAATAAATTAATAAATAAAACCCATATTGTATGAAATAAAATTGGTTAATATTAAAAAAGAAAGAAAGAAAGAAAGAATGTTATTTATTGGTCCAGCTGTGAAGGTTTTTGGGTTCTTTACATAGAAATGCAAGCAGTCTTTGATCTTCATCAATAAGTGTTTTTAAATCCTCTTCATTTTTAGCAAGCAAGTTTGTATCATTTACATATCATATATTATTAATGAATCTTCCTCCAATCCTGATGTCATGTGTTTCTTCATAAAACCCAGTTTCTTGGATTATTTGCTCAGCATACTGGTTTAATACGTATGGTGAAAGAATACAACCCTGTCACACACCTTTCCTAATTTGAAACCATTCATTGTTCCATTGTTCTGTTTGAACAACTGACTCTCAGTTTATGTACAGGTTCCTCATGAGCACAATTAAGTGTTCCAGAATACCCGTACTTCACAATGTTGTCCATAGCTTTTCATGAGTCACACAATTGAAAGCCTTTGTGTAGTCAATAAAG
>NW_006408663.1:6435622-6436177 GCF_000296735.1 Chrysochloris asiatica | reverse complement strand
TGGACTTCTTCCTTCAGGATCATTGGCTCTTGATCATATGCTACTTCTTGAAATGGTTGAACATCAACCATTTCCTTTTGGTACAGTGACTCTGTATATATAATTAATACCTCCATCAAAGTTAGTGAATGGCCTCTCCTTTTTGATATCTGTTGATTTCTCATTGCACTGTCTTTGCTGATATGCTTTCTTCGCCTTTTCTATCACCCATTGTGCCAGCTCTAGGTCCTCCAAGAACACTTCCATAGTAACCATTCAACAAATCCCTCCTCCATTCTACCTTGAATGATACTTATTTCTTCATTCTCTCCTCTTTATTTTAAATTTGTATATCTCTCATCTCACCAAATACCTAAAGACAATCTATGTATGAATCATGCTTCACACCTGATGAAAACCTAGAATGGTTCCTTTCAGATAGTATGCAGTCAACATGTAGTTGATAAATGGATAAATCAATGAGTATTAAGGAGCTTTGGTAGTGTAGTGGTTACAAATCGGGCTATTCACTTCAGGGTCAGCAGTTAGAAACTACCAGTGGTTCCTCAGGAAAAA
>NW_006408663.1:6431930-6435166 GCF_000296735.1 Chrysochloris asiatica | reverse complement strand
GCCAACCTTCCAGTTCAAACTGATGTTGCAGTCCAGTATATTAACCCATAGAGTCACACCAGAACTCCTAACTCTCACATAGTAGATATTTAATAAGTATTTGTTGCGTAGAAGAATGAATGAATGAGAGGATATCTGTTATCAGTGTATTACTTATGTTGATAAAACTTTGAATTTCATAGTATATATTTTTATTTTCTGAGATATGAAGATGTTATCAGGAAATAAGAACTATAATGTTATTTTGCTCATGTAAAAATAAAATACAAACTTAATGTTCAAATCCAGGAAGTATTCTTTCCTAGGTTCCTATTGCGATTTCTTTTTCCCAAATCACTATATGATTTTGGATGTCTGTTTTTATATTTGACTATCTTAGTATGTAGGGATTTTACTGCAAGCTGTTTCAATTGCTTTGTGGAATAAGCAAGGTATGTACTTAAAAGAATTAATTATTTCAAATTTTCCCTAACTTTCTCTGAAGATGTAATGAGAAAATCACAACGCAGTATGTATAGCAATAAAGACAATTCTCTGAGGCCAGCTTCACAGATCTAAACCAACCTTCTTAGAAGCAGGGCAATTATTCCCAATTTCTAAGGAAACACATATAAATGATTTCAACATATTTGAATAAAGTAGGCAAGGGAATTCACCTACAAGTTGAAAAATTATTATTTTGGTTACAATATGACTATTATTTTCCTAAATAATTTTGCATTTTATTTTGGGATGAATCTCATTAGCCATGTGTTTTATCTGAAAGTCTGAAGTGAATTTCTTTGCTCAATTATATATTTATATATATATATCTCCTCGATAGAAGATACCGCAATATCCATGTTAATTCTTTACTATCAGAGTTATCCTAAATTACTCAGATGGATTGGCTGAGTATGGCTGATTATTCTTCATCCCTAGCTCCATTAATTAATTTTTTTTAGTGTGATTAGATAAATTACTGGGCTATAAATTATCATTTTACTTTGAAAATTATCTAGTATGTTTTGAAAGGATAGCTCTATATGTAAAAACTAAATTAATGTGAAATTGCCTATTCCCTAAGTAGTTTAATTTAAATTAGTTCTATGTTTTAAGAATATAAAAAATACTTGAGAAAACAATGGCAAATATTATAATGAAATATGCAAGACCTGGAGTCAGAAAACCAAAAGGGAACACACTCATCATTTCTTAAGCTCAGGGAACTGAAGAAAAATTTAAACCACAAGTTGTGGTATTGAGGATTCTGTAGGAGTCCTGGTGTGGTGCTGTCAGTTAATGCGCAATGTCAGCGGTTCAAGCTCACCAGCCACTCCTTGGAAACCCTATATGGGGTTGCTATGAGTCAGAACCAACTCAATGGCACTTAAAAACAACAACAACAAATAGACAAATGCAGAAATCATCAAAAGAAGAGGAAAGCAATATACAGAATCACTGTACCAAAAAGAAATGGTCTATGTTCAACCATTTCAAGAAGTAGCATATGATCAGGAGCCAAGGATCCTGAAAGAAGAAGTCCAAGGTGCATTGAATCACTGGCAAAAAACAAGACAGTGTGAACTGATGCGGCACTCATAATCTATGCCAAGAAATATGGAAGACAACTACTTGGCCAGTTGGCTGGAAGACATCCAAATTTGTTCCCATTCAAAAGATAGGATACCCAGTGGAATGCGGAAATCATCTGACAATATCACTGATATCCCATCAAGTAAAATTTTACTAAAGATAATTCAAAAATGAGTGCAACCATACATTGACAGAGAATTTCCAGAGGTTCAAATCAGATTCAGAAGAGAATGTGGAATGAGGGATATCATTGCTGATGTCAGATAGATCTTGGCAGAGAGCAAAGAATACCAGAAAGATCTGTACCCATGCTTTATTAACTACCCAAAGGCTTTCAATCATTTGGCTCATGATAAGCTATGGATAGCATTGTGAAGTATGAATATTCAGGAACATTTAATTATGCTTATGAGGAACATGTACATAGACCAAGAAACAGTTGCTCAAACAGAACTAGGGAACACAGAATGATTTAAAATTAGGAAAGGTGTGTGCCAGGGCTGTATTCTTTTATCATACTTATTCAATATGTATGCTGAACAAGTAATCCAAGAAGCTGGATTATATGAAGAAAATCATGGTATCGAGTTTGGAGGAGGACTCAATAACAACCAACAATATGCATATTATACATTTTTAGTTGCTGAAAGCAAAGAGGACTTAAAATACTTACTGATGAACATCAAAGATCTTCAATATGTGGTGCATCTCAATGTAAAGAAAACAAAAATCCTCACCACTGGACCAATTAACAACATCCATATCAATAGAGAAAAGGTTGAAGTTGTCAAAAACTTCATTTTGCTTGGCTAAACCATTAACACTCAAGGAAGCAGCAGCCAAGAAATCATATGATGTATTGCATTAGGCAAATCTACTGCACAAGAACTTTTTAGAGTATTGAAGAGCAAAGATGTCAGCTTGAGGACTAAGGTACTTCTGACCCAAGATATAGTATTTCAGTAATCTCATATGCATGCCAAAGTTGGAAAGTGAATTAAGAAGACTGTAGAAGAATTGATACATTTGAGTTACATGTACACAATACATGGTGTTGTAGGAGAATATTAAATACCATGCCAAAAACCAAACAGATCTGTGTTGGAAGAAGTACAGCCACAGTGCTTCTTGGAAGCCAGGATGGCCAGACTTTGTCTATCATACTTCAGACATATTATCAGGAAGGACCAATCACTGGAGAAGGAGATCATGTTTGGTAAAGTGGAGGGTCGGAAAAAAATAATAAGACCCAATGAGATGGATTGGCACAGTGGCAGCAACTATCGGCTCAGGTGTAGCAAAGATTGTGAGGTTGTTCCATGACCTAGCAGTGTTTTGTTCTATTATGCATAGGATCACTATGAATCGGTACTGACTCCATAGCACCTAAACAATAACAACATTTTTTAAGAGTCCTAGTGTGGTGCTTTCCTTCTGTATGGATTATATCTCAATGTCAAGAAAACAAAAAATCCTCACCACTGGACCAATTAACAACATTCTTATCAACAGAGAAAAGATTGAAGTCAAGGACTTCGTTCTTCTTGGATCAACTATCAACACTCGTGGAAGCAAGAGTCAAGAAATAAGACGTATTGCATTGGGCAAATCTGGTGCACAAGACTTTTTTAAAGTGTTGAAGAGCAAAGATGTCAGCTTGA
>NW_006408663.1:6430172-6431190 GCF_000296735.1 Chrysochloris asiatica | reverse complement strand
CCAGGAGGCAGGCTTGCAGGATGTGCCCTTTCGTTGTTTAAATGATTTTGTATTTCTCAGTGTTTTTGTGTACAAACACACACACACAAAAACAAACAAACAAACGAAAAAAACCACACACACACACACACACACACACAAAAAATAAAACCAGAAGGAGTAGAAGCAATTACTATTGAATGATGATGCATGGAAGAGATTGTAATCATTGCAATGAAATGATGACTGTAAAACCTGTCTCCTATGTAAACGATCACTGAATTCACAATAAAAACAAACAAACAAAAAGAATGCAGAACAGAATGTCAAATTCTCATAACTCCTGAATTTCTGGTCCATTGGGGGCAAATGAATCTCTTGAACTATTACCCTGAGATAATCTCTAAACCTTAAAGTAAAATTAACTGCAGATCTTCTTCAAACTAAAAGTTTAGCTTTGCTAGCAAAAAATGTCTATCTTTAGCATCATGCTCTTTTAAGAACTCTGTATGTGACATTAAGGAGTCTTAGTGCTGTGTTGTGGGTTAATGCTCTGGACTGCAAAGTTGGTTTGGACTACAAGGTCAGCTGTTCATCAGTCACTTCTTAGAAACTCTATACAGGGTCACTTTGAGTTGGAACCAATTTGACAGCATGTAACAACAACAATATATGATATTAAATTGGCAGGAGCAACTCAAAAGATTAGTGGCAATGAGTTTATGTTAATGAGGATAAAGGGTGAGAATGAGTGTACAACTTGAAGTTTATAATATCATTAAATGTGTACATGTTGTTGTTGTTGTTAGGTGCCATCAAGTTGATACCGACTCATAGCAGCCTTATGCACAGCAGAACTAAACACTGCTCGATCCTGGGCCAACCTCACTACTGTTGCCACGCTTGAGCCCATTGCTGCTGCAACTTTGTCAATCCATCTCGCTGGGGGTCTTCCTATGCTTTGTATACAAGGAGAATTCAAAGTGTTGTCGAAAAAGTGATATAAAGTATAATGGAATTTTTCTTCAAAATTTTTTTA
>NW_006408663.1:6415451-6428197 GCF_000296735.1 Chrysochloris asiatica | reverse complement strand
CATTTTTATCTTTTCCTTCTTTCTTGTCTTCTTAATGACTTTTTGCTTCTTCATGTATGATGTTAATTATGTCATCTCACAATTCTTTTGGTCTTCGGTCTTTAGTGTTTAATTTATCAAATCTGTTCTTCAGATGATGTCTAAATTCAGGTGGGATATATTCAAGGTCATATTTTGGCTTCCATGATCTTGTTTTCATTTTTTCTTCAGCTTCAGTCTGAATTTGCGTATGAGCAATTGATGGTCTGTTCCACAACCTGCCCCTGGCCTTGTTTTGACTGATGATATGGATACTTCTCCAGCTTCAGTTCTATCACCGTGGCCATATTTTCCAACTGCTGATCCTTTCTCTTTTTTCCCAACCTTTGTATTCCAATCACCAGTAATGATCAATACATCATGATTGCATGTTTGATCAATTTCAAATTGAAGAAGTTGGTAGAAATCTTCTATTTCTTCCTCACTGGCTTTAATGGTTGGTTCATAAATTTGAATAAGAGTGGTATTAACTGGTCTTCCCTGTAGGCACGTGAATATTATCCTATCACAGACAGCATTGTACATCATGACTGATCTGGATATGTTCTTTTTGACAATGAATGCAACACCATTCCTCTTCAAGTTGTCATTCCTGGCATAGTAAACCATGTGAGGTCACATTCAACATGGCCATTACCAGTCCATATCAGCTAACTGATGCCAAATATATCAATGTTCATGTGTTCCATTTCATTCTTGACAATTTCTAATTTTCCTAGATTCATAAATTCCATGTTCTGATTATTAATAGATGTTTACAGCTGTTTCTTTTCATTATGAATCGTGCACCATCAGCAAATGAAGGTCCCACAGGCTTTACTCCCATGGGCCTTACTCACTTTGCATCATCATGGTCAACTCTACTTTGAGGAGGCAGCTCTTCCCCACTCACATTTTGAGTGCCTTCCAACTAAAGGGTCTAATTTTCTGGCACTATATTTGACAGTGTTTCTCTGCTATTCATAAGGTTTTCCGTGACTACGTATTCAGAAGTATTTCGTCTTCCTAGTTTGTCTTTTTCTGGATGCTGATCTGAAACCTGTCCACCATGGGTGACACTGCTGCTATTTAAAATACCCATGGCATAGCTTCAAGAATCACAGCAACTCACAAGGCACCACAGTATGAAAACTGACAGATGAGTGGTGGAAAGTTCTTCTTACCTGATACAAAATAATGACAGGAAACTACTTAGAAAATGGATTGGACCTCCAGAATGTTACAGAGAAAACTGTGTGGTATTCCTATGGACCAGATGTGGATCTAACAAATCCAAGCTGAACTTGTATTTTAGGAAGGATAAATTCCCAGATGTTCTGGAGAAGCTCCCTGACCCATAAGGGGCAGAGCGTAAGTTATGTATCAGAGAAGGAAGCTTGAGATGAGAAAGTCCCAATAACGAGAATGTCGTCAAAGAGCAAAGGTCTCAGGAAAAAAAGAGCTGCATCCAGGAATTATTATTTCTACCCTAATACCAAGTAATTCAGAGACTTTCCTATCATTTCATCTGATCCATCAGTGGAGAATGAGTTGCTGTAAGAGAGAAAGATATAATCTATATCCATTTCTATAAAATACTTTTGCTCTTCCCCCCTCAATTTAGGGATCCTACTAGAGCCTCTCTGGATTGGCCAAGTGGCAGCATCAATGGACTCAAGTGTGGCAAAAATAGTTAGGTTGGCCTAGGATGGGGCAGTGTTTTTTTCTGTTGTGCATAAGGTGGCTATGAATCGGTACCAACTCGATGGCACCTAACAACAACAACAGCTAGAGTCTCTCTATGGTATCCCCCTTCCTTGGGCACAAGGGAGAATCTCTACCAAGATCCTGTATTTCCCCTTCTCAGCCTTACTGAAAGTATACTTAGGATCCCAGAATAATTTTTCCCATCTCTTCTCCCAGTGAGAGATATTGTCACTAATTTGCACATCTCTCAGCTTAGTGTTGGTCTGAGAAGTGCTTGTATGCTTGGTGGGGAGTCAGAACTGGGGTGTTCATTCAGGCTGTGGTATCCATAGAGATAGAATGGGCATTGGAAGCAATTTCTTCTAGTGCCCTTAATTTTATTTCACAGATCTCTGAGTTTTCTAAGAATATATATATTTAAAAATTATAAATATTCAGATGTATGAGAGGTCAGTCATTTTTCATTTGACTCTGACCCTACTTCCACACTGTAATTTTCCCAGCCTAAGGCTGACCTAGTAGAGAAAGAATTGTTTCAAATTGTATATGATTATGGTGATTTAAGAGTCCTAGTGTGGTGCTGTAGCATAAGCACTTGATCTCAGCATCAGTTTGAACTGAAGGTTGGCTGTTCTAACTCACCAACTCCTCCTTGGTAACCCTATATAGGGTCACTATGACTCCAGGACACTCAACAACAACAACATGGTTTTTTAGATGTTTATAGGACTGCCTTCATTTTAGTATGCTATGAGAGGAGGTGAGTTGTCATTTTTACATGTCAACAAGTCAGTTCTGACCCAAAGCAGCCCTGTACTGGTTTTGTGAGTAGTGGCTGGTGGGCTTGAACTGCCAACTGTGTGGTATAGCAGGCAAGTACTTGCTGTAGAGTGCCATACAAAGACTCTGAAAGTGAGCTTGTTGTTGTCAAGTGCCATTGCATTGATTCCATTCTTAGCGACCCTATGCACACACAAAAAAAGAAACACTGCCCAGTCCTGTGCTATTCTCACAATTGTTGTTACACTGGAGCTGATAGTTGCTACCACCATTTCAATCCATCTCATTGGGGGCCTTTCTTTTTTTCGCTGACCCTTTTCTTTAACAAGCATGATGTCCTTCTCCAGGGACTTGTCCCTCCAGATAGTATGTCCAAAGTATGAGGGATAAAGTTTCACCATCCTGACATAAGTACCATTCGGACTCTTCTTGAAACATGGATTTGTTTGTTCTTCCAGAAGACCATGTATTTTTGATATTTTTCTCTAACACCATAGCTCAAATACATCAATTATTTTATAGTCTTCCTTATTCATAATGCAACTTTCACATACATCCAAGGGTATTGAAAATACCATGGCCTGGGTTAGGTACACCTCAGTCCTCAAAATGACATCATTTTTTTTTTGAACACTTTAAAGAGGTCTTCTGCAGTAGAGTTGACTAGTGCAATACGTCATTTGATTTCTTGACTGCTGCTTCCATGAGTGTGGATCCAAGCAAAGTGAAGTATTTGAACAACTTCAATCTTTTCTCTGATTATCATGATGCTATCTACTGTTCCAGTTGTAAAAAATTTTGTTTTATTTGCATTGGGGTACAATCCATGCTGAAGGGTTTGGTGGTCCTTATCTTTATCAGTAATTATTTTAAGTTGTTTTTGCTTTCAGCAAGTATGGTTGTATCACCTGCAGATCACTGGTTATTAATGAGTCTTTCTCTAGTCCTGACTCCCTGTTCTTCTTCATATAATCCAGCTTCTCAGAATATTTGCTCAGCATACAGATTTAGTAAATATGGTGAAAGGATCCATCCCTAGCACAAATCTTTCCTGATTTTAAACCATTGAGTGTCCCCTTATTCTGTTTGAACAACTGGCTCTTGGTCTATGTTTAGGTTCCTTATGAGTACTAATAAGTGCTATACAATACTCATTCTTCACAATACTGTCTATAGCTTGTTATGATACATATACCAGAAAGCCTTAGAATAGTCAATAAAGCATAGTTTAACACCTTTCTGGTATTCTCTGCTGTCAGCCAAGGTCCATCAGATGTCAGCAGTGATATCCCTTGTGATACATTGTCCTCTGAATCCAGATTAACCTCTGGCAATTCCCTGTCAATGTATTGTTGCAGGCATCTTTTAAATTATCTTTAGAAAAATTTTACTTGCATATGACTTAAATGATATTGCCCTATGATTTGTGCATTCTGTTGGATCACCTCTCTTTGGAATGAGCACAAACACAGATCTTTCTAACCAGTTAAAACTGTTTTCCAAATTTCTTGGCATAGATGAGTGAGTACCTCCAGATATCCATCAGTTTGTTGAAAGATTTAGATTTATATTCTATCAGTTCATAGAACTTTATTCTTTGCCAATGCATTCAGTGCACATGGGCTTCTTCCTTTAGTATCTTGGCTCTTGATCATATGCCACCTCATGAAATGGTTGAACATTGACCATTTCTTTTTGTGACAGTGCCTCTGTGTATTCCTTCCATCTTCTTTTGATATTTTCTGCATCATTCAATATTTTCAAAGAGAATCCTTCCATATTTCAAGTAGACACTTGAGTTTTTTCTTCAGTTCTTTCAGGTTGAGAAATGCTGAGCATATTCTTCCATTTTGGTTTTCTAACTCCAAGTCTGCACATTTCATTTCATTTCATTGTAATATTCAACTTTATCTTCTAGCATAGCCCTTTGATATATTTTGTTCAGTTCTTTTACCTCCTTGTTTCTTCAATTTACTTTAGTATCTGTATACAATAGAGCAAGTGCAAGAGTCTCTTCTGACATCCGATTTGCTCTTTGTTTGCATTCCAATCACCTGAACATTCCACATCTTAATTGCAAGTTAGATCAATTTCAGAGTGAAGAAGTTGATACAATTCTTCAATTTCATCATCACTGGCTTTAGTGGTTGGTGTGTGAATTTGAAAAATAGAGGTATCAACTCTTCTTTTTTATAGGTGTATGCATATTATCATATTACAGACAGCATAATACTTCAAGATAGATCTTAAAATGTTCTTTCTGATGATAAATGTGCCACCTGTTGTCTTCAATTTGTCAATCCAGGCATAGTAAACCGTATGGTGATAAGATTCAAAATACCAATATCAGTCCATTTCAGCTCACTAATGCCTAGAATATTGATATTTACATGCTTCATTTCATTTGTGTGGTGCCATAGGATAAGTACCTGACCTCAAGGTCAGTTTGAACCATTAAGTTGGTGGTTCAAACTCACCAGCTGCTTCTTGGAGACTCTATACTGAGTTGCTATGAGTGGTAAGTGACTAGATGGCACATAACAACAAGGAGCATAATGGAATATAGTTTACACTGCTTACCACAAGGTTAGCAGTTTGAATCTTTTAGCCACTCCACAAAAGAAAAATGAGACTTTCTGCTCCCTTAAAGATTTACAGCCTCAGAAACCCTATAGCATCCCTTTGAGTAGGAACCATCTTGGTGGTACACAACTACTACTAATTAATAATTTTCCTAGATTAAAATTTCAGACAACTCAAGTTTTGTTTATTAATAGATGTTTACAGCAGTTTCTTCTTATTTTGAGCTATGCTATGAAGAGGCATCTCTTCTCCAGTCATATTCTGAAAGACTTCCAACCTGAGGGGCTCCTCTGCTGGCACTACATCTGACATTATCCAGATATATGCTATTCATCATGCTTCAATATTCAATATTCTCATGCTGACAGTGTTCCATTGCTACTCATAAGGTTTTCAGTGGCTAAGCATGCAGAAGTAGTCAGCCTCTTCTTCCTAGTGTATCTTAGTCTGTAACTCAGCTGAAACCTGCCCACCATGGGTGACCCTACTGATATTTAAATCATGGTGGCATGGCTTCCAGCATCACGGCAACACACTAGCCACCACAGTAAGATAAACTGAAAGACAAGTGACGGTGAAAGTAAACTTGTTGTTGTTGTTAAGTGCTGTCAAATCAGTTCCGACTCTTAGCGACCCTGTATAGGGTTTCTGAGGAGTGGCTAGTGAGCTTGAACCATTGACCTTGTGGTTCAAATGACTTTGAAGTCCAGAGCATTAACCCACAGTCCCACAGCAGGACTCCAAGGCCTTTTATTATTTAAAATTAAGCAAAATAACTATTTTGAAAAAAATTTAATTCAGTGGGAGGGGAAAATAAATCTTTAGTATTTGGTAAAGGATTATTTTGTCCTACTTAAATCCTATGTACTATGTTCATATATTTTTGGTTTTGGTTTTGGTGAAACCTTCTTTAGAAATCACCCTGTGATGTTTTAATCTGTCTAAGATGTATAGGCTTAGTATAAGACTAGTCAGAACAAACTCGGTTTTTAAAAACCAATCAACCCATCCTGCAGCTAGCCTGAACATTTTCACTTTTTTGATTTCATAAAGATTGTAGCCAAGAAACCCTATACTAAACCCACTGCCATTGAATCAATTCTGACAAGTAGTGACTTTAAACAATGTTTCTGATACTATAAATCTTTTTAAAAAGCAGGCAGCTTCATGAACTTGACCTACACCTATGGATGCAGTAGCTCAAAAGAGGGGACAAATCTTTACAGCGAGGATCATTCCAACCCCCTCGATACATAGGGTAGACAGGGATGGGCAACTTGGACATTGGCTACCCAAAGTAGGGGGGGGGGCAGTGGCTACAAAGGCAAGAAGTGACTGGCTTACAAGCTTTCAAGAGGGGGCCTAGATCCAGAGGGCATGGAGGAAGGTAGAATCTCCACTGAGTAGTATTCAATCTGTCTGGGCGGGACTGAGGAAAGGAGACAGGGATAGGACTCTTGTGGTACAACAGTGAATAATTGCTGTCAGAACTGACTGTGAAGGTTGGAAATGTAAAGGTGGACATTTTGTAGCAAAAGGAGGGGAGTGATTGACTTTGCAGTCCTGGAGCAGAGCTCCCTAGGACCATCAAGGGAAAAGACCAGAGTGTGGTACCCTATTCAGAAAAGCAGTGATGCCAGAGATGGAGGCAGAGATGATGACATGGAGAGATGGAGCAGCTGGGGACTCTAAACCCAGAGAGGGAAAGGCCTGTGTGTGGGGATGGGGGCAGGCTTGTAGTGCATACCCTTTGAATGGTTGATGCATGGAAGGGATTGTAACCATGGCAATGAAATGATATAAGATAGGATGAATGCAATGCTAATGTTCTCCCATGTAAACTATCACATAATTCACAATAAAAGATTAAATAATAATAAATCCAGATACTCAGTTAAAAAAAAAAAAGAAAAAAGCAGATAGCCTCATGTTTCTTCTATAGAGAGATTGGTGGGTTTGAAAGCATCTCAATACATAACCAACATGGATCCTTAAAAAAACCTTATGGGGCAGTCCTATTTTGTTAATTACAGGTTTCACTATGAATCAAAATCGACTTAACAGAGCCTAACAAAACAACCCTCACTATAATTCACATTTGGCCTAAAACATACCTGCAGAGATACTTAATATTGAAAAAATAAAATAAAAACAGACAAAAATATTGGCTAAGGTTTATTTTTCTAGTATGAACTAGAAAAACATATAACTTGGTGAAATACAGGTGAATGATGAATTTCCCATATCTGACAAGGGAATGGTCTCCAAAATGAAATTATCAGCATGATTTATAATATGGAGTTCCCTCCACTATTAGTACTGGTTGGAATCCTGGTGTGGTGCTATAGGATAAACACTGGATCACAAGGTTGGTGGTTCAAACTCACTAACTGCTCCTTGAAACACTATATAAGATCACTGTGAGTTGGAACTGACTTGACAGCATTTAACAATAATAACAGTACTATTGGTGAACTCATTCTTATATGAATCATTATAAAGTGTTTTTTAAACCTTTTTTTTTCCTTAATTTTTTTTTTTTTTTTCTGTATACCTTTTGTGTGGTGCTGTAGGATAAGCATAGGACTTCTAACTGCAAAGAAAGTAGTTGAAACCCACCAATCACTCCTACAAACCCTATGAAGGGTCACTATGAGTTGGAACTGACACATGCCACTTAACAAAAACACCATGCATTTTAAATGTACATAATGTGTTCATTTCTGATTTTTATATTATAATGAACACATTATTAGGAAGTGTAAACCAAAATTATATTTTAACTAGTAGGAATAAATAGTGTTTCGACATTATGTTTTGAAAAAGCTAGAGTTTTTTTTTTTTAATAGATAACAAAAATGTATAATTTCAGCATCCGTCACATGTATACTTAGTGACATTAAATATGCTCATCATGCTGTTCAACCATCATCATACATATTTTAGATAAAAATATACTTATATGAACTTATATATGCTTGAATTTAAAAGTTGTTAGGTTCCATCAAATTGGTATGGACTCACAGTGACCCTATGCACAATAGAATGAAACACTGCCCGATCTTGGGCCAACCTCACTATTGTTGCCATACTTGAGCCTATTGACGCTGCCATTTTGCCAAACCATCTCACTGGGGATCTTCTTCTTTTTATTTGACCTTAGCAAACATGATATCCTTCTCCAGCAACTGGTCCATCCTGACAATATGTCCGAATTTATAAGCGTATACAACAGAAGAATATCTAATTATATTTATCTTAACTCATTTCCTATGCTTCTAGCTAACTGAAATTCACATTGCCTCCTACAAACTTGTAGTATACTTATGATTATTGAAACAATATAAAATCTCTAGCTAAAGGATTTATGAAGTCCTGGTAGAAATATCTGTAACAATATATGTGTTCTGGCTTTCATAGAGGGATTTAAGATGTGTTCACTCATAAATGTACTGTTTATTTATAATGGATAGCTAGCTGCCTTTTAACATTTTTGTTAATGGATGTTTCTACCCATTAATTTATAAAACAGAATGACAGAAAGAGCATCTCTGAAGAAGCCTGTGGATAAAATGTTTTCACTTAGTTGTATGTGCACTGGCAACAGGGATGTCATTAAAATATAATAAAAATGTACATTGTTTCTTTTTAATGTTCTGTTTGTTCCTTTATTACAGGCACCACAGGGAATGATTTTATGGATTTTATAATAAATGAGTGGGGGTGCATAAAATGGCTGTAGATATTTGAATGAGTAGAGTTCTGTTATTCAATCAATGCTCTGTACACTGAGAATGGAACTGAAATACAAAACCAGAGAATGACAGACATTAATTCCTAGACTTGAAGATTCCAGTAATTTGTGGGTTAATGTGCTGAACTGACAGATTGGTTTGAACTGTAAGGTCGATGTTTCATGCTCACCAGCTGCTCCTTGGAAACCCCATACAGGGTTGCTATGAGTCAGAACCAACTCTATGGCACTTAACAATACAAACAGAAAAAGGAGCTAATTCATTATAAATACATTTTTTAAGCAAGTAGCTTCTAAAATATCATAATTTCAGGACATAAAGACAAAAAAAATATGTATCCTACCCTTAACTATCCAATTTGACCATGCTGTTGATGGAAAAATAACAAATAAGTGTAACTTACTTTATAACATGGTAGTACTTATACACTATATAATTGTAGAATGCAAATATTAATCTAGTATATGCTGGAAGCAAGTTAAAATTAATTTTTAATAATCAATATACTTCTGTGTTGATATTCTGAATACTTTCATCTCCCAGGTATTCTGTTCTGTGGCATAATTCAGTACATGTCTTGGTGAAAAGCTGACTTACTTAGATATGTATGAATGCAGCTGAATTTTTGTGTGTTTTGCTAGTGGGGATTGGGTGACTTATTTTGCCAGTGTTCACTTTAATTTCCTTTACTGCAGATACTATTCTTTAAAATAAAAGTGCGGTGTTCACTTTCAGAATTAAGTGACTTGGTAAAATCCACAAGGTTGCCTACTTTTCATGAATTGCTGGAGAAAATAGACAAGACAATGCCAAAATATTACTTGAGTCTTTGCCCAATATAATTGGTAAATTTATAAACCAGTCAGATTTCAGTTTATTAAATTTTACTTTTGGTGGTGGTGGTTATGTGCCGTGAAGTCGGTTCTGACTCATAGTGACCCTGTACAGGGTTTCTGAGGCTGTAAATATTTATGGGAGCAGAAAGCCTCATCTTTCTCCCACGGAACAGCTGGTAGTTTCGAATTGCTGACCTTGTGGTTCACAGCCCAATTTGTAACCACTAGGAAATCTGATTTTACAAATGCATTTTTGTTTTTTTTTATCTTTCCCCTTAGGTAATGAAGCTTGTTGTGCCTAACAGTGTTGTCCATATACTATTTTAATATTTTAAGATTAGACAGCATGCTGTTTGATTAGAGTAACACTTCTTTGTTCAGTAATAGTCTTGTTATTGTTGTCTAGAAAAATTCAGAAACATATGTTCTCATTTGACACTGAAGCATTCAATATACAATATTCTGTTATTATTTTATTTTCACCTCCAAGTATTTATGTTTTTATTAATTCTTTCTTATATTGTGCTACTATAACATAAATACCATAAGTAGATGGCTTTAACAAACAAAACTTATTCTTTCATAGTTTAATAGGAGAGAAGTCCAAATTCAGGGTGCCAACTCCAGGGGAAGGCTTTCTCCCTGTGTACTCTGAGGAACAACGCTTCTCCTCTTGCACCATCTCTGGGCCCAGCATTCCTATTAGATACTCATATCCCTTGGCATCAATTTTCCTATGAATCAAGGAAGTTTTCATTGCAGGGACTGTGGATACAAAGGATGCAATTTATTCCTAGTTTTTTTCTTGATGGTAGTCTGATTCGTCTCCTCTCTACTCACTTGTCTTTTATAAGACAGGAGGTGCAACTCAAGTAACTCTATGCACTGAGGAAGGTAGTCATTTGAGTATTTGAGTAAGGATTGTGACTTGAATAAAGGTGGGATTTTCATAAGTGTGACTTGAGTAAGGATAGTGACTCAAGATATATACTACACTAATCCTGCCTCATTAACATATAGAAGTTGAAGTTTACAACACAACCCAAAATGAAGTATAATTACATAAAATCATAAAATGGAGGACAACTATGTAATGCTGGAGACCATGACCTTGTCAATCAATGGCCAGATATTATTCAATCAACGACATTCCACATTTTGACCTCTAAAAATTCATGTCATTGCCACGTTTAAAACATATTCACCCCGTCATGTTGTCCCCAAAGGCTTAAATCTACTTCAATCTTCGGAATCATTTAAATCATATATGGATGAGACTTTAGGCATATTCCATCATGAGTCTAGACTGCAAATTACTTGTTTCCAAAGAACAATGATGAACAGACATAGGAAAGACAATTCTATTATAAATGGTAGTGATTCAGCATGGAGGACAGAGGATAACTGCTACATAAAAAGTACAACTCACACAAGAGTATAAATTGAGGTAAGATGGTGACTTGAGTAATGTACATGATTTGCCTAAGTTTGATGACCTGAGTAACAGTGGTGACTCAGGATACACTCCACACTAATTATACCTCATTTCCATACAGAGATTAGGAATTATTATTGTTGTTGTTGTTAGGTGCTTTCGAGTCCATACCAACTTACAGCGACCCATGCACAACAGAATGAAACAATGACTGCACCATCCTCATGATTGTTGCTACGTTTGAGCCTATTACGGCCACCACTATGCCAAATTCTCTTGTTGGAGGTCTTCCTCTTTTTTGGTAACCCTCCACTTTACCAAACGAGATGTCCTTTTCCAGGGACTGGTTCCTTCTGATAACATGTCCAAAGTATGAGAGACGAAATCTCGCTATACTGGCTTTTAAAAAACATTCTGGCTGTACTTCTTCCAACACAGATTTGTTTGTCCAGGGTACTTTGAATATTCATCTCCAATACATCAGTCAAAATGCATTAATTCTTCTACACTTTTCTTATTCACTATCCAACTTTCACATGTATATTGAAATACCATGTGTTGGGGTTAGGTGCACCTAAGTCCTCAAACTTAAATATCTGTTCTTGGACAATTTAAAGAAGTCTCCTAAAGTAGAGTTGCCAAATGTAATATGTCATTTGATTTCTTGACTGTTGCTTCTGTGAGTGTTGATGGTTGATCTGAGCAAAATGAAGTCTTTGATAGCTTCAGTCCTTTCTATATTTATCATGATGCGATTTATTGGTCCAGTTATGAGTATTTTTGTTTTCTTTGCACTTAGGTGCAATCCATGCTGAAGTCTGTAGTCTTTGATCTTCGTAAGTACTTTAAGTCTTCTTTGCAAGTTTCTATCATCTGTATCACAGGTTGTTAATGAGTCTGCAATCTGACGTTATGCAGATTATTTGCTCATCAGATAAACTGAGTATTTAGGGTGAAAGGATATAACCCTTGCACACGCCTTTCCTGATTTTAAGACATTCAGATTTATAAGACATCACAAAATGGAGAATAATTTCATGAGATCAAAAAAAGTAGGATAATCACACAATACTGGATATTACAATATAGCCCAGCAGCCATATTTTTGGAGGTGTTCATTTTAATACGTAACAGCTTCCTATATGCTAATATTTAAAGTTAAACAGAACATTCTTTAGAAGAAGTAATTAAAAGGTAAAAGAAAATTTGCCACCAATAATTCATATATAATGAATTCATATATAATGAAATTTTATTTTACAAAGTACTAGTTGGCATTATATCTCCATGACCTACAACCTTTCTTAATTTTAATTGTTGCTGCATATTTTGAATATTATTTTCTGAACTCCTTACTCCACATCTGGAATGTATCTAAAACTGTTTCAGGATTACTGATATGAGGAACATCCCACTTAATTTTAAAGAAAAAAAACAAAGGGCTAAGTAGAAATTTTTAATAATGAATCATCAAGTTTTTAGTAAAAACCAAGATCTGATATTAATTATTCTTAGAATCTCATTGTTGTTAAGTGTCATCGAGTCAGTTCCAACTTATGCAACCATGTTTAGGGTTTCCAAGGAGGAGCTGGTGAAAACTATGCTAGCAGTTCAGTGCTTATCCTACAGCAT
>NW_006408663.1:6406684-6411745 GCF_000296735.1 Chrysochloris asiatica | reverse complement strand
GATTTCTGGATTCCCTTCAAATTACCCAGCTGTGAACCCTCCAATTCTAGACCATGGATAATCTTAGCATAATAAAATTGATGACTGTGGAAACTGAAGAAGGTGATTCAAGTGTTTCCAGTTTCTGTTTCTCTTTAGTAGGCGTTCCAACTGAATATCTGCTGAAAAAATTTTCTTTTTCTAGTGGATGGTCTCATACAGATTCTAAATAAATGATGCTAAATTTACAAAGGAATAATTTATTCTGAAGCTTTCTTAAACAATCTCTGGGACTAAGCTATTGCTCTCGCAGGGAATATGCTTCCATGTAACTTTGCTGAGCCGTCAGAAGAAATTTTGTAATGTGTAGCTCTGCTGCTTCCCCAGAGGGCCATCTTTAAGTCAAAGTAGGTGACTGGTTTCCTAATACTAAAAGATCCTCTTCACTTAACAACCTTGGAGTAAGTAGTGAACGTTTTGCTTAAATTGTTTGGAAAAGGATGCCCTAATGTGTTGTTTCTATAAATATATATGTGCATTACTTCCAACATGGCAAATTGTATTTTCATAGTTATTTTTACGTGCCATCAAGCAGGTTCTGACTCCTAAGCCCGCTATATACAGCAGAATGAAACTGCCTGGCCTGGTACCATACTCACCGTCTTTGCTGTGTCTGAACTCATTATTTGCTTGAGCCTCTGTCTCAGTCCGTATCATAGAGGATCTTCCTCAGTTTCACTGACTCTGTACTTCTTCCAAGGCAGATTTGTTTTTTCTTTTGCCAAGGCCGGTTTTATTCAATATTCTTCACCAATACCATAATTCAAAAGTATTCACTATCTTTAGTCTTCCTTATCCGTTGTACAGCTTTCCCATCATATGATGCTATTGAAAACTCTATGGTTTGAGTCATACCCCACTTAGTTCTCAAAGTGACTTCTGCATTTGCATAGATAACACCCTTTATAGTATTAAAAATAAAGAAAGAAATTTAAGTAAAAAAAACAGTAAGTCCACAACAGTATAAAAAGAGTTATTAGAACTTTTAGATCCCCAGTGATTTTTTCACATTCTGCAACTTGATGCAGAAGGAGTACTAGATCCTATCCCTGAAGTGGAAAAATTTGAAGAGGAAGTTATGGATATTCTAAGTTAGGAATCAGTTTGTATAGACATATTAATGGTCAGAAACAAGTCTACCTAATTATGAACCTTGAAACAGCTACCCTAGTCATCAACCTCTCCTTTTTGCAGTCTCCACTTTGTGATCATTGTGATAGTTGAGGTTTGGCCAGGATTCCCAGTGGTTTGTTATTTAAGATGTTGTAATCCCATGGTGATGAAACCTAATACAGGCATAGTTCACTCTATGAGGACTGGTTATGAAAAGCCATTCAATTAAAAGGATGTTTCCTTGGGGTGTCGCCTGTTTCTAATAATGGACGTGCAGGAAATGCTTATTCTTTCCTGCTGGAGACTTAGGGTTCTATAATTTTGAACCATTTCTTTGATATAAACACACACACACACATATATATATTATATATATTGTTGTTGTTGTTATGTGCCGTGGAATTGGTTCTGACTCATAGTGACCCTGCACAGGGTTTCCAAGGCTGTAAATCTTTACAGGAGCAGAAAACCTCATCTTTCTCCCATGGAAAAACTGGTAGTTTCGAACTGCTGACCATAAGAGTAGCAGCGTGATTCATAACTACTGTGCTGCCAGAACTCCATATGTATATAATGTGTTGGTGTTGTTAAATACCATTGAGTTGATTCCGACCTGTAGCGACCCTGTATAGAGTTTTCGAGGAGCAAGTGGTGAGTTTGAACCACCAACCTTGCAGTTCAAACGGCTTTGCAGTCTGGTGCATTAACCCACACACAGCACTGTACCAGGACTCCATATAATGTGTGTGTGTGTTTGTGTGCAGCTCCGCGGGAGAAAGATGAGGCTTTCTACTCCTGTAAAGATTTACACCCTCGGAAACCCTGTACAGGGTCGCTATGGGTCGGAACCGACTCAATGGCACTTAAAAACAACAACATATATATCATCATCACTTGTTTTCCTTCTTTAGAGAACCCAGCCTACATTTGGTACCAAGAGTGGGATATAGAGGAACTAAATTACAAGGATCTGTTTTCTAAACTGGTTCTCATGTCTGACTAATTGTAATGGCATTGATCACTGGGCCTCCACTAGAAAAGGTTGTAGGGTGGAGGTATGCTTCACAGAAATTGGCTTTGGGCAGATTTTGAGTTGGATTCTCTTTTACCTTTGAGAAACTAGAAGTCAGACATAGCCCTCACATGGCTTTCACAGTTGGTGTCAGGAGCAGGAATCATTGCAATGGCTTCAGATTCGTGGAAATATGAGATTTTGTAAGAAAAAGAACCAAGAGGTACAGGAAATGAAACTTTTGATTTCTGGATGATTATTTTGTTTTTTTGTTACCCGTCATGGCTGAAAGTAATGTAAGAGATAAAATGTAATAGATAAAAAGCTTTAATCTTCATGGGAGCAGGAAGCCTTATCTTTTTCTCATGGAGCACTGGCTGGCTTAAACTGCAGACCTTATGGTTAACATTCCAGTGCTTATAGTGTAGAGCTACCACACCCCTAATAATAATGACTGAAAAGAATATAAGAGTAAAAATGCTTCAGTTGAGGGAAGAAAAGCAGCTTCTGGAGTTCCTAAAACAGATGCCACACTGATTAAACAGAATGGCTGATAGGGGGCCAGGGCCTACTGTATCTATCCTGCCAGAAGCCAAGGCATATGCATATGAATGGGGTGATTCCAAGAGTGGAGAAAAAAAAGATTGAATTTGAGTGCTTTTAAAAGGTTTATGTATTTAACAACCTTTGGTATATTGATTTCCCTTGCCTTTTATTGTAAAGTAGATATACTTTAAGCCCTTTAGCCTATACTTGATTGGATATGCTAAAAGGGGAGTTAGAATTTGCCCAGAACCTTTAGAAATGAGATGTGTGCATTTGACAAGACATGTAGCCCAACTCAGAACTGCTGGGAGAATAGGAGACTTATTATTGAAAGAAAGCCTTACAGGAAAAAAAAAAAAAAAAGACTGTTTGACTTTTCAGTTTCCAGCAAACTGTTTTGGAGGCATGAAGACAAGAAACTTCTGCTCATCTGAAAAAAAAACACAAAACACCTTTCAGGGACTGAAAATTAAAGGGAGCCAGAGAGCAATCTAGTATGCTCACATGTGACCACCTTGGTCTATTCGTTGAATCAAACTGGAGGAAACCCAGCAATGAAGAGATAAACTGAGGTTGTACATATTTCATTGGTACCCATTGACCTTGATATGAGAGAGACGGGCTGGCTGGTCTGAAATTTAGGGAGTTGCATGTCCTCCTGAGCCAATGGGCACTGACCTAGCCCTTGGGGATAAGGGATTAAAGTGAAGGGGCCAGCTGATCTGAAATGCAGAAAGATGTGTGTGAACTGCCAAACTTGCAGTTGGTACACATTTTATTGATGTTGCTTGGACTACTAGGGCTTAGTTGACCAGAGCTAGACTAGATGAAGAGAAGGATGCCTAATATTGTGAGCAACTGTAAATTGGTACAATTTGAAGGACTGGACTTTTATTTGTTGATGCAGTTACTCAAAATTTCAACTGGAATGGAAGATTCTTCAGATTAAGGAACATGCTTGTCTCCTCAAAGTACTGGGTTGATAGGGATGGACGATTTACAAACTGGCTATCAAAAATGGGGATGGGGTGGGCAGCCATAGAAGCGTGAAGTGTCTGGATCACAAGCTTTCATGGGTGTGCTTTGTCTCAGAATGTGGGAGACAAGGGAAAATCCCCACTGAATAGTTTTGTTCTTTTTCTAAATGAGTCTGGTAAAAGAGGTTGAGGGATGATTGTGATAACATTCTATGATTAAATTGTGAATAATTATTAGCAGGATTAATTATGATTTTTAAAACTATAAACTGTAAGGCTGGGATTAGTTTTGCCATCCAGCTAGGTTTAAAAGGAGACATCTCAGAAGCAGTTAACAGATGATCCCAGGACCATCAAGAAGGAAGAGAATGAGTAGAGCATGAAATCCCTACCTAGAAATGCAGTAACAGCAGAGGTGGCAGCAGAGAAGGTAGCAGAGGATATGGCATGGAGAGACAGAATATCTTTAGGCTCTAGGCCCATGGACTGAGTAAGGCAGTGTGTCTGAAGGCAGGAGGCTGGCTTGCAGCCTTTGGACAGTTAAATGAATATGTATGTTTGTGTTTTTCTGTTTTTGTTTTTCGTATGTGTACATCAAATATATTTACTTTGTTTAGTTGTTCATTTGTGAAATATAAGACGTAAATGGGGCCAGTGCATTTTCGATTATACTTGTTTTAGTTATATCATGTTAGCCGTTGAGTATGACTTTTCAATTCTCATTATTTAGTGATTATGCATATGGTTTATAGGTGCCAAGACTGTAATAGTTAAGTTTTTGTGTCAACTTGACTGAACCTAAATTCCCAGTGGTATGGCAGTTGAGATGTAGTTATATCCAGAATGATGAAACTTAATACAGGCATAGTTAACTCTTCAATGATTGGCTATGAAAAGCCAATCAATTGAAAGGATGTTTCCTTAGGGGTGTGCCCTGCTCCCAATATAAAGAACATGTAGGAAAAACTTGCTGTTTTCTTCTGGGGACTGATAACTCTACAACTGTGAGCCATTTCCTTGATATATATATATCTAGAGAGAGAGAGAGAGAGAGAGAGAGAGAGAGAGAGAGCACTGGTAGCATAGTGGTTACAAATCGGGCTTCGAACCTCAAGGTCAGCAGTTCGAAATTACCAGCTGTTTCCCAGGAGAAAGATGAGGCTTTCTGCTCCCATAAACATTTACAGACTTAGAAACCCTTTATAGGGTCACTAGAGTCAGAAGATTGACATCAAAATTTAAAGAGACAGTATAGATATAAAACCAAACGGCCACCACTCGTCTGTCTGTCGTGCTGTGGTGGTTTGAGATGCTGTGATTCTGAGGGCTATGCCACCGGTGTTTTAAATAACCAGCAGGGTCACCCATGGTGGA
>NW_006408663.1:6397491-6403850 GCF_000296735.1 Chrysochloris asiatica | reverse complement strand
TCGGACATTGTTTCGTTCTGCTGTGTATGGGGTCACTATGAGTCGGTTCCGACTCCATGGCACCTGACAACAACAACAGCAACAGAATCGGAACTGACTCCATGGCACATGTTTTCACTGATTTTGCTTCTCTAGATTACTCTACCTAAGATAATAAGCTAAAGTTAGATGACTACCATCCAAAGTCCAAAGAAGTTTAAGAGTTTGCATAAGAAAACTTGGGCTTCTAATGTGGACGTTGGTACCACTGAACAAAACCTTTCTTATTTTACAGGGCAGAGTAGCCTTACTGCCTATTCCCTTTCTTAGCTTAGAGTTACAGTTCAATGAAGGAGAGAAGCCTATCAATGAAACTAAACCAAACAAAAAACTATTAAAAACACAATTAAGTACATTAATCAATATGGTCTTTATTTATAAATATAGGTAGGCAATCTTATACTCCTCTCATAAATATTACCTGAGATGTTGTTCATTATTCTTAAGTGCTATTGAGTTGGTTCTGACTCATAGGGACCTTATATAGGGTTTCCAAAGAGTGGCTGGTTGATTTGAACCACCAACCTGAGGTTAGTAGTCCAGTGCTTATTTTAAAGTGCCACACTAGGGCTGTTTTATGGCACATGAAAAAGGATGTGTAAAAGAAGAGGCATAGATTCCAAGTACAGTAGAAAAAGCCCAGGGGAACAAGGAAAATAAATTTCAGTAATCCTGAAAGTCCACCAGCACAACTTAGAACAGGAAATCAGAGGGCTTTCAGAGATTGTTGTCGGGAAGCATAAAATAACTTTTATTAAAAATAGAGAAAGATATTGATCATATGACGAATACATTTATACTTTTCCTCTTGCAACAAGAAAAAAACTTTAGCTATTTCCTGGGGAAATTTTTTAAACAAACAAACAAATATTTTGTAAATATAATGTTATCATAATTTTAAACAAGGGAATTTCAAAAAGGTTGTGTGAAAAAATGGAATAAAAAGGTAATCGTATTTTTCTACAAAAGTTTTGAAGCATGCATGTGTACCTACAGATAAAGAAAGAATCCTAGTATGGCCCTGCAGGATAATGCGCTAGACCACAAAGTTGGTCTGAATCACATGGTCAGTGGTTCAAAACCACCAGCTACAGCCGCTCCTCAGAAACCCTATATAGGGTTGATATGAGTTGGAACCCACTCAATAGCATTTAAAAGTTCTATTGTAATGCTCTAGCATAAGCACTGAACTGCTAACCAAAAAGTTGACAGAATAAAACCACCAGCTACTCCGAACAAACCCTATCTATACAGGGTGGCTATGAGTCAGAATGCATTCAATGACCCTTAGTAAAAACAAATATACATACACTGGTGATATTCTAAAATAAACACTGGAATACTAATTGCTAGGTTAACTTTTCAGATGTGTTAGCTACTCTATAGGAGAAAGGTGAAACATTTTGCTCCTGTAAACATTTATAGCCTTGGAAACCCTATTCAGGGTCATTTTGATTCAGAATCTACTGGATACCAATGGGTTTGGGGTTTTTTGGTATGTATGTATTTACCTTGATGCTAAGAAGTGTTCAAGTGAAGAACAATGATTGTACTGTTTTATTGTAAATATGCTCCTTTAGTCAATTTGTATAATCAATAAATTATAGGTAATGAAAAAATTGATTTGCAGATAGTATTTATGCCCCAATTCATTATCCCTCTTTGTATTCTCTTCACCTTTCCTTGTACTCTGACCCTTTATCATATTATTTTGGAATGATTCCTGTTAAGAAAGAATATATATCTTAACTCCTAGCATATGGGTTTAGATGTATGACTTTGTTTGACCAACTGAATGAATTAAAAATAACATTGTACCACTTCTGAACCTGAGCCTTAAGAGGCATTTCAGGTTTTATGGTGTCCTGGCATAATGCTGTAGGATAATGTGCTAACTGCAAGGCTGGTTTGGACTGCAAGGTTGATGGTTCAAACTCCCCAGTCGCTTAACGGAAACCCTATACAGGGTTGCTTTGAGTCTGAACCAACAACAAATGAACTTCTGTGACAAAAATAGCAAAGGTACAAAAGACTGCTACTGCCTCCTCAGCTTCATCTCAGAATGATCCCATAGGAAGCAGACATGAGTGCAAATCTCAGAAAGAACCAGAGCCCAATAGGATCTTGAGGTCAAAGCAGTGCTCCACAATGAAACCTCCCTTTTTCTCCTGTTGCCCTCACCCCTATTTAAATGCTTGAGAAATGCATGCTTATTTGTATATGTCATGGAGATTGTGTGGTGGTTTGTTACACAGACTTTCTGTAGATTTAGTTGGCTGATCCACACAGATTATGAGAACAGAATGCATTGTAAAAATGTCAAATACATTTTGACAATGAAATAAAAGTAGGATTGTAAAGACAGAGAAAAAATAAGAAAGGCTCTATAACAGCCTTAATATCTAAAACTGATGAAAATGTAGCAAGTTTAAATATATTATTTAAGATTTAATGGCAATGACTAGAAATACTAAAATAATATGAAGGTAATAAAATTAAGGAGGGCAAAGAGCTCTGATGGTGTAGTGGGTTATGCATTGGGTTGGGCTACTAAATCAGCACTTTTAACTCACCAGTAAGAGAAAGATGAGACTGTCTGCTTCAGCAAAGATTTACATCCATGGACACTCTAAGGAGCAGTTCTAGCCTATCCTAGAGTGTTGCTAAGCATCAGAATCAGAATCAACTTAATAGCAGTGGGTATAGGGAGTGAGAGAACGTAATTCTGAGGAGATCATTTTCTCATTTATTCAGTGATAATAAAAGCCAGGGATTAAATAATTGTGTACTTATATAAAATAAATAAGTATGTAAATAAATAATAGCTAATTAGATAAAATAAGGTACCAGTCACATATATTAATCAGTCACATATATACACAATTGTAATAATCTCCAGATTTCCATTACATTACAATTTATTATAGTTTTGTAATTGGAGTTGGAGTCCTGGTGTGGTGCTATTGATTGATGCTCTGGACTTCAAAGTTGGTTAGAATCTTAAGGTTGATGGTTCAAGCTCCCCAGCCACTCCCCAGAAACCCTTTACAGGGTCGCTATGAGTCAGAACTGACTTGATGAAACGTAATAGCAAAAACAACAACAAATAGTAGTTGTAAAATGTTGTACAGATTTCAGAATCACAATTCTATATTAAGGAAAATAGAATCATCAAGATGCTTTCGTCTTTATCTACCTCTGCATGATTTAACTAAAATATAAATATTGTAGTACTTTGTGGCTGGATTATATAATGGAAAAGTATTAATATCAGCTCTGAATAAACTGTAGCCCATTTAGTTAGAAACACATAGCATTCCTTTATCCTCAAATACAGAAGGAATTTCAATGAATGTAGGGAAGCAAGATTCTACATAAAATCAACTCATTGTATATTAGGCCAAATTAAACCACTAAATTAAGTGGATTGGTTTATACATATATTTTATTTACTAATATTTAATTTAATTCTCAAGTCTTTGGATTTTATTAAAGGAAACTGTACTTTTTTTCTTTATTAATCTTACAATAATTTAATCCAAGTAGTTTCTAATAAGAACTATTCCTCTCTGACAGAATAGGAGAGTTTGTTAAAGTACTTATTATAGAAATAGCCAATTATTTTAATCAGGTTCATTGGTGAGGATGGAAATTGTTGACCCAAAGGCTTACTTTTATGTGAAGTTACATGGAAATTAATTAATGGGATTGATATTTCCATTTAATATTAAAAGAATGTAATAATGAAAAAATTAAATATATGTATAAGGTTTTAAAGTCATACCTTTCATAATAGTAGCTAAGAGAACTAGAGAAAGTTGTTTCATGGTGCCTGTATAAAAGTTAGTCTTTTCAATAGATCATAAGAATAAATGAAATATACACATCAATATGCATGATGAACTTATTTCAGAAAAAAATTCTGGGCAATGAGAACTATTATGGAACATGTGTGTAGGCCTAGTTGTAGTCTAACATGCTTCAGATTTCTGCTAGTCAAACATATCAGAAATAAATTCAGTCTGGAATCAGAATAAAAGAGCAATTAAAATATTGTAGTTGTGTTATTTTATTTTGCATTCATATTAATTTAAGGCTTTCTGAGAGTCTTTCATGAATGATACAAATAAACTGTAAAAACAGTAGGTGAAATGCCTTTAAAAATTAATATTTGTTGTCATTTTTATGAATAGAGCTTCTTGAATTAGTATGTTTTATTGAATTACTCAGTCTTTCCAGTAAGGTCTGCCTTGTTTCAGTTGGACTTCATGCTTTACACTCTGTGGGAGGAATACAAAAAAGCTTTTTGATGTGAAGTTGGGAAGGCCATGCTTCATGTAACCATTATAGTGACAGATTGTGTGTGTGCATGCACATAATTCTAAATTCACAGATATAAATACATGTGTTATAAAAATAATCTTGATGATGTCACTATTTAATAGTTTTTTTAGTTATAATTAACAAACATTAAACTGTACTTATATAAAATATGTAATTTTGGCATATTATACATCTAAAAATAATTTTACTTAAGAGAGTGTACATTTCTATCTCCTCAGAACTGCTTTCTAGCTGTTGTAACCCCTCCCTCCTACCTCTCCAATTTTTCCCCAGATAAGTATTGATTTGCTTTTGATCATTTTAGATTTATTTGCATTTTCTAGAAACATACATAACTAGAATTAGATAATATGTATTATTTTCTCTCTGGCTTGATTCACTCAACATCAATATTTTGAGATCCCCTCCATGTTGTTGCTTATATAAATAATTAATTTTCTTTCTCTTCTTTCTTTCCTTCTTTTTTAGGGGGGTTGCTTAATAGTGTTCCATTGTATGGACAGTCTATAATTTATTTATCCATTTTGGTTGATGAGCATATGACTTGTTTCCAGTTTTTTTATTATTATAAATAAAGCTTTTATGAACATTCATACAAACATTTGTATGAAAATACCTATTCAGGTACTTTTAAGATTGCAATGAACAACAACAGCAATGTACCATGTAGTCTACCATGGTACATTGTTGTTGTTAATTGCAATCTTACTACATTTATGAATATTATCTAAGATGGTCTTTGTTGCTCTTTTATGCTGTAGAGTAGATTCTAACTCATAGAGACCCTGTATAAGGTTTTCAAGGATGGTTGTTGGTTTCAACTTCTGACAGTGCAGTTAACAGTTTAGAGCTGATCCTACAGTGCCACATCAAGACTCCATGTGGTAGATATATGTTTAAATATATGGGAAATTGCCAAATTGTTTTTCAAAGTGATATTATTTAATATTTCTACCATGAATGTATGTGAGTTTCAGTTCTTCCACATCCTCACCAACACTTGGAATTGCCAATTTTTAGTTGTGTTGTTGTTGTTAGTGCCATCAAGTCAGTTCTGGCTTTTATTGTTAAGTTCCATTGAGATGTTTCCGACCATAGTGATCCTGTGTCGGGTTTCCATTGAGCAGCTGGTGAGCTTGAACCACTGATCTTGTGGTTGACACCAGCATTGCAGTCCAGCGCATTAACCCACAGTGCCACACCAAGTCACCATTGTTGTTGTTGTGAAGTGCCGTCGAGTTGGTGCTGACCCATAGTGACCCTGTATAGGGTTTCCGAGCAGCAACTGATGATCTTGAACAGCTGACCTTGCAGTTCAAACGGCTTTGCAGTCTGGTGCATTAACCCACAGTGCCACACCAGGACTCCCAAGACACCATAGCATGTACAAAATAAGTGTCCAGTGATATTTTATTTTTGGTTTAATTTTCATTTTTCTAAGATTGAAAGTTAAAGAGCATCTTTTATGTTTATTTTCTGTCCTTACGTTCTCTTTGATAAACTTGGTTAAAATTTAGCCAACATTTATTTTTATCAAGTTGTTTTCTTTTTACTGAGATTTGAGAATTCTTTATTCATTCTGCATACAAATGTTTTAGCAGATATTTGATTCTCAAATATTTCATCTAATATGTGACTTACATTTTCATCATCTTACATTTTCTGTTAAGGTGCAGGAGTAATATTGGAAATTAACAGTTTGTTAACTTTTTAGTGACTCATGATTTAGATACTATACCAAGTTACCTTTGGCTAGCTCAAAGCCAAACAAATTGTATCCTATAACATTTCTCCAAGAAGTTGTATAGGTTTAGATTTTAATTGAAAATCTATGATTCAACTTAAGTACAATTATGTACATGAAAAGAGGTATGAATAAATGTTACTTACTTATCTATTTGTAAATATGCATTTTTCATAGATATCTAATTGTTACAGCATCATTTAGTGAGACTACTACATTTGTTGTTGCTGCT
>NW_006408663.1:6391025-6393131 GCF_000296735.1 Chrysochloris asiatica | reverse complement strand
TTAAAAAGTGTAGCTGTTTGCATCACTTCTCATTTTTGGTTGTGCCCCATTTGCAAATGAAAGTACCAAATGCTGTTGTGTTCTCTTCATTTTGGTTTGTTCTACTTTGAGGAATCAACCCTTCCACAGTTGTGTTTTCATTTCCTGTCAGCCTGAGGGACTTATCCTCCAATACATTTGACAATGCACTTCTGTCACTCATAAGGTTTTCAATGGCTAGCCTTTCAGGTCTTTCCTTCTTCCTAGTTTGCTTTTGTCTAAAAGTTCCACTAAACCTGTTTACCATGGATGACCTTGCTGCCATTTAAAATCAGTGGCATAGAGTCTGCATCATAGCAACAACCAATCCACAACAATATAACAGACTGACAGACAAGTAGTGGCTTGATTGGATGCCCAACATTATAAATTTCATCTTGCTGAGCGCTGAATATCTTGTAGATTTATTAAACAAAAAAAAATTCAAAATATGAAGGTAGTATCCATCATCATATCCATTGCTTAGGTGTGTAAACTTCTGAAATCAGTACTTTTTGTTTTCATGCCTTCTTCAAAGAATTCTGCACTCTTCAATTTAGAAAACATCAAAAGGGCATTTTTGGTATCCTCAAAGGACTCAAATCCGTGTTCCTTTTAAATCTTCTTGGAGTTGTGGGAACAAAAGAGTAGTCCGGAGGGTCAAAATCAGGGTTAAGTGATATATATAAGGTAAGGTTTCCCAGTGATATTCTCTTAAAACAGTCCTTGCTACCTTAGAAGCATGAGCAAGTGAATTGCTGTGATTTTTCAGCAAAAATTTCCTGATCTTTTTCTCACTAATGCAATTTTCATTTTTTAAGTAAACTTCTTAATAAGTCACCTGATTATTCTGTGTTCTTAGAGAAAAGCTACAAAGATTTCAGCTTTGAAATAATGAAATGTTAAAACAGTTGTCATGACCTCTAAGTTGACATTGAATGTAACTAAACCACTTTTGATAGGACAGTTTTTTGCATGGCGCCCTAAAGAGACTAAGACCAGTCTGTCAATAAGCACTTGTCTGCAGCCATTCACTGATTGCAGACATGTTGAAACATATTTTGTTTAGAATAATCCTGTGCATGTTTGAACTGGTACCCTACTCACAATACTTCCTGACTTACCCTTAGATATTCTTGAGCCCAGTTCTCCTATATGTCATTTGGAAACAATTCTGTTCTGCTATGTCTTAATTACAACATTTATTAGGATGAACCAATGAGACATTTATTTCAGGACTAATGATGCCCCACAGCTGAGGCAAGATCCTTTTGAGTACTCTATCCATTACCCCATGTTATAGTAGATTTTCAAGTCTCAGTGAGGGGAGCTGCCAGCTTTCTTAGCTGTGTGTTATCTCCCAAGTATTGTTCACTTCAATCCTTTCAAGTGATTGTTTCCCAAGTAGATTCCACATATGGTTGCACCAACCCGAACTCAGCTGGATACTGGAAGGAGCACTACAATATTTAGGTTGTGCTCAGCAGGCCTCTGTGATCATTTTTAGAATGACCATTTTCTCTTTTGGAATCTGTCCTGCAAACTAGCTGATTCTTAGCCTCTTCTCTTTAACTCTTTAACTGCCAGACCCCACTTGGGTTCTTCCTCTATGTGCTGCATCCTGTAGTCAAATTCAAAACAGTAAACTGGGACAATTGTAGGCTCACTTCCTTTGTTTTTCCTACTTTTAAGATTTTACTGTTCTTCATTTCCTTATGTCCAATGTCTTAAAAACTATATGTGTTTATATATGTTGTCTTAAAAACTATATTTGTTTATACATGTTGTTGTTAAGTGCCATCGAGTTGATTTGGACCCATAGCGACCCTGTATAGGGTTTCCAAGGAGCAGCTAGTGAGCTTGAACCACCGACCTTGCAGTTGAAATGGCTTTGCAGTATGACTCATTAACCCACAGAGAGAAAGACTGAGTCCTGGTGTGGCACTATGGGTTAATTGCCAGACTGCAAAGCTGTTTGAACTACAAGGTTGGTGGTTCTAGCTCACCAGCTGCTCCTCAGAAACCCTATAAAGGATTGCTATGGGTTGGAACCGACTCGAGGGCACTTAACAACAAATATATATATAT
>NW_006408663.1:6388812-6389938 GCF_000296735.1 Chrysochloris asiatica | reverse complement strand
TTTCCAGTTCTGCCAGCACCATCTGTTGAAGAGACTATCACCTGCCCATGCCACATATTTAGGTGTTTTGTCAACTATCAGTTGGCTATGTGTAGATTGGTTCATTTCTGGATTCTCGATTCTGTTCCATTGATCAATGTGTCTTTTATTGTACCAGTACCAAGCTCTTTTGACCACTGTAGCCATGTAGTAAAATTTAAAGTCAGGGAGTGAGAGGTTTCCAACCTTATTCTTCTTCTTAAGCAGTGCTTGCTTATCATATGTCTCTTTCCTTTCCATCCAAAGTTTGTAATTGATTTTTCCATCTCTTTGAAGAATGTCATTGGAATCTGGATGGAGATTGCTTTATGTGTGTAAATTGCTTTGGGTAGTATTGAAATTTTCACACTGTTCAGTCTTCCTATCCAGGAACATGATACTAACATTACCACTTTTAATGAAGAAACTACATAAATCGGTATTCTTAATAAATATGGGACATAAAAATAACATAATGTCCTGTATGCAGTGCTGTTATGGTACTGAGCATTGATTTGGTTGCTTGGAGTGTATTATTCCATGATGGTCTTGTCTGTCGCAAATATGAGTTTGACAAGGAAAACTCGCAAAATCTTTAAATTATGTAGATAAGATTCTGAAATGATGGAATTCTAGCTATTCAGACCTTACACCTTTATGGAGACTAAAACTCCCAAGAATTTTAAAGAATTTAAAGAATTGCTTTAAATACTAGTCATACTCTACATCAGCTACAGATCTCAGTGATCAGTCAAAATTTATACTTTTAATGTATATGTTTCTCAAAAGAAATAAAAAGGACATGTCATAATTTTGGAAACAATTAAATTACAAAATTTAATGATTCTATTCAATAGATGAAAATTTCCATGGTTTCTGTATGGGGATAAATACTGCCTTTCATTTCTCTCTAGGGAGGGACTGTTCTTTACAATATTTATGAAAAGTTTAGCATTTATTTATTTATGCTTATGCTTATGGTAACCTTAAGTTAGAAATAGCCATTATGTGAAAGCATCATAAGAAATTTATTTATATTTTTATTCATCCATACAACCATGAAGCATTCTAAAGTATGGCATAAATATAATCTTTTTTTTTTTTTTTT
>NW_006408663.1:6387804-6388712 GCF_000296735.1 Chrysochloris asiatica | reverse complement strand
GTTACTTACTTATCTATTTGTAAATATGCATTTTTCATAGATATCTAATTGTTACAGCATCATTTAGTGAGACTACTACATTTGTTGTTGCTGCTAGGCACCATCAAGTTGGATTCCACTCATAACAACCCTATGCACAACAGAAGGAAACACTGCCAGGGCCTCTGCCATCCTCATAACCATTGTTACACTTGAGCACATTGCTGCTACCACATTGCCAATCTGTCTTTCTGGGGGGTCTTCCTCTTTTTCAATGACCCCCCTCGTAACCAAGCATGATGTCCTTTAGGGATTGGTCCCTATTGATAATATGTCTGAAGTATGAGAGACAAAGTTTCACCATCCTGGATCTTAAGGAGCATTCTGGCTGTACCTTTTCCAACACAGATTTATTTGTTCTTCTGGCAGTCTGTGGTACTTTCAATATTCTCCTTTAATGCCATAATTCAAATGCATCAATTATTGTACAATCTTCCTTATTCACTGTCTAACTTTCACATGTATATGAAGCAATTGAAAAGACCATGACTTAGGTAAGTCCCACCTGAGTCCTCAAACAGCCATCATTGCTCTTCAACACTGTAAAACGGTCTTGTGTAGTAGATTTGCATAATGCACCATATCCTTTGATTTCTTTTCTGTTGTTTCCATAAGTGTTGATAGTGGATGCAAGTAGAATGAGGCCTTTGACAACTTCAAATTTTTCATCATTTATCAAGATGTCATTTATTGGTCCAGTGGTGAGAATTTTAATTTTCTTTACATTGAGGTGCAACCCATAATGAAGGCTGTGGTTTTGATTTCTTCAGTAAGTACTTTAACTACTCTTTACTTTTTAGCAAGCAAGGTTGTATCATTTGCATATTGGAGGTTGTTAATGAGTCTTCAACCCATCCTGATGCCATGTT
>NW_006408663.1:6385725-6387375 GCF_000296735.1 Chrysochloris asiatica | reverse complement strand
TCAGGAGTGACTTGTGAGTTTGAACCAACGATCTTGTGGTTCAAGCTAACCTTGCACAGTCCGGTGCATTATCCCATAGCCCCACATCATAATAATATTGTGAATTTTCTTTACAGCCTTGAAGTTTACAAGCTATTTTCTCCATAAATTGTCTCATTGAATCCTCATAAAAACTTTATTAGTGTAATAGAATATGTAAGCTATAGGGCATCATTTATGTTTAATTATGCCTATAACAATATAAAATTTCAAAGGTATCAAAATAGAGAACATGGATGTTACTTTTGCTTTGTTATCTTTATATTAGCATTTTTTATTATAAAGTCCAAATATATGCAAAGATAAAAGAAAATATTTAACAATTTATACCTAAGTAACAAATCTACAAATTATGCAGAGTGAAGTCTGATTCTGATAATAGGGCCATATGTAAAAGAGGTGATGCGTAGTGCCCTTTTTTAAAATTTAAAGAAAATAATTCTAGATTACATAAAATTATATTTTTCTATATACAAAGTATAACTAGGTAACAATGCTTGTTATTTAAACATAAAAATAAAAGAATAAAACAATTTAAAAGAAGCCTTAATTGTTTATGCACTTTCAATGTCTCATAATTTTAGTATAACCAGGTATCTGTTTTTATTTTTTTTAATACCAATGTCATTGAAGAAAGAAATATATATTAAGTATGCAAATTGAATAACTCCACTTAATAACTGCTAGTAAGATGGCAAGTTATTGCAACCACTTTAAAGTAGAAGATATGGATCCTTAAGACCCAGGTATTCTGCTGCTTAGCATACCAGGAAAATTTCAGTTACATTTATGCATCAAGTGACATGTACAAGAATCTTCTCTAATTCTTTTATTTCTAGCTGTAAAACAAATGTCATTAAGAACAGTTGTTGTTAAGTGCTGTCCAGTCACCTCCAACTCATAGCAACCTTGCATAGGGTTTCTAGTGAGTTGCTGATAGGTTTGAACTGCTGACCATCTGGCTTAAACTGACCATGTAGTCTGATGCTTATCCTCCAGCACCACACCAGGTCTCCGAAGTCATTTAAGAAATTAAGATTAGAAAGAATAAATGCATTTTGTATAGTTTCCAATGAAGTACTTACTGTATAACAATGAAAATGAACCGATGTACCCATCTGCAGCACATGGATGTAAGGCCAATGAAACCTCAAACAAAAGAGCACATATTGATTTAATCCATTCTTCTTCTAATCTAAAGTCCAAATAAATGTAAATAATAATAATAATATTTAAGAATAAATATTTGATGGCAAAACTTGTAACTATACAAATAGTAAAAGTATGAGTCCCATAACAAGCAAGAGATTAATAATCTTGCTCAAGCTAAGAAAGTGAGTAATTACTTCAAATGGGAAGGGACATTTGAAGGTTTTCAGAGGACTAGCAACTTTCTCCAGCACTTATCTGTCAGTATGTCATACTATGGTGATTTGAGTGTTGCTGTGATGCTGGAAGTATTTTAAATACCAGCAGTGTCACCCACGGAAGACAGTTTTCAGATGAGCTTCCAGATAAGACAGACTAGGAGAAGGAGTGGCGAACTATTTCCAAATATTTACTCACTGAAAGCCTAATGAATAGCAGAGAAACACTGTCAGATATAGTGTC
>NW_006408663.1:6384597-6385625 GCF_000296735.1 Chrysochloris asiatica | reverse complement strand
ATCAATATATCTTGATTGCATGTTTGATCAATTTCAGATTGAAGAAGTTGGTAGAATTCATCTATTTCATCCTCTCTGGCTTTAGTGACTGGTTTGTAAATTTGAATAATAGTGGTATTAACTGGGCTTCCCTATAGGCGCATGGATATTATCATATCACAATCAGCGTTGTACCTCATGACTGATCTGGATACGTTCTTTTTGACAATGAATACAGCATCAATCCTCTTCACTTTGTCTTTCCTGGCATAGTAAACCATGTGGTTATCAGAGTCAAAATGGCCAATACCAGTCCATTTCAGTTCACTAAAGCCTAAGATATAGATGTTTATGCGTTCCATTTTATTTTTGACAACTTCCAATTTTCCCAGATTCATATTTCGTACATTCCATGTTGTGATTTTCAATGGATATTTACAGCTGTTTCTCTGCATTTTGAATTGTGCCCATCAGCAAATGAAGAACTAGATGGTGACAAACTACCACTACCTCTGACTGTAAAAGGTCTTGGATAGAATGGGAAGAAATCTAGAATATAATTGAAATTCCAAAAAATGGCTGGACTTAATAGAGCCTAAAAGAACTCCCAAGACTCAAAGAATCCGTTTGAACTTGGAATTGAATCTATCTCTGTAGGTCAAATTTCAGCCAAAGACTAGATTAGATTATAAAATAAACAATATCACCTTTGTAAACAACATTACAGATGAGTAATGTGTACCCTCCACCACATGTCTGTCAGTTTGTCATACTGTGGTGGCTTGGGAGTTGCTGTGATTCTGGAAGCTATTCCACCTATATTTTAAATACCAGCAGGGTCACCCAAGGTGGACAGGTTTCAGATGAACTTCCGGATGAAGACAGACTAGGAAGGAGTGACAGACTACTTCCGAATATTTAGTCACTGAAAACCTTATTAATAGCAGAGAAACACTGTCAGATATAGTATTGGGAAATGAGGCCTTCATGTTGGAAGGTACTCCAAATGCAATAGGGAAAGAACTGCCTCCACAAAGTAAAATTGACCA
>NW_006408663.1:6377527-6383790 GCF_000296735.1 Chrysochloris asiatica | reverse complement strand
TTTTGTTTTGTTTTTATCGTGAGCTTAGTGATAGTTTACATGGGAGAACATCGACTTTATGCCATTGTTTCATTGCAATGATTACACTCTCCTCCATGTATCATAATTCAACAGTATTTGCTTCCATTCCCTCTGTTTTATTGGGGGGATGGAGTGTGGAGATGTGCACAAAAACACTCAGGAATATATAATAATTTAAACAGCAAAAAAATACAAATCATTAGTCTTGCAGAATTCTGGCCACCAGCACCCAGTCCTTCTCATTCCATGAGTCCAGTGTCCTCAGTTGTACGTCCTCATCTCTGCCTCATTCTCTGGTGTTGCTGCTTCTCTGAGTAGGGTCCCCCATTCCAATTGTGCTCTTCTCCCTTGATGGTCCTAGGGTCCTTTGTGTTCTGGACTGTAAGATTAACTACTCCTCCACTTTTGTTACAAATTTTCTACCTTTACAATTGTGACAGTTGTGATTAGTCATGATAACATTTACTTACTATTCATAAGAATCATCCCCATCTCTTTTTACCATCTCTAGAGAAGATAAAAACTGTTCAGTGTGAACTCTACCTTTACCTGCACACTCTTAAACTGCCTCTTGAAAACTTGTAAGCCAGTCACTTTGTGCCTTTATCACCCCCTCATTTTAGGTAGCCAATGTCTAAGTTGCCCATCCCTATCTACCCTGTATACAGAGGGAATATTATTGATACTTTATATGAAGACTCCATGCTGTTTGTACTTAGAGCTACTACATTCATGAGTATAGGTCACATTCATCAAATTGTAAAAATTTGCTGTTTCCTTTATCAAACAAACAAAAAAAATTTTTTTAACATTATCTTTTTTTAACCAAAACAAAAGACGGGTATACACATGGACCTCACCAGATGGAATACACAGAAATTAAATTGACTACATCTGTGGAAAGACACCATGTAAAAGATCTGTATCATGAGCCAAAACAATGCAAGGGGAAAATTGTGCCATGATCATCACCACCACCAAGCTTCCAATATAGCTTCCATTCTCATCAGACAGTTGTAAGTTTCTAGGGACTAATAGAAAAAAAGCCAAAATATTTCACCAGCAATGTCGATCTCTAAGAACAGGCATAATTAATTTGATGCAAGGTCAGCAGTGCCATTTTATTGGTTCAGAATTATAACGCCTCTATATAGTGTTGTTGTTGTGAAGTGCTGTCGAGTCAGTTCCAACCCACAGCAACCCTGTATAGGGTTTCAGAGGAACAGCTGGTAAGCTTGAACTGCCTACCTTGCAGTTCAAATGGCTTCGCAGTCTGGTGCATTAACCCTCAGCGTCACACCAGGACTCCCTATATAGTGTACAAGGCTGTAAATCTTTATGTGAACAGAAATCCTCGTCTTCCTCCTGTGAAGTGGCTGGTGGGGATTAAAACTGCTGACCTTGAGGTTAGCAGCCCAGTGCATTACTCACTATGTCACCAGGGCTCTTTAATTGGAAGTATCTTGTTGTTGTTAAGTGCCTTCAAGTTGGTTCTGACTCATAGCAACCTTGTACGGGGTTTCCAAGGAGTGGCGGGTGTATTTGAATTGACAGCCATTCAATTCGCAGTCCTGTGATTATCCTACAGCAGCACAACTAGATGATTAATATGGCTGTCTTTACCCATTAATTTATTTATTAAAACTTTTATGAGTATCTTCTTTGGCCCAGCTTTTAAACTCATAATTGGATGGACCTATGAATAGGGATAATTTCTCTTCTGAAAGAATACATGTTCTACTTGGTTATAATAAAATATGTTGAAGAACATATCACAATAGTACTAAGTGTGAAAATACTGTAATGGTAGAGGTGAAAGTAACTTTACCTGTAGGAGCTGAGCTTCACTGCTAACACAGCAAATTGGTGGTAGAGCTGAGATTAAAACTCAAGTAATTTTTCTTAAAAATCTATGCTGTTGCCAAGTATAGTCTACCACTGCTGAGAAAGTATTAGTATTCCTTCTTCACTGCAGTTCATTCTTATTTCATCTTCAATAAAATAATCCATGGCTCTTGATCACAAATATATATATATTCAACAAATATATATATTCATTTTTATTGGCTGGGTTTTTAGAAGTAGATCTGAGACAAATCTGGGTAGATTTGAACTTATGCAGCCTTTTGGCAGCATCCAAGCTGCTTTACTGTGTGTGCTGCCCAAGGACTTATTTCTTATCAATCAACAAATATTTATTGTAGGACAAGATACTATGCTTCATGCACATGAGGTAAAGTCATTTGATATGTTATGCCCTTTGGATAAAATTTTCACTGAAGGGGACAGTATTATTATTTTTTTTCTATAATATGCATATTTTTCATGTTATTTTTGTTTATGATCATTTTCAGATATTCAAACTTACAGACATGTTGTTGGTTGCTGCAGAGTCAATTCTGACTGAGAGTAATCTCAGGGGCCCCTTAAGATTTTCTTGGCTGTAGATTTTCTTTAGAGAATAACAATGCCACGTTGTTCTCCCATAGAGCCACTGGGTGGATTTGAACTGTCAACATTTTGATTAAAGTCACTGCTAAATTGATGCACCACTAGGGCCCCTTATAAAGACACAGCACCTTCTTGAACCATGGTCCTTCAGCAGCTGTAGAATTCCTCTGGCTTTGGCTTTCTAATTACCTTGGAATGGAGCCTTATCTTACTGGCCAAATGTCTGATTAAAGGAAAATAAAGCCTTAACTAGAATAATTTTATGTGGAAATCTTCCAGAGAATTGTCTCTTTCTGTATGATAGTAGGAAAGGTATTTGTATCTAAATTGGGATCTCAAAATAAATGCTAGCTTTCCGGGATAGAGATGGGCAGGGAGAATGACTATTATTATAAAGGAACCATTGCTAAATGTTTCTTGGACTTGAGGCATTTTTTACATTGTTATTTTTGGTAAGTAAAAGTTATCAATAAATTATAATAAAAGGTTTGTGTTTGATTTTATTCTAATTGAAGAATACTGATTTCCCTTTGCTACTTTAAAATTTATTTCTAGTAATACTGCAGAGGACAAGATAAAAAAAAGAGTTCAAGCATACAGGATCAAAATATATGCTGAACTGGCCCCAAAAATGATTGGGGAAGACACTCTAAATAATTCTGGTTATGACATAATTGCAGTCAACATCTGAGTGGGAGAACATAATTCCTAGAAATTCATCATAAAGTTGCTCAGTGTTGAAGGGAAATGGAAAGTACAACAAAAAACCCATAGACTTTAGGGGAAAAAAAAGTAAAAGGTTAAAATGTAAAAGGCAATCACTCACAAGAGGTCTGGCGAATATTTAATCACTAATGGGGAGCTCAGGGAAGATGTGTTGTTAAGGATCAAAAACAGAAGACTTGAAAATAAGCTCTTGCCTGGCTAATTAGCAGTCAGTAACAGTATTGCAGATATTGAAAGACAGCCCAAGAGAAAAGAATAAGGAAGTCATGAAATTATGCAAAGGAAAAAAAAAAAAAAAAACTTTATAATTACGGTGATGTCCTTTTAATATATCAAAGTGAGGATACCCTTCCAAAGGACCATTGTTGCTTCTTAATGTGTATGGGGCCTAGATACACTTGAATTCTATTCCTTGTCTTGCTCTTTACAAAGGACGGGGTTAGATGGATTTCTGTTTCCAAACGTATTGGATATTCTCCTTTAAATGGTGGTCATTGCTCATAATATTCTAAGCCAACTTATCAACGTAAATAAAGCTACTGGGACTAGATAGCATCCACCTAAGGTGCTTTAAGGCAACTCAAATATGAAATTAGGACTCTAATATTAGTTTCAGGAGTGCAATTGGCTATTTTTTTCCCCCCATTTGCAAAGATGAGTCAGTGAAATATTCTTAAAAGGAGGAAGGGACAAAGGAAAAAAAGAAGAAAGAAAGGACGGAAAGAAATCTCCAGAGGCAATTCCAGGATATCATACTCCAGAAATCTCCATTTCATCTCTGGCCACTATCAAAGTCTATAATGGAGACTGGCATTACTGAATATTTAGCATAATTAACTGGGAAAAATCAACATGGCTTCTGGAGAAAAAGGAAATTATTCTCAGACAATTCATTCTTTTTTGTGGGTATAAAGAAGTAGCTAGTAAACATAATTTAGATTTTTCAAAAACAGTTTGACAACTTACAACTCCAAAGGCAATTTTAAGAGCTTCAGAGCTATAATTTGTACAATGCTGGATTTTACAAAGATACAGGGAAAATAATAGGCATACCTGAGCACATTTCAGAATGCAGGTGTCTGTAAGAACTCCAAGAAAGACGAATACTCAGAATGGTCTTAATATATACATGCAATTGTCAATTAGTGGAGAAGGGCTTGAACAGTAAAGTCTTCATAGTATTAATGAGTTTACATTATTAATGCTAGCCAAAAACTAAATTAAACAGTGACCCATGATTTGCCCTCTCATTTCTTTTCCTTCTTCCTTTCTTTCTCCTTCAACAAAATATAAAGAAAAGCAGACAAACATAAAAGCACCTCTCAGGAAACAAGATTGATTCCTGAATCCACATCTGGAAATCCAGATGCAGTTTTGTTCATTGTCATTGTCTTACTACAAACTAAAGAGTGAGAAGCAGAATTTTATGTTTTCAGAGTGAGGTGTCACTACTGAGAGTAGGACATAGGTTAGAAAATTCAATTTTTAATAAGATTTTTAAAAAAAAGCAAAAACAAACAGGACTCAAAGGACAGTGACAGAGGCAGCTTAGATGGCCACTTAGTCATACACACCATATCATTCCCTATCACAAAAAGTTAAGATATCAAGTGAAACCGATACAGATAACAATCTGGGAACCCAGAACACCAAATGGAATAATGAAGTAGATCAGACAACGAAGGGTAAGAGAAACTGAGTGAAAACAGTAAGTAAGGAGACGTACTGACTGAACGCAGCTTGCCAGATAGCCCAGCAGTTTGACCATCTTGAGACAAAGCAAGCAGTGCCCCCTGGATGCTGAGCAAAGGAAGACAATATCATGGAATCCCCAACAGGATACAAAGACAATGTAGTACAATTGGGACTGAAGCAAGGTTAACAGAACATGAAACAGATATGAGGATGGAAAGTGTAGAAAGGTGAGCAAGAGTTTTATGGATCCAAGCATTCATACAGCAGGAAGAAAACTAGAAAATAAAGGACAGAACTACACACCAGCAGAGGGTATTGATCATTTGGGTATGTGATGTTGACACAGAACCACCAGACTACTTGTTTACTGTCTCAACAGCCTTGAAATCATACTCTAATGGGATAATTCAATTAACCAGAATAACACTGTCCACAAAATTACTGCTTTAGATCCTATCAAACTTGGATATTGAACAGTATCTTTGTGAACTATGTTATGTCAGTTAATTTAATTATCCTATTAGATTATGCTTGAACTCAGTAAGTCCTGGTAGCATAATGGTTATGCTAACTGAAAGGTCAGCAGTTCAAACCTACCAGCCATGCTCTGCAGGAAAATGAGGAAACTTTCTGCTTTCAGTAAGATTTATAGCCTCAGAAACTCTATAACAGGATCTGTATGAGTCAGAACCAACCTGACTATGTACCACCATCATCCTATTTTGATGAGCAGTGCTTGGAGTCTTAAAAAACAAGCAAGGGATCATCTAAAATGCAAATATTGCTCTCTGTACATATGGAGCAAAAGAGAATGAAGGCAATTAAAGGCTCAAAGAAGAAATTAGTCTATGGGAGTAATAACTCACATAAAGTGTAGCCTCTTTTAACCTAACACCAGAAGAATTGTTGTTGTTAGGTGCCATCGAGTCAGTACTGACACATAGCAACCTTATGCATAGTAGAACAAAACACTGCCCAATCCTGGGCCAACCTCACTACTGTTACCACACTTGAGTCCATCGATGCTGCCACTTGGCCAATCCATCTTGCTGGTAGTCTTCCTCTTTCTCTGACCATCTACCTTAACAAACAGGATATCCTTCTCCAGAAACTGGTCCCTCCTGACAATACATCCAAAGTATGAGAGACGAAGTTGGGCCATCTTGACCTCCAAGGAGCACTCTGGCTGTACTTCTTCCAAAACGGATCTATTAGTTCCTTTGGCAGCCCATGGCACTTTAAATATTCTCCTCCAACACCATAACTGAAAAGCATCAATTCTTCTATGGTCTTCATTATTCACAGTCCAGCTTTCGCATGCATATGAGGTTATTGAAAATATCATGCTTGGGTCAGGCACACCTTAGTCC
>NW_006408663.1:6361337-6371981 GCF_000296735.1 Chrysochloris asiatica | reverse complement strand
AAAAAAAAAAAAACCAACAACAACAAGGCATCAGGTATTGATGGAATAAAAATTGAAAGTTTTCAAGAAAGTAAGGTGGCACAGGAGGCACTCACTCATCTATGCCAAGATATTTGGAAGACAACTATATGGACGACTGATTAGAAGAGATCCATATCTATGCCCATTCCAAAGAGAGGCGACCCAACGGAATGCAGAAATCATCAGACAATCCCTTTATCATCCCATGAGAGTAAAGTTTTACTAAAGGTAATACAGAAATGGCTGCAAGTATACATTGACAAAGAACTTCCAGAATAAAGCTGGATTCAGAAGAGGCCGTGGAATGAGGGATATCATTGCTGATGTCCGATGGATCTTGGCAGAAAGCAGAGAATATCAGAAAGATGTTTACCTGTGCTTTATTGACTATACAAAGGCTTTTGACTGCGTGGATCATGACAAGCTATGGACAGCATTGCAAAGTTTGAGTATTCCGGAACACTTCATTGTGCTCATGAGGAATCTGTACATGGACCAAGAAGCAGTTGTTCAAATAGAACATGGAAACACTGAATTGTTTAAAATTAAGAAAGTTGTGCTACAGGGTTGTATTCTTTCACCATACTTATCCAACCTATTTGCTGAGCAAATCATCTGAGAAGTTGGGTTATATGAAGAAAAAAGTGACTTTAGGATTGGAGGAAGACTCATTAACAACCTGCAATATGAGGATGATTCAACCTTGCTTGCTGAAAGTGAAGAAGATTTAAAATGCTTACTGATTATAAGCAAAGAACACAACCTTCAGTATGGATTGCATCACAATATAAAGCAAACAAAAATCCTCACCACTGAACCAGTAAACAACATTTTTTTCAATGGAGAAGAGATTAAAGTTATCAAAGACTTCATTCTTTTTGGATCAACTATCAACACTCATGGAAGCAGCAATTAAGAAATCAAACGATATATTGCATCAGGCAAATGTGCTGCACAAGACCATTTTAAAGTGTTGAAGAGCAAAGACGACAGCTTGAGGACTAAGTTGTGCCTGACCCAAGCATGGTATTTTCAATAACATCATATGCATGCAAAAGCTGGACAGTGAATAAGGAATATCTTACTAGAATTGATGCTTTTGAGTTATGGTGTTGGAGGAGAATATTGAAAGTGCTATAGACTGCCAAATAACCAACAGCTCTGTGTTGGAAGAAGTGCAGACAGATTGTTCCTTGGAGGCCAGAATGTCCAAACTTCATCTCTCATACTTCAGACATATTGTCAGGAGGGACCAATTGCTGGAGAAGGATATCATGTTTGGTAAAGTGGAGGGTCAGAGAAAAATAGGATAACTACCAGCAAGATGGACTGACAAAGTAGCAGTATCAATGGGCTCAAGAGTGGCAACAATAGTGTGGTTGTCCCAGGATCAGGCAGTGTTTCGTTCTGCTTTGCATAAGGTCGCTAGGAGTTAGTGCCAACTCGATGGTATCTAACAACACCAACAATGTGTACTCTGAAACAATTAATTATGTTAGACCAAATGGTCAGCATTTACCCAAAAGCAAAGATGACAAAGCAAGGAAGGGAAGGGAAACTAGATCAATGGAAAAAGTACAGATAAAATGAAAATAGTACAAACACAAGGCAAACAAATTGAGAATGTTAATGCATTGTAAACATTTTAATCAATGAACAATTTTTCTAGAATTTGTTAAGTGGAAATCTGATTTTCTTTGTAAATTTTTACCTAAAACACAAATATATATATATATATTTGTTGCTATGTGCCCTGGAATAGCTACCCGAAGCTGTAAATCTTTATGGAAGCAGAAAGCCTCATCTTTCTCCCGCGGAATAGCTGGTAGTTTTGAACTGTTGACCTTACAGTTCGCAGCCCGATTCTTAACCACTACGCTACCAGAGCTCTCTCTCTCACTCTAGATATAGATATAGATATAGATATAGATAGATAGATGATATAGATATAGATACATACATACATACATACACATACATACATATACATATATATATATATATATTATAAGCAGTCAAAGAAGCAAAGGGCTCAAAAAGATCTCTTATTTTTCTAAATGAACAATAAATATGAGGAAATGTGGAAATTCGTATTTTATATTGGGACAGTTGTATTAAAATGTTTTTTAAATAGGAGACTTTTTATCTGTGAATGAAAATATCTTGCTTTATCACAAAAGAAATGTATGCCATTTCTTACAAAGATATTTCATTTTCATTTTTTATATTCTGAAAAATATATTTCTAGTATTTAACTAGCCATGATATGTACAAATTGAGTTTGGTTTCTATTTAGATTGATTGCAGTATTAATCACAGTGCAAATAGCCTTTCCCAGCTGAAAGGACTCAGGCATTACATTGATATATAAAAGCTTCTGTGTAATTTGCTTCTGCTCTTAGTCTGCATTTTACTAGCTATGTTGTTGTTGTTGTTGGTAAGTTCCCTTAAGTTAGTTCCACCTCATAGAGTCCTTATATAGGCTCCCATTGAGCAGCTGGTGAATTTGAACTGCCTACATGAGGACTTCTACTGTTGTTGTTGTTAAGTGCCATTGAGTCAGTTCCAACGCATAGTGACTCTGCATAAAAGAATGAGACACTGCCCAGTCCTAGGCCAACCTCACAATCCTTGCTATGTCTGAAACTCATCATTTCCGCCTCTGTGCCAATCCATCTCACTGGGGGTCTTCCTCATTTTCTCCAGCCCACTACTTTACCAAACGTAATATCCTTCTCCAGTGACTAGTTCCCTACTGACAACATGTCTGAACTATGACAGACGAAGTCTGGCCATCTTGGCTTCCAAGGAGCATGCAGCCTATACTTCTTCCAACACAGATCTGTTTGTTCTTACTAGATATATACATATGCAGAAATATATATATAAAGTACATAGTAGAAAACTCCTACTAGATATGTACCTATACAGAAATGATATGTTACTTTTGTTATTAAATGTTTTAATCCACTATATTGAAGATCGTGGTGTCATTAAATAGTTTTTAATATTTATATAAATTTAGATTTTGGTAGCTCTTTAAGTTTAAAAAAATGAAACTTGTACATGTAAACAATGAAAAGGTCATTGTTTATCACAAGTTGAGTATAATTATAAAAGCATTTTCACTCGTCTAAACAAGTGCAATTCCAGTTCTTCCCACTTCATATTAACCTCAGGGGAAAGGTGCTAACTTTTGTATTTTCACAATCAGATGCTCTTAATTAAAACTTGCCTCGGTGATGGTTGTAGATCTGACCTGGTGAACAGATACCTAGGCTGTTTAAAGGCCAATTTGTCCCCATTAGATTCACATTCACATGCTTTAAATTGTATTTATTGTGTTAGCATTTGAAAGATGAATAAAGCAAAGAAAAAAAGTGTCTGCATATCATGAGTAGGGTATAAAATGATTCTTGATTTTTCTCACATCTCTAAATAGAAAAACTTCCATTTATTAACATTTCAAAGCTCTAAGAGCCACACTTGCTTTTATTCATGATACATTTCAGGTTTAAAATGAGACAATATATAAACCTTCTTAGCTGAGAATTAAATATTGTGCATCAATATTTTAACATCAAATATTGTGTAGTACTCTAGTGTATTTTTTATTATTGATTTTTTTAAGTCTTTCCCAATTATGACTTTACTGAGTGATGACTTGGCAGAAGCTAACAAGAAGTTATTTCTAAAGTACCAGGGAGCAGAGGATGCTTTCCCATCCTTCTTCAAGTCTTCAGTGCCAAAGGATAAGGGTCATTCCTTCAGTCTGTACTATGGGTTCATCATGATCTGGTTCTTATTTATATACCTAGACTTGCTTCCTAGCACTTCCCTTTACAATCTCCCTACAAATACAAACTGGATTACTTGTGTGCTTGAATACACATCATATCATGAGCATTCCGACTTCTGATTCATTTTGATCTCTTGGATTGAAAAGGAGCATCATCTCCTTCTTATTCTCATTAATCCTACCTTTTCTTCAAGTTAAAGATCAACCTATTTCCCTTAGTTGATCTTCCAACGGCATCAGTCCTCACTTTCTTTCTCTATAAGAAAATAGCTTTTTATATCTAACTTTACAAAATAAAGCAATGAAGTTTCTAAGGCATGAAGGTAGAACTTCTTATAAACTACTGACATGTTCTCATCTAAGAAAAATTTTTAGCAGATATTATGCAGGAGAAAGACATACTGAACATGTTCCAAAGTAGCCAAAAGAACTGATTTGCACAAAATGCAGCCCATTAACACATTGCCTTGATCTGAAATGGCAACAAAAAAAGTAGTAAAATGATTTTCATGCCAATTTCAAATATTAATGAAAATGTCTTACATATTAGCCCAAAATGAATAAAAGCCTAAGTGCAATTATAGTCTATAAAAAGAGTTAAATATTTCATCAGACAAGGAAAGTAATGACTTAGGCTGTTTCTTTTTTCCCTCCCTCCTTCTCTGTGTCCCTTCCTTCTTTATTTATTCCTTCTTGCTTTTTTTTTTGTTTTCAGTTTTAAGTCTGTGTAACTCATATTTTACAACTTGTGGCTCATTTTAGAGGTTATCAGATTTTGATTTATCCTATTATTTAAAATAAAGTGCTCAAGTCATTTAGATTTTTTTCTGGACACAATCATGAATGTCTGTACTTTGAATGGGGGACTGATAATCATATGCTAGAAAGAACCATTTTTATAAAGAAAGTGATTACTTGACCTGAAAAAGGAACTTGAGGACATAGTTTTTACAGGGCATTTAGTATGAGACAATTCCAACTCTTCTCTCAGGAAAGGATACCGCTCGAGGTTGAAAGAAATGGCGGAACAGTTGTTTATTATTTTGGGTGTTGTTATTTGATTGTTACAGGGTTACTCAGTGATGGTATTACTTTAAGCACTATGATGACTGAGGACTTCAGAAACACCTTTTGACACATTGTAGATCCATTAGAAATCCCAAATAAAATCTCTTTAAAATGATGCACTCTTATATTTTTACTTTATTTATGCTTATCAAGAAATTGTTTGCTGTTTTGAAGTGTCATTGAATTGGTTCCAATTCATAGCAAACCTGTATAGGGTTTCTATAGAGAAGCTGGTTGGTTTGAACTGCTGACTTCGTGGTTTGCAGTCCTGTGCTGCTTCTACAGCATCACGCCAGGAATCCAAAAAAATAATTATTGGGTGCCAATTGTCCCAAAGTCCTGGTGTGGTAGTGTAAGATAAACACTGGACAGCTAACCATAAGTTTAATGGTTCAAACACACCAGCTACTCCTCATAAACCCTATACAGGGTTGCTGTGAGTTAGAACCAACTCAATGGCACTTAAATACTACAACCATTTTTCTGGTATGGTTTAGTAAAATAAGCACTGGACTGCTTACTACATGACTGGCGTTCAAACCCACCAGCCAATCCTTGGAACACCTATACAGGGTCTCTATGAATCAGAACCAACTCCATGGCACTTAACACAAACAAATTGTCTTTAGATATAATGTGTAATTTACAGGGATATAAGGAACAGTGCGATACTGGTGATGAAATTGTAAAACTCAATATGACTAGGTTAAAGGGCACTACTATTTGCCCAAGTAATTATTTGGTAATATTTAGATATTTGAGGAGTTAAAACAGAAATGTGAGAAAAATATCAGAGAAGAGGTTGGATTTTTGTAGATGGTAGTCAGAAAAAGAGAGATAGGGAATATGTATGCTCTCCAAATACTCTTAACAGTTCCTGTTGAACCTATTCTCGCTGATGCTTTGCTTAAAGAGATTTGGAATATGTGTAAATATCGCTTGTTGATTTTTTAATGAATTATTTTGAATTACTACTGAGTCCCCTCTGAATCAAAAGGATCCCATTTACGACAGAACCAATGGTGACTTGTTTTGTGCTATTTATTGTTGAGGCTTTTTTAAAGTGCCTTCTAACTTCGGGTCTCATCATCCAGCACTCTATCTGACATTATTATGTTGTGATCCATTGGATTTTCATTAGTTAATTTTCTGAAACAGATTGGTAGTCCTTTCTTTTTAATCTTAGTTTAGGAGATCAGCTGAACCCTGTTATCCATGAGTGTACCTCTGCTGGTATCTGAAACACCCGTGGAACAGTTTTCTGCATAACAGCAACACCTAAGCCACCATAATACAGCAAATTGACAGATGGTTGCTAGTTGATTGAGTTAGTAATTTTTGTTGTTGTTGTTTAAAATCCTCTTCATTTCCTCTGTTGTGTTAAATTAGCATGGGACCTAGGATAATTTCTGAGTGTTTCATATTTCATATGATTTCATATCAGGTATAATAATGATACATCAAAGTTAAGTCCCTTTAGTCATCCATCCTAACTTTAGAAACACTTGAATGAGATTAGGAAGTGATCATCATTTACATTTATTATACTCTGCATTTAACGAGCTATAGCTATTAACTCTAATTTGCTTCTCATAGCATTCATCAAAGGCGAACTATTTAGAAACTAAAACATCTCTGTCAGAATTTTAATGAATTAAGATAAAATGAGACAGTGCTAATTGGCAGTTGTTGCTGCAGGGGAGGTTGTAGATCTTGTAAGTGATAGAAATTCATCTCACTATCAGGGTTAATTTGATTGGTTTAATTCTATGGATACACTAAATATTTCCCCAAACTGCTCATATTTATTTTGAGAATTTGAGATTGATTTGGTTCTGTTGCTCTTTCATCTGGATTCTCAATTACATTTGAATTTGATTTAATTTTATTTTTAGCAAATTGCTGTCTTAACTAGTGTCTTAGTTATCTAATGCTGCTATAACAAATACTACAAATTGATGAGTTTAATAAGCAGAAATATATTCTCTCACAATTTAGAAGGCTAGAAGATCAAATTCAAGATGGCAACTCCAAGGGAAGTCTTTCTCTCTGTGTCAAATCTGGGGGTCCTTCTCTCCTTTCACCACCTATAAGCCCAATGTTCCTTAGAGATCTACATGTGTGTTGGCATCAAGCTACCCCAGGGTCTAAGAGGTTCTCAGCACAGAAACCTATTTCCAAAGAATGAGCTTCTCTCCCAGCTCATCTTTCTTTAAGGTAGTGAAATCTCTCACTCCCTGCTCAATTGTCTTTCCTTTTATCTCTTGTAAGATAATTGATGATGCAAGTCATAGCACAGGAAAACTTTCCTTACCTTAGATCAGGGTACAAGGGGATTAAGATGGGTTAATGCACCAAACTACAAAGCTGTTTGAACTGCATGTCGGTGAGTCAACCTCACCAGCTGCTCCTCGGAAACCCTATACAGGGTTGCTATGGGTCGAAACTGACTCGATGGCACTTCACAACAACAACAACAAATCCCACCTTAATACTCTTACAACTGAGTGCTGATCATATAAGATCACATCATGGTGGAAGATTATATCATTATATACATGTCAAACTGCTGAGAATCATGACCCAGCCAAGTTGACACAAATTGGGGGGTATATAACCCAATTTATGACAAATAGTAGCTGTGTTAGTGACGTAACACTCAAACCTCCAAATCGTAGACTTTATTAAACCTTCTTTTGTTTAAATTGCTTAAAAATCTTCAGCATCTAATTGATTATTTTACTAAGAATTGTCTTTCTCTGTTCTTTTTTTCTCAGACATAAATGAATGTGAAGCTGAGCCTTGCAGAAATGGTGGAATATGTACAGATCTTGTTGCTAACTATTCCTGTGAATGCCCAGGTGAATTTATGGGAAGAAACTGCCAATATAGTAAGTATTTAAATGTATATTATTTTATTCATATGGCTTTCATTCATTATGGAAACAGCTACATTAACATAATTTGCTTACAGTGTGCATAAATAATTGAAATAGCATATTTCATATTTGTTATTCATGTTATTGATATAAACATATTTTATGGATGTGTCTCACTTAGTACACAATATGAATAGTAATCTACATACTTTAATCTGAAAGGAATGGCAATATTCCTCAGAGAAGCAAAGCTACCTCTCATGAATATTATTTTGGATTTTGAACAGTGTATGACTTACATTTTTACTGCCAGCATGTTTATTTTGTTTGTGAAAATTATTCACAATACTATAACCAGATCATTTCTATAACAAATTAAAATTGGAATAAAAGGAGGATGCATAGATATAATCTACACATTACCTTACTTATCTCCTTGAATGTTGACATGATGGTTCTAGTGAAAAGATAATTTGCCTGAGTTATTTATAATGAAGATAGAAACCACACCCCTCCCAAGAAAAACAAAAAGGATATAAACAAAAAACAACTACAAAAGAAAACTGTGAAAAAGATAGTACTAGGAGTAGAATTAGTGGGATAGGTCATAAATTGGGGTCAACTGCATGTTAATCATAAAAATGATACAGCTTTATAATTATCGGGGAGTTATAGAAACTTCAAAGTGTTAGTGATTTGAACCATCACTTGTCTGTCACTTTGTCTGACTGTGGTGGCTTCTGTGTTGCTGTGATGCTGGGAAATATTCCACTAAATCCCATCATTGACATCCATAGTTTACAGGTTTCAGTGGAGCTTCCAGACTTAGTTGGACTAGGAAAAGGTAGAGGCAAACCACTTGTGAATGCTTAGTCACTGAACATCTTAACGAAAAGTAGCAGAACATTGTCTGATATAGTGCTGAATGATGAACCCCTCAGGACAGAAGGTTCTCAAAATGCATCTGGGGATGAGCTGCCTAACCAAAGCAATACTGACTTTAATGAAATGAATGGAATAAAGCTTTCAGGATTTTCATTTACTGACTGGGACACAATTCAATGTGAGAAGAAACAGCTGTAAGCATCCGTTAATAATTGAAATATGGAAAGTACCATGTATGAAACTAGAAAAATTGGAAGTCATCAAAAATGAAACTAAATGCATAACCTAGGCATTAGTGAACTGATATAGCACATTTTGAATCAGACATCCTATGATTTACTATGTAGGAAATGACAAACTGAAGAGGAATAGTGCCACATTCATCACCAGAAAGAACTTTCTAAGGAGCTCTGATAGGTAGTATAGTGGTACGAATTGGGCCGATAACCTTAGGGTCAGCAGTTCAAAACTACCAGCTGTTCTGTGGGAGAAAGTTGAGGCTTTCTCCTCCCATAAAGCTTTACAGCCTCGGAAACCCTTTACAGGGTCACTATGAGTCAGAACCTACTGCATGGCACATAACCACCAACCACCACCAAAATCCATCATGAAGTACAATTCTGTCTGCTCTGGGAAAATATCCATATACCTACAAGGAAGAACAAATGTTGTGCTGCAGGATAAAAATTGCGTTAATTACAAGATTGGCAATTCAGATCCTCCAGCCCCTTCTCAGAAAGCCTAAACAGCACTGCTATGAGTCTCAACCACCTCCATAATACTTAACAACAACAAAAACAAGTAAGATCAGTTAATATCACTATTATTCAAATTTATGCACCAATCACAAAAGTCAATGATGATGAAATTCAAGAATTCTACCAACTTTTTTTCATTCTAAAATTGATCAAACATGCAATCAAGATGCATTGATAATTACTGAAGATTGGAATGGTAAACTCGGAAAAAAACAAAAAAGCATCAGTAGTTGGAAAATATGGCGTTGTTGATGGAAATGATGCTGAAGATCGCATGATAGAATTTTACAACATCAACAACATATCTATATGTTGTTGCTGTTGTTAAGTGCCAATGAGTCAGTTCGAACTTATAGCGATGCTGTATAGAGTTTCCAAGGAGCAACTGGTGGGTTTGAACTGCTAGCCGTATGATTTGCAGTTTAGTGCTGATCCTACAGTGCCACACCGAAGTCCTATTTATTTATGTGCAGCACTAGGCAAATCTGTTTCACAAGACTTCTTTAAAATGTTTAAGATTTGAGTTTGAGGACTAAGGTATGCCTGATCCAAACCATTATATTTTCAATAGTTTCATATGCATATAAAAGTTGGAAATAATTAAGAAAGACTGTAGAAGAATTGATGCAATTGATATATTTGAGTCTTGGTGTTGGGGAGAATATTAAAAGTACCATGGACTGCCAGAAGAACAAACAAATCTGTGTTGAAAGAAGTACAGCTAGAATGCTGCTTAGATGCCCAGATGATGATACTTTGGCTCTCATACTTCAGACGTATTATCAGGAGGAACCAGTACCAGGAAAAATATATCATGCATGATAAATTGGAGTCTCAGCTAAAAAGAGGAAGACACCTAATGAAATGGATTGCCACTGTGGAAGCAGCAATGGGCTCAAGGGTAGCAATGATTGTAAGATTGACGCAAGACTGGCTGGTGTTTTTCATTCTGTTGTGCATTAAGGTCACCCAACTCAACAACAACTAACAACAGCAACACCTTTTTTCAACAACATAGAAGACAACTATACTGTGAACCTCACCAAATGGAATACACAAGAATGAGATTGACTGCATCTGCGGTTAGATAAACTGGAGAAGCTCACTGCCATCAGACAAAACAGTCAGCAACTGACTGAGGAATAGACCATCAATTGTTCATATGCAAGTTCAAGCTGAAGCTCAAGAAAATGAAAACAACCCCATGAGAGTCAAAACTGGACCATGAATAAAC
>NW_006408663.1:6360236-6361237 GCF_000296735.1 Chrysochloris asiatica | reverse complement strand
ATGTAATCCATACCAAAGGCTGTGCTCTTTGATCTTCATCAGTAAATATTTTAAGCCCTCTTCACTTTCAGCAAGCAAGGTTGTATCATCTACATATCATAGGTTGTTAATGAGTCTTCCTCCAATCCTGAAGCCACTTTTTTCTTTATGGAGCCCAGCTTCTCAGATTATTTACTCAGTAAACAGGTTGAATAAGTATGTTGAAAGAATACAACCTTGACACTCACCTGTAAACATTCAGTGTTCCAATGCTCTGTTTGAACAACTGCTTCTTGGTCCAGGTAAAGATTCCTCATGAGCACCATGAAGTGTTCTGGAATACTCATAAATCACAATGCTGTCCATAGCTTGTCATGATCCACACAATCGAAAGCCTTCGCGTAGTCAGTAAAGAACACGTAAACATTTTTCTGATAGTCTCTGCTTTCAGCCAAGATCCATCGGACATCAGCAATGATATCCCTTGTACCTCGTCCTCTTCTGAATCTGGCTTGAACCTCTGGGAAGTTCTCTGTAAATGTATGATTGTAGCCATTTCTATAATACCTTTAGCAAACCTTTACTCCCATGAGATATCAAAGAGATTGTCCAATGATTTCTGCATTTTGTTTGGTTACCTCTCTTTAGAATGAGCACAAATATGGATCACTTCCAACCAGTCTTCCAAATTTCTTGGTAGACATGAGTGAATGTCTCCTGTGCCGCCTCATTTTCTTGAAATGTTTCCACTTTTTATTCCATCAATTCCTAGTGTCTTGTTCTTTGCCAATTCCTTCAATGCACCTTGGACTTCCTCCTTAACTATCATTGGCTCTTGATCATATGCTACCTCTTGAAATGGTTGAACATTAACCATTTCCTTTTGGTAGAGTGACTCTGTGTATTCCTCCAATCTTCTCTCTCTCTCTTTTTTAATGTTTTATTGTGAATTATATGATAGCTTACATGGGAGAACTTTAGTTTTACATTCATTCCATCGTATATCATCTCACTGCCATGGT
>NW_006408663.1:6352466-6360136 GCF_000296735.1 Chrysochloris asiatica | reverse complement strand
AGCAGACCTAGGAATACAGATCTGATTCCCAGCTCAGTGTATTTTCCTCTAAATCATGATGCCTCTTCAGTCAAATATTAATAAGATAAACACACACATCTCCGTCTTGAGCCATAATAATTTTATTTCCTACATTCTTCTTTTCTTTCTCTTTCAACCATAACAATTTATAAAATCAAGAAAGGATAATTATTGAAGAATATATTTAGTTGTGTGTATAATGAAAACAATGGTTTATATGTGAGATGAAAATCACACAAGTTCTGAAAATTTTATTTAAAATAATGGAATGTTTAATGTCAAATAAATTGTTTTAGAAAAAAAAATTCTAAGTTTCAGAATAATTTAGGAGAAACATCAGAAGTGAGTTGATGAAGGAGCTACAAGACAAAGATGGGTAGAGGAAGGGTAGCTTGAGCAAGTAAGTGAACAAATAACTACCCAACCAACTAAACTAGTAGCCTTTTCATAAAACGCTTACCTGACCACACATTAAGTAAACCAGTACTCAGGTTCAACTGGTCCCTGGGCTACTGCTATAGCTGCAGTGGCAGCCTGTGAAACAGCACTTGTATCTTTCTTTCCTTAGATTCCTAGGATTTGAAGATGCTGGTACAGAGAACACCAAATGTTGCTCTAAATCAATACTTTATTAATATAATAAAGTACAAAAACTGATGTCAGTGAATATATGATCTTCATGCAGCAAAAACAAAAATTTTAATGTTTGTTAGTTCCCCTAAGCCATTCTGGGACTTGAAGAGCTTAAATTCATATCTGGATAAGAGTATTTTCTAGATACCATAATGACCCCTCATGACAATAGGGGGGAACTCTTACTGTGGTACCATAAGATAAGCACTGGACTGCAAACCAAAATGTCGGCAGTTCAAACCCACTAGCTGCTCCTCGGAAACCCTATACAGGACTAGTATGAGTCATAATTGACATGACAGCACTGGACAACTTTAGTCCATATGAGCTCTGTTCAGAGCAGCAATTGGAAGGTGAGCCCTACCCATGATCCCAAAATAAGTACTGTGTAGGAGACAGGCCATAAGAACGCTGCTTAAAGATGTGTGCGTAATAAGGAGCACACGTCCTAGTTTGCTGAATGAGCCCAAGTAGTGTTTAAGGTTCTGGCTATCCTGGGAGAGGAGACTGAGGGTGTGGAGATATGAGGTATGGTGAAATTGGGTGGAGGTGAGAATTGAGAGAATGGGAATGAAGGGTGCATATGAGACAGATATCAAGGTCATGAATGAGGAAAAGATGTCCTTGTCCTCCTATTTTGATCATACAGCAACTGGACAGCCAGTTGAATGCATACATGTCAAAAATCAAAGGAGGCCTGTATGATGTAAGTCACATGTTGGAACCAATGACTGAAGCCTACCCACCCTCCAATTACAGATTCTTTTGAAGTCACCACATTTAAGTAGCCAATTAACAAGAGATAAGCCTGTTTGATTATGGAATCATAACCATTGAAATAGGTCTTATTTATCAGGAGTTTGTGCCTAGTATATGTGTTCCTATTAGTTTTTTATATTGTTTGATATAGTCTTTTCCCCCTCTTTGGTTTGGTTTACTAATATAGGAAGTTAAGAGAGAGATACAAGTAGCATACATAGATAGACAGGTCTAGGTATAGAACTCATATAAAAACACACAGGCACGCAAGTAGATTGGACTTCAGATTTCTCATTGAACATAAATGTGATAGCAGGGTAGCTATGACCCTCTCTTTATAGCTATACTTCCCTTATTCTGTTGTATGTTCTTACATTCTAGTATGTCCTGTTTCTCTCTGTGCCCTCTCAGAGTGGTAAAAAATTATCATTAGCATGCACCCTACTATCTGTTTCTATTGGGGTATTTGTTTTTATCTTATAGAATTGGTGTGGCACTGTGGGATAAGCACTAAATCTCATGGTCAGTGGTTCAAACTCACCAGCTGGTCCTCAGAAACCCTATACAAGGTTGCTATGAGTTGGAACCGACTCCTTGGCATCCAACAACAACAAACAATAAATGAAAGGAACCTTGGGGTGCTGTAGGGTAACCACAAGGTCATCAGTTCAAAATATCAGGAGCTTCACAGGAGAAAGATAAGTCTGTCTTCTCCCATAAAGGTTTACCATCTTAGAAATCCTAGATAGAGAAGCTATCAGTCAGAATTGAATCGATGGCAGTGAGTTTGGCTTTTGGTTTGGTAATAAATTAACAGTTGTTATTTTTCTATTGCCAAGTGTCATAGGAATATGATTTTGTTCTACATACTTTTCAGTTGGTTCTTTGGTTTTTGAAAATTCAAAACAACAAAATGTATTCTACCACATGGATAACTTAGTTTCCCTCAACTACACAGACATAAGGTAGCATCTGCAGATTACAGGTGGTCCCAAATCTAATTTTACTAAAGTTAATTACTTTGGAAGTTGACATTACATAAACTATGAGTCCTGGTGCGGTACTGCAGGGCAAGGCACTGGGCCACAAGGTCGATTTGAAAAGCAAGATTGGCAGTTCATTCCCACTAGTTGTTCCTCACAAAATCTATACAGAGTCGCTATGGGTCAGCATGGACTCCACAGCACTTAGAAACAGCGATAGCCAAAAAGGCTGGAGCCTAGTGATAAACTTTCTTCAGGACTTTGCATGATGTACCAAATGGATACCATTAGATTGGCTTACAGATAAGTAATCATTGTTGAGTACCATCAAGTCAGTTCAGACTCGTTAGCCACCCTGTATAGGGTTTCCAAGAGCAGCTAGTGGTTTTGAACTGGTGGTCTTGTGACTACTAATCCAGTGCTTCAGGAGAGAAAAGAATAGGAGAATGATGTCACTAATTGCTGGGTGGAGGCAGAGGACTCCTTATACCATTTTATTTTTGTTCAAATCCAAGCAATCAATCTTGAATTTCCTCACTTATATATGCTTCACCTATTAAAATTCTCTCTTATTTCTATGGAAGAGTAAATTAAATTCAACACATGTTCTCCCAGTTTAAACAGATTTTTCTTGATTCCTTATATATTTTAGCTTGAATCTATTCTCAATACTTCCCAAAATAATTAATGATAATAGAAGATACTGCAAGAAAATAGAATAAATAAAATATCTGCATAAAATAGTAAAATATAAAAAACAATAATGAACTGGGTAAATATTCACAATAAACCTGTTGTTGTTAAGTGTCACAGAGTCAGTTTTGACACATAGCAAACCTGTATAAGATGTGAAAGGAGCTCTGGTAGTATAGTGGTTACGAATCGTGCTGCAAACCACAAGGTCAGCAGTTCGAAACTACTTGCTATTACGTGGGAGAAAGATGAGGCTTTCTGCTCTCGTAAAGATTTATAGCCTCGGAAACCCTGTGCAGAGTAACTATGGATCGGAACCAACTCCAGTGACATCACGACGATGATCAAAATTGGGTGTGAAGTGTATTTGAACCACAGACCTTGAAGTTAGCAGGCCAGCACTGACCCTACAGCCAAGACAAGTATTAACTATCCTTGATTTATTTTATATTTTAAATCAACAAACGTAAGCACAATAGATAAACAGTAAGAACTTGAATGGAACCTTACCAAAAAGGAGCTGAATCATTCATTTTATGTTCTTTCAGATTTTCAAATATAGGCATATATTACCTTTACAATATGAAAAAAAAAATCTTTAGGTTTTTGTAAAAAAAAGCACTTTCTGAGAGAACATTAAATTTCTGAAGAATAAAAACTTGACTGACCATGCATTTTCTGCTGTGTGTCTCTCCTTGCATTTCCTCACCCTTTCATTGTGCTAGAGGAAAGTGAATAATGACCTGCAGAAACAAATGGAAGCACTGATAAAGAGAAATGGATGAGCTGTTGAAAGAAGTAGATGTTAGCTGGCAAACAGAATATGGAAATTATAATGGAGAGGGAAGCAAAAGGGTTGAAAATTGCTTAAAGGAAGTCTCCATGCTAAACAGAAGCTTCCACAAGATGGTTTGATATACATAATATACATGTACACACACTTATATATACTTGCATGAACATACACTCTCATCCTGCCAGCACACACAAATGCATAAATACCCTAAGGAGAATTTGTACTGAATCATGGGGAGAAAACCATAGAGCAAAGCAGATGACAAAAAGAGGTTTTCAAAGTCATAAATGTACCTACTTACAATAGTATTTAAGAAAAACATCTCTGATTCTACATATGTTCCCTTCATTCAGTTGTGAGTTCAGCTGCCAGGATGATGCTTTTAAAACATAAGGCACAGTGTATTACCTGAATTGAAAGCTTCACCAGGCTTCTGGCTCACACAGAGTTAAAAGTTACAATCTTTCCAGTTTCCTAAATCTATGCAAGACCTGCCTAAGCCCCAACTCAACTCTCTTACTCCCTAAGCTCATCTCCCATAAAAACCATTTTTATATGCATGACTCCAGTCTTGCTGGCTTCCTGGCTGTTCCTGCATATACCTAGAACACTCTTGCCTTAGAGTCTTTCCTTTCCCATTTCCCACTTTCTATAATACTCTCTTTTATGGCACACTCCCTTAATGTCTTCAGATCATTAACTAAAAGGTGTCTTCTCAATGAAACCTTCCCTGGCCTCTCAAGATACTTCTCTATAGCTGCACACTGAACCATGTAGTAATTTCCTTTCTGCATTTTTTTTTTTTTCCTCCTTAACAGTAACCATTAACATATCATAATTTTACTTTTATATATTGTCTCAGTACTGCTGGTTAGCTGCTAACTGCAAGGTCAGTAGTTCAAACCCACCAGAAACTCTGTGGAAGAAAGGTGAGGCAGTTTGCTCCTATGAAAATATACATTCTTGGATACCCTTTATAGGGTCATTGAGTCAGAATCAATTTGATGGCCATGGGTTTGGTTTTTGTACATTGTCTTATTGTTCATTGATTCTTCTCTCAATCAAAAATAATCTCCATGAAGGCAGAGATTACAATTGCTACAACAATGTTGGAATAGAGTAGATGCTCAATAAAGATTTGTTGAGTGAAATAACCTACTACCCTAAGTCCCTTAAATGTAACAATGTTTTATTTGTCTTCAGCTATTTTATTTTTACCTGACTTATCATTTTAAAGTGGTATTCTAAAACTTCATTTTCTGATAAACAAAATGGAATCTGATTTATTAGTGGGAACTTGATAATTATTCTTTAATACTTGAGGGTTTTGTTTGTTTGTTTCACTAGGTAAAATCTTTATAACTCTAAATTTCAGTTAAGTTATACAAATGCATTACAATAAGAGAAGTAAAAGGAAGCCTTGTAAATCTTTTCAGACTTCTTATGTATGTAATTTTTTTGATAATTTCTTTATCACTTTTTTATTTCTCAATAAAAGGAAGGAAATCAATTAACATATATTAACTTATGATCTGAGCTAAGACTACCGCTAACAAGCATTACAAATACAAAAGTGGTAATCTTTGAGGTAATATTTTTCAAGGTACAGATAGACAAATGTTGGAATCTTTCTACTTTTCATTAAAAAAAAAAAAATCCTATTCAGATCTTAACCTTTCTCTGCCTTTCTGTTGGTTTTACATAGTGGTCATTTTTAAGCAATATACCACACTTGTATCTGTGAGTATGATAAAATGGAATAATTGTAATATCAATGATATACCACATTTTAAAACCTTAATCTATTCATTAACATTTTGATTAAACAGTGACAAGCAAAATGTTTTTTCTAAGATATTGCTTTAATAAGCATTATCAAATTATCTATGTTAATTCTTTACTATTATGTTTGCCTTTAATTAATACAGCTTTTAAACACTTTTACTCATAAGGAATAATAATTGATATAAAATCATATCTGTTATGGCATGATACCTAATTGTGGAACAATAGTAGTTGCCATATGAATAAGTAACCTATTAAGCATTTTCAGTAGCAATGTAATTATGTTGAAAAGTTAATAGACCTTTTAATAATTTACAAAAAATCCTGTCTATACTTTTTCTAATAGTGATTTATTATTTATATCTTTAGGTAGGTATAACCAATAATACTTCTAATTTTAATCATTTCAGCTCATATTTCTAAATATGATTCATACAACTTATCACTTACTTTGGGAAGTCTCAATTATTTTTGTTTTATTTTTCACTCCTTTATTGTAGGAGATTTAATTATATTTGATTATTAACTGAAGTTACTTTTGATTGATAAGTGAAAATCATTTAAATGTTCCCTTAATACTCATTAGAGCATTACAGCATTTGTTCTCATTAAAGTCCTAATTTAAATCCCCATGTTGCTTTTAAATGATAAAAGCTCAAGTATTCAAACAGACATTTTCATAAACAGCTTGAAAGGAAAATGATGATGAACTGGATTGAGAAATGTATCCTCATAAGAACAGTACATTTAACAGAACATGGTGTTTAAACTCGAGTAAATACATTGGCAATTTATACTACTTTAGTTAACTAATCTAAAATTGACTAGGATCGTTTCCATTTATGGGGCTATGTGACCCCCAGTAGTCATGTACTTTCCCCCTCTGGGTGTTTAAATGTGATATGATTAAATTTCATAAATGGCACTGAAGTTCATTTTCATTGTTGACACTGTTTCTAGAAATTAAGAGTTACCAAGGGAGCTCTTATAATGCAACATTTCCAAGCTATTATGCCAAAAGTATTAAGACTTGAATGATTTCAGAAGGTTTTATTAAAACCCCAAACTGAAATCTTCAAATGAGGAAAAATTAATATTTCTAAATGTCAAGATTGTCCTAGTTTTTTTTTTAATTTAATAAAATAATATAGGTAATTCTCTAACCCATCATTTAAAGAAGTCTATGTATAATGTGCCCCATTCATCTGTCATGGTGCCATACTGTGGTGGCTTGAGTGTTGCTGTCCTGCTGGAAGATATGCTATTGGTGGTTAAAATGCCAGCAGCGTCACTCACTGTGAAAGGTTTCAAGAGAACTTCCAGACCAAGAACAGAGTAGGAAGAAGAAATAGACTGTCCACTTCTAATGGATTAGTCATTGAAAACCTTATGATAACAGGCAAACACAGTCTTATATAGTGTCAGAAATGAGTCCCGAAGGTTGGAATGCACTAAAAATACAGCTGAAGAACTGCCTTCTTAAATTACAGTCAACTTTAAAGACATGCATGGAAAAACATTTTAGGGATATTCATTTGTGACTCACTCAGAATGAGAAAAAACAACTACAAATGTTTAACGATACGAAAATGAGAAGTAAAGAATGAAATGGACTGCATGAAATTCAAGCCGCAGCATCGTTGTTATTGTTGTTATCTGAAGTCCCTAGAAAAGGACATCATGCTTGGTAAAGTGTAAAGTCTGCGAGAAAAATGAGATAAATTGACACAGTGATTGCAACAAACATCTCAAGCACAATAACATTTGTGAGGATGGTGAAAGCCGTGCAGTGTTTTGTTCTGTTGTGCATAGGGTTGTTATGAGTTGGAACTGACTCCGGGGCACCTAACAATATAAAATGTTTTAAACACACAAAAAAGATGACAGTGAGAATGTAATTTGAAAATTATAGATTAATTTGTCATTGCCTTAGCGTTTCACCACTTATAACTCATTAATATTTCATTGCATATTAATCAACTCTTGTTTATGTTGTTGCT
>NW_006408663.1:6350997-6352366 GCF_000296735.1 Chrysochloris asiatica | reverse complement strand
AGAAGAGCTGAGCAGAAATTTTCAAAGGACATTTTGAGAAGACATATTCAGATATTATAATGAAATGTACAAAACCTGGAGTTAGAAAACAAAAAAGGAAAATATTCAGCAATTCTCAAGCTGTAAGAACTGAAGAAAATGTTTAAGCTTCAAGATGCATTATTGAGTAATTCTATGTGCAAAATATTGAATATTGTAAGAAGCATCAAAAGAAGATGGAAGATGGTGGAGATTGTAATCATTGCAATGAAACGATGGGTGTAAAACTGTGCAACCTATCTCCTCCTGTGTCACCTATCACTCAATTCACAATAAAATCTTTTTTTTAAAAAAAGATGGAAGAAATACACAGTTATTTCACCAAAAAGAATTGATCTATATTCAATCATATCCACGGTACAATATGATAGGAAACATGGTACTAAAGGAAGAAGTTCCAACTGCAATGTTGAAAAACAAGGCTCCTGGACTTTACAGAATACATATTGAAATATTTCAACAAACTGATATAGCACTCACAGGACTTTGCCAAGACATTTGGAAGACGACTACCTGAGCAACTGATTGAAAGAGTCCATATCTGTATAGAGTTTCCAAGTAGTGACTGGTAGGTTTGAACTGCTGACTTTTTTGTTAGCAGTCCAGTACTTATCCTACAGTACCACAGCAGGACTTTAAAGAGATTTTTATTCGTGCTTTATTGACTATTCAAAGGTGTTCCACTGTGTGGATCTTACCAAACTATTGATAATATTGAGAAGAATGAGTGTTCTAAAATGTTTAGTTGTGTTCATGAGAAACCTGTACACAGACCAGGAGACAGTCATTCAAACAGAACAAGGATATGCTGTTAGAAAAACAATGTAATATTGAATGGTTTAAAATCAGGCAAGATTTGCACCAGGGTTGTATCTTTTCAACATACTTATTCAGTCTCTATGTTTAGAAAACAATCCGAGAAGCTGAATTATATGAAGAAAACAGTGGCTTCAGGATTGTAAGAAGACTCATTAAGAAACTGTTATGCATATGAATCAACATTGCATGCTGAAAGTAAAGAGGTCTTGAAATGCTTGCTGATGAATATCAAAAACTACAGCTTTCAATATGGATTACACATCAATGTAAACAAAATGAAAATCCTCACAAGTGGACCAATAAATAATATGATGAATGGAGAAAATTTTGAAGATTTCAAAGACTTCATTTTGCTTTAATCCACAATCAGTGCTCACAAAAACAGAAATCAAGAAATCAAATAATGTATTTGATCAAAAAATTGCATTGGGCACATGTGCTACAAAAGACTTCTTTAAAATGTTAAAGAGCAAAGTTTCACTTAATTCACAATAAAAACTTAAAAAAAAAA
>NW_006408663.1:6348783-6350666 GCF_000296735.1 Chrysochloris asiatica | reverse complement strand
TCGGAAACCCTGTACAGGGTCGCTATGGGTCGGAACCGACTCAACGGCACTTAACAACAACAACAGTGTTGTTTTAAGTGCCTCTGAGTTGGGTCCGACTCATAGCAACTGTGTATAGGGTTTCCAAGGAGCGGCTGGTGGGCTGGAATTGTCTCCTTGAGGTTCAAATTTACATTGTGGTCTAGTGCTTAAAGTGCAACATGTTAGGCAATGCTTTAAGAAAGTTGAAAGATCATTCCTCAAATATTCCAGAATTTCCAAAGCGGAACCAAGTTTATCTGTTGTTGTTAGGTGCCATTGAGTATGTACTGACTCATAGTGACCTTACTCACAGCAGAATGAAACACTGGCCCATCTTGGGCCCATCTCACTACTGTTGCCACGCTTGAGTACATCGATGCTGCCACTTGGCCAATTCATCTCATTAGGAGTCTTTCTATTTTTCTCTGACCCTCCACCTTACCAAACATGATATCCTTCTCCAGTGACTGGTCCCTCCTGACAATATGTCCAAAGTATCAGTGACGAAGTTTGGCCATTTTGGCCTCCAAGGAGCACTCTGGCTGCACTTCTTCCAACATGGATCTATTGGTTCTTTGGTAGCCCATGGCACTTTGAACATTCTCCTCCAATACTATAACTCAAAAGCATCAATTCTTCTATGGTCTTCTTTATTCACTTGTCCAGATTTCACATGCATATGAGGTTACTGAAAATACCATAGCTTGGGTCAGGTGCACCTTAGTCCTCAGGCTGACATCTTTGCTCTTCAACACTTTAAAAAGGTCTTGTGCAGCAGATTTGCCTAACGCAATTCGTCGTTTGCTTTCTTGACTGCTGTTTCAATGAGTGTTGATAGTTGATATTAGAAGAATGAAGTCCTTGACAACGTCAATCTTTTATCCGTTGATAAGAATGTTGTTTATTGGTCCAGTGGTGAGGATATTTATTTTCTTTACATTGAGATATAATCCATACCGAAGGCTGTATTCTTTGATCTTCATCAGTAAATGCTTTAAGTCTTCTCTTTCAGCAAGCAAGATTGTATCATCTGCATATTACAGGTTGTTAATGAATCTTCCTCCAATCCTGATGCCACATTTTCCTTCATAGAACCCAGCTTCTCAGATTATTTGCTCAACTTACAAGTTGAATAAGTATGGTGAAAGAATACAACCTTCTTACACACCTTTCTTAATTATAAACTATTCAGTGTTCCCATGTTCTGTTTGAACAACTGCCTCTTGGTCCAGGTACAGATTCCTTATGAGCACAATTAAGTGTTCCAGAATACTCATACTTTGCAATATTGTCCATAGCTTGCCATGATCCACACAATCAAAAGCCTTTGTATAGTCAATAAAGCACAGGTAAACAACTTTCTGATTTTCTTTGCTTTCAGCCAAGATCCATCAGATACCAGCAATGGTATCCCTCATTCCACGGCCCCTTCTGAATCTAGCTTGAATCTATGGAAGTTCTCTGTCAGTGTATGCTTGCAACTGTTTCTGTATTATTTTAGTAAAACTTTACTCGCATGGGTTATCAAAGAGGTTGTCTGATGATTTTCACATCCCGTTGCATCACCTCTCGTTGGAATGGGCACAAATACAGATCTCTTCCAAATCAGTTGGCCAGATAGTTGTTTTCCAAATTTCTTGACAGAGATGAGTGAGTGCCTCCTGTGCCACCTCACTTTCTTGAAAGATCTCAATTTTTATTCCATCAATTCCTGATGCCTTGTTTTTTTCCAATTCCTTCAATGCACTTTGGACTTCCTCCTTTAGTACTGTTGGCTCTTGATCATATACTACTTCTTGAAATGATTGAACATTAACCATTTCCTTTTGGTACAATGACTCTGTGTATCGCTTCCATCTTCT
>NW_006408663.1:6341890-6348683 GCF_000296735.1 Chrysochloris asiatica | reverse complement strand
CCAGACTGCAAAGCTCTTTGAACTGCTAGCTTGGCGGTTCAAGCTCACCAGGTGTTCCTTAGAAACCCTGTACAGGGTCGCTATGGGTTGGAATCAACTTGATGGCACTTCACAACAACAAACTTAAGATATGCTGCTAGAAAAACAATGTAATCCACAGAAATAAAACAAAGAATCATATAATCATATTGTTAGATGCAGAAAAAGCATTTGAAAAAATCTATCACCCAATCCTGATAAAAGACACTCAACAAAATAGGAATAGAAGAGAAACTCAATTTAATTGTTAAGGACATATATGCACAATCAACAGGCAACATGACTTTCATTGGAGAGAAACTGAAAGTTTTCCGCTTTCAAACGGGGACCATACAAGGATGTGCTTTATCATCACTTTTATTTAAGAAAGTGCTGGAAATCCTATCTAGGGTTATAATGCAATAAAGGATAATTAAACGCATCCAAAGGAGCAAAGAAAAGGTAAAACTCTTTCTATTTACAAATGATATCCTATACAGAGAAAATACTAAAGACTAAGTAAGAAAATTATTAGAACTCATTGAAAGATTCAGCAAAGTGGTAGGGTGAAAGGTCAACATGCAAAAGTCAGTCAGTCTCCTTTGTAGCAATAAAGAAAGCCCTGAAAAGGAAATCATGAAGAGAATACCAATTACAAAAACCAGCCAAAAGATGAAATAATTAGCAATAAATCTAACCAGAGAAACAAAAGACTTATACAAAGAAAACTACATAACACTACTACAATATAACCACAAAAAAATGGAAGAAAGTACCGGTTTCATGTATAGGAAGACTTAACTTTGTGAAATTATTAATATTACCCCAAGCAATCTGTAGATATAATGCAATCCCAATGCAGATTCCACAATCATTCTTTAAAAAGATGGATAAACAAATCACTAACTTTATGTAGAAAGGAGACACAAGATAAGCAAAGTATTACTAAAAAAGAACAAAGTTAGAGGTTTCTCACTTCCTGATCTCAATCCCTTTACACTGTTACAGTTATAGCAACAGCATGAACTAGTACAACAAAAGGCACATTAATCTATGGAAGAGGATTGAGAACCTGAAGTAAATCCATCCATATATGGTCAGTTGATCTTTGACAAATATCACATTAAATGGTAAAGGGTCTCTTCTGTAAATAGTGCTGGGGAAACTGGAAATCCATTTGCAGTAGAATGAATCAGGCCCCATATCTCCCATCATTTACAAAAATGAACTCAACATGGATTAAAGACCTAAATGTAAAACTTAGAACCATTAAGATGTAGGTTCTAATGATTGAAAAAATTTGGACAAACTTTTGGGCTTTGACATATGACATACATGCACATCAAACATAACTGAAAACACAAAAGCAAAAGAGAAAATACATTTTGGGTGACATATCAAACAAGGGACTAACCTCAGATTTATAAAAAATGCCAACACTTCAACAAGAAAAAGACAAATAATCCAATTAAAAAATGGGCAGAGAACATGAACAGATACTTCACCAAAGAAGATATCCAGGCAATCATCAGCCATTAGAAAGATGCAAATCAAAACAATAGTGAGATATCAGCTCACCCCAGGATTAATAGCAAAGTTCAAAAAACAGAAAACAACAAATACTGGTGAGGTTGTGACAATACTGCGACCTCCTACACTGCTGGTGGGACTATAAAATAATACAGTCACTCTGGAAAATGAAATGATACGTCAAAAAATTGAAAATAGAAATATGGTGTGACCCAACAATTCTGCTACTTGGTATATATCCTTAAGAATAAGAGCCAACACATGCATAAAAATATGTACTTCTACGCTCATTGCAACACTATTCACAATAGCAAAAAGGTGGAAACATACTAAATGTCCATAAGTGGAAGAAGTAGACAAACAAAAAATCTCAATGGAATACTATGAAATATTAAAAAATAATGAACCTGTGAAACACCTCATAACATGGATGAACCTAGAGGTCATTTTACTGAGTAAAATTAGTCATTCACAAAAGGGCAACAACTGTATCAGACCACTATCGTAAAAAGTCAAATAAAGGTTTCCGTGCTAAAAAAAAAAAAAAATTTGTTGATGGTTAGTGGGGGTGGAATGGAGGGTCAGTGAGAAACAGGAAGACCCCCAAAAAGATGGATTGACAAAGCGGCAGGAGCAATGGGCTCAAACATGGCAATTGTGAAGATGGTGCAGGACCACATAGTGTATTGTGTTGTACATTGAACCTGTATGAGTGGTAACCAACTTGATGGAACCCAACAACAATAGCAGTGATTTCATGTATGGTGTAGTAATTGAGGGGTCCTGGTGTGGCACTGTAGGATAGGCACTAGATTGCTAACTGCAAAGTTGGTGGTTCAAACCCACAGCTGCTCCTTGGAAACACTGTACAGGGTTGTGATGAGTCAGAACTGACTCAATGACACTTGACAATAACAACATAATAATTGAAGGTAGCACTGTGGCTCTAGGAAAAGCACTGAACAGCTAATCACAAGATCACCAGTTTGAGCCCTACAGTTGCTCTGAAGGAGAATGATGAGACCTTCTGCTCCAAAAGATTTATAGCCTAGGAAACCCTACATAGAGTTGCAATGAGTCAGAACTTATTGACTATTACTTAACAACAAAAAATCATACTAAATGAACATCACAACAATACCATCCAAATTCAGATGCAGTTGTAAGTGTGAATTAAGGCATAGAAACTGAGACTCATATATATGAGGGAACTTCAAAAGTTCATGGAAAATTGCCACTATCTTTTAATTCCAATTATTTTTTACAAACTTTTTAAGCCTCTTTGTAAGTGATTTGCCCAAGATCTAACAGATGGCTAGCAATAGAAGCAGACCTAGGAATACAGATCTGATTCCCAGCTCAGTGTATTTTCCTCTAAATCATGATGCCTCTTCAGTCAAATATTAATAAGATAAACACACACATCTCCGTCTTGAGCCATAATAATTTTATTTCCTACATTCTTCTTTTCTTTCTCTTTCAACCATAACAATTTATAAAATCAAGAAAGGATAATTATTGAAGAATATATTTAGTTGTGTGTATAATGAAAACAATGGTTTATATGTGAGATGAAAATCACACAAGTTCTGAAAATTTTATTTAAAATAATGGAATGTTTAATGTCAAATAAATTGTTTTAGAAAAAAAAATTCTAAGTTTCAGAATAATTTAGGAGAAACATCAGAAGTGAGTTGATGAAGGAGCTACAAGACAAAGATGGGTAGAGGAAGGGTAGCTTGAGCAAGTAAGTGAACAAATAACTACCCAACCAACTAAACTAGTAGCCTTTTCATAAAACGCTTACCTGACCACACATTAAGTAAACCAGTACTCAGGTTCAACTGGTCCCTGGGCTACTGCTATAGCTGCAGTGGCAGCCTGTGAAACAGCACTTGTATCTTTCTTTCCTTAGATTCCTAGGATTTGAAGATGCTGGTACAGAGAACACCAAATGTTGCTCTAAATCAATACTTTATTAATATAATAAAGTACAAAAACTGATGTCAGTGAATATATGATCTTCATGCAGCAAAAACAAAAATTTTAATGTTTGTTAGTTCCCCTAAGCCATTCTGGGACTTGAAGAGCTTAAATTCATATCTGGATAAGAGTATTTTCTAGATACCATAATGACCCCTCATGACAATAGGGGGGAACTCTTACTGTGGTACCATAAGATAAGCACTGGACTGCAAACCAAAATGTCGGCAGTTCAAACCCACTAGCTGCTCCTCGGAAACCCTATACAGGACTAGTATGAGTCATAATTGACATGACAGCACTGGACAACTTTAGTCCATATGAGCTCTGTTCAGAGCAGCAATTGGAAGGTGAGCCCTACCCATGATCCCAAAATAAGTACTGTGTAGGAGACAGGCCATAAGAACGCTGCTTAAAGATGTGTGCGTAATAAGGAGCACACGTCCTAGTTTGCTGAATGAGCCCAAGTAGTGTTTAAGGTTCTGGCTATCCTGGGAGAGGAGACTGAGGGTGTGGAGATATGAGGTATGGTGAAATTGGGTGGAGGTGAGAATTGAGAGAATGGGAATGAAGGGTGCATATGAGACAGATATCAAGGTCATGAATGAGGAAAAGATGTCCTTGTCCTCCTATTTTGATCATACAGCAACTGGACAGCCAGTTGAATGCATACATGTCAAAAATCAAAGGAGGCCTGTATGATGTAAGTCACATGTTGGAACCAATGACTGAAGCCTACCCACCCTCCAATTACAGATTCTTTTGAAGTCACCACATTTAAGTAGCCAATTAACAAGAGATAAGCCTGTTTGATTATGGAATCATAACCATTGAAATAGGTCTTATTTATCAGGAGTTTGTGCCTAGTATATGTGTTCCTATTAGTTTTTTATATTGTTTGATATAGTCTTTTCCCCCTCTTTGGTTTGGTTTACTAATATAGGAAGTTAAGAGAGAGATACAAGTAGCATACATAGATAGACAGGTCTAGGTATAGAACTCATATAAAAACACACAGGCACGCAAGTAGATTGGACTTCAGATTTCTCATTGAACATAAATGTGATAGCAGGGTAGCTATGACCCTCTCTTTATAGCTATACTTCCCTTATTCTGTTGTATGTTCTTACATTCTAGTATGTCCTGTTTCTCTCTGTGCCCTCTCAGAGTGGTAAAAAATTATCATTAGCATGCACCCTACTATCTGTTTCTATTGGGGTATTTGTTTTTATCTTATAGAATTGGTGTGGCACTGTGGGATAAGCACTAAATCTCATGGTCAGTGGTTCAAACTCACCAGCTGGTCCTCAGAAACCCTATACAAGGTTGCTATGAGTTGGAACCGACTCCTTGGCATCCAACAACAACAAACAATAAATGAAAGGAACCTTGGGGTGCTGTAGGGTAACCACAAGGTCATCAGTTCAAAATATCAGGAGCTTCACAGGAGAAAGATAAGTCTGTCTTCTCCCATAAAGGTTTACCATCTTAGAAATCCTAGATAGAGAAGCTATCAGTCAGAATTGAATCGATGGCAGTGAGTTTGGCTTTTGGTTTGGTAATAAATTAACAGTTGTTATTTTTCTATTGCCAAGTGTCATAGGAATATGATTTTGTTCTACATACTTTTCAGTTGGTTCTTTGGTTTTTGAAAATTCAAAACAACAAAATGTATTCTACCACATGGATAACTTAGTTTCCCTCAACTACACAGACATAAGGTAGCATCTGCAGATTACAGGTGGTCCCAAATCTAATTTTATTAAAGTTAATTACTTTGGAAGTTGACATTACATAAACTATGAGTCCTGGTGCGGTACTACAGGGCAAGGCACTGGGCCACAAGGTCAATTTGAAAAGCAAGAGTGGCAGTTCATTCCCACTAGTTGTTCCTCACAAAATCTATACAGAGTCGCTATGGGTCAGCATGGACTCCACAGCACTTAGAAACAGCGATAGCCAAAAAGGCTGGAGCCTAGTGATAAACTTTCTTCAGGACTTTGCATGATGTACCAAATGGATACCATTAGATTGGCTTACAGATAAGTAATCATTGTTGAGTACCATCAAGTCAGTTCAGACTCGTTAGCCACCCTGTATAGGGTTTCAAGGAGCAGATGGTGAGGTTGAACCACTGACCTTGCAATTTAAACAACTTTGCAGTCTGATGCATTAGCCCACAGCACCATACCAGGACTCCAATTAGACCCATAGGATTTGTTAAAAACCTCTAACAAATTGAATCAGATTCTCATTACATGATAGTTTTGTATTTGATTGCAAATAATTACTGAAACATTCAATAAGGTATTCTTGATTTTCAAATTAAGTCAACATTCCCATTATGTGCTTAACTGTGTTTGCCAGGGATTATAATTTAGTGTTGCATTTATCCTCTGGGCTAAAACTCCCTCAATATTTTCTATCTCAAAGGCAAAGAAAGATGAAGCACTCAGATAATGGAAGAGTTTGGGAACAATATTGCTTGATTAAGTATTCATAAAATTTAGAACTGTAGTATCTGACTGAAAAATATTATTTTTAAACTAAAAAATCATTCATTACAACAGCCATTCCCTACCCATCACTCTTATAAATGATAGGAGAATCTAAATAAAATATACAATATAAAAACATTTTTTTTAAAATCTCTCTTTTAGGAAACTACTAGAAAAAAAATCATAATAAGGTTAGAAAATTGAAACATAGCTAAAGTATAATTTGCAGGTCAGTCATCATCCTCTACACATTCTAACACTGCTTTCTAGAATGTTCAGGTGAAATTTCCAGCCAAACTATCAAGCTAATGTTCTTTCAGAATGTGGAAATCACAATCACAAACCAAAATGGTTTCTACTTTTACCACACCCACTGAACAGCTGCGATAAATGCCTTTGTCAAATAGGAAAAAGGAATGAATATACATGTGTCCCAATCTTGCCGAAATATGCACAATTTTCCAAATAACAGCATGATTTTCTGAAGTCTCAAGAGTTCCAAATGGCTGCAATAAGATTTTACTGGTAGCCATGGTGCTGAGTTGGGGTAGGCTGTAACAAGTGTTATGGCTCTAGCTGCAATCTTCAATCAAATCAGCATATATAGAAATTCTCTCGTTTCCAGAAGCATGTGAAAACAAGAGCCAAGTATATGTTTGAGTTCCATATTCATAGCAATATGCCTCAACTAGATGGTATGTACTCAGCAAACTTTTTTTCTGCATAAGCATATGAACTTCTCAATATAACCAGGACCTACTAGT
>NW_006408663.1:6333865-6335942 GCF_000296735.1 Chrysochloris asiatica | reverse complement strand
TTCAGATGAGCTTCCAGACCAAGACAGACTAGGAAGAAGGAGTGACGACCTACTTCTGAATATTTAGTCACTGAAATCCATATGAATAGCAGAGAAAGTTTATTAGCTGGGCAAAAATTGGAGTTAGAATTAAATGTTTGGGTTTTTTTCCTTTTGATATTCTATTATATTTATAGAAGTTGACGCTTATTTTGATTTTTGAAAAATATCTGGTAGCACAAAAAAAGCCAACCCAAAAACTGGTAGCTCAAAAAAAAACAATGCTCTACTATGACGTTTTACATCTATTTATTGTCAAAGCCTAAAGATAAGTGATAATTCTCATAGCTCCACCACATTAATACAGTTAGTGCTATGAATGGAAGAGAGAAGACACTCTGACTGGGAAGCCTCTAATTTGATCATTTGAAAAGTGATATTTGAGCTGAGACCTGGAAAATATATAGTAATTACCTAAACAAAAGGAAAATAAAAAAGGAGTGCAGTAGAGACAAGACTTTTATCAAGAGACGGAGTATATGCAGAAGTATAGAAACAGAACTCCTTTGTTTTCAGTAAACTTAGTATTTCTCTTTGTTGTGTGTTGTTGAGTCAATCTACTCATAATGATCCCATATGACAGATTAGAATTGCTTCAGATAGTTTTCTAGGCTGTAATCTTCGTGAGAACAGATTGCCAATGTTTCCTCTCATGGGTGAGTAAAGATTGCTTTTTCATCATCATTTGGTAGAGTTGTGAGAATGAACACATATCTTTAGGCTCTGACAGTGAATAGTCATAAAATGTCATAGTGGAGCCATGACGGATCCACTATACAAAGTAGTAACACATTAGTAGTAATGCATTGAAAACCCATCTTGTATGTTTTCTTTTTTGTGCTACCACAAGGATTTTTTCAAAAAGCAAAATAAGTTTTATCTTCTATCAATATAATAAGAATTCAAAGAGAAACAAAGAAAAGTAATCAGTTAATTCTAACCCTAATTTTTATCTAGGTAATAAATATTTGTTCTTTTTTGGAAATTCTGAATGGAGCATTTGAGGAATTACTTTTTTTTCCCCAAACATTGCCTAGCATAAATTTTAGATTATTCTATTTTGCTTCAAATGCATAAAATAGGAATTGACTAAGAATCCCAATTGCTAGAAAGGATAGTTTACTCTGGCTGACACCTTTTGTGAGCAGAAGATATTAAGGAAATTGACTAGGTGTTAATGAAATGATCATATTCAATATTAATTTGTAATACTAAATTTAAAGTTCAAAAAAACTATAAAAAATAATCTCTCTGCCATCAAGTCGATTCCAGGTCATAGCAACCCTATGTAGGGTTTCTAGGACTGAAATCTTTAAGGGAGCAGATAGGCCTTATCTTTCTCCCATTGAGTTGCTGGTGGGTATGAACTTCCTACCTTGTAGTTAGAAGTCCAGTGCTTATCCTATAGTGCCATTAGTAATCCCTAACATTAAATACAAGGTAACATTATTTAAAATCTGCCTATACATATATGGTGGTGGTGGTGTGCTGTGGAGTCGGTTCCAACTCTTAGTGACTCTGTACAGGGTTTCTGAGGCTGTAAATCTTTACGGGAGCAGAAAGCCTCATCTTTCTCCCATGGAACAATTGGTAGTTTCGAACTGCTGACCTTGTGGTTAGTAGCCTGACTCATAACCACTATGCTACCAGAGCTCCTTATATAGACATATATATTGTATCAGATTATAAATGCTTTATTATATAAATGATTTTAACTTAATTTTTCACATTCTTTTTTAAAGATTTGACAATAGGCTACAAAATAAAAAACAAAAAACAGGATACTGTGCAACAGTTTCAATGGCCCTCAAAGAAAGAAACTATTCCATTATTAGCTCAAGGTTAAGTCTTTGCAACAATAAACACACAAAAAATTGATTCCATGACAAAATTGAATTGGGTTTTCTGTGTCTGATATAGAAATTCCGTCTTGAATCAGTTGCCTATGTGTTGCAGTTTTCACATATCACACTTTGAAAGTTCTGCTCCTGTACCTTGAAGTAATGTAGTGAAAAAGAAACAGGAAAAAAAAAAAAAA
>NW_006408663.1:6322861-6332311 GCF_000296735.1 Chrysochloris asiatica | reverse complement strand
GCTATGGGTTGGAATTGACTCTACAACACTTAACAAGAACATAGATGAAGAAGTAGAAGTCCCTGGGTTGTTTCATACTTGATTACAAACTAAAATGTTAGTTTAAACCCACTCAGAGGCACCTTGGGAGAAAGGCCTGGCTAGTGGCTTCTGAAATATCAGTCATAGTCTTGAAAACTCTATGGATTGCTGCTCAGCTCTATACTTATGAGGTCACTATGAGTTGAGTCACCTCAATCCGTATCAACTCAATGGAAAGTGGTTTGACTTTTTTTGTTTAATTTGTACTGATGAGGTGCAACTTGTTATAAAATACAGATGATAGTTTAAGGAAGTGTTGGCAATATGAGTGTAGAATGGAGATGAAAAGGTGAAATGGTGTGACTGATGTCAGAATGAAAGAATAAGGAATAAGATTTACAAGGATAAAATTTAAGTCAGGTACATAACTCGGTTACTAACTGAAAGGTTGTCAGTTTGAGTCTATTCAGGTTTAACCCAAGACAAAAGGCTGACAATGTACTTCTAAAAATAAGCCACTGATAATCTTGTGGAGGACAGTTCTACTCTTGACACACATGGGGGCCACCATGAGTCAGAATTGGTGTCCACTCCTTCAAAAAAGTTTTATAGGAAAAGGAACAAAAAGAAGAATAATCAGACTTAGAACAAGGAAAATCATATTTCTAGATTCAAAGCTGCTCAAGGAATTTTCTTCTTTAATTAGAAGACTTTAGCTACTCTTGGTCCTTCTAAAGTCGTATGGGGATGTGGACTAGCATGCCAGATTGCAAGTGTTTCTGAGTGAGCAGGTGCTGAGTAAGAAATGATAGCCACAAACCACTCCTCTCAGTTTATGGGATTCTCTAGTTAGAACATATCTTAAACCCTAAGGAACCATTAAGAAGACCATGGATCTAAAAATAAATTTCATAATAGTTACTTTAATAGCTTTATCTGGTCAATAATACACATTTTTTTTTACAACTCTAAAGGGAATGGACACATAAAGTATCCAACTTAAAAATAAATTGAACTTGAGGAATATGGGTCTATAAAAAGAAGTATAGCCAGAGCAAAGTCAGTAAATTCAATACTAAAATTCAAGGAAAACAGGAGCAGGGACAGAAAATAAACTATTCTGACAAGAAAAAATGGATAGAACTATAGCTATATAAGGAAGCCTATAAATACTCAGTACTATTATCTAACTGCAAAACACCAAGAAGTAGAAACTGCAGTTCTTAGGTCAGAGAAAACAAGAGATTCTTGCCATGGTTTCTTCAAAATAAAATTCACTTTGTATTTTCTCTGGTACTCCTGTGTTGAAAGACAATTTAAAAAAATATTCAAAAAATGATTATTTGGTTTGTAAGTATCACTTTGTATCCATTTGGAAGTCACTTATTAATGTCATTTTATTTCTCACTAGAATTATTCCTGTTGTGGTGCTGTAAGATAAGATTGGGCTGTTTACAAGGTCACTGGTTCGAACCCACTAGCTGCTCCTTGAAAACCTGATACAGGGTCGCTATCAACTGGAACTGACTTGACAGCATACAACAGCAACAACATCATTGTGAATTGTTTCAGTTTAACAAAACATAGGCACTTTCCTATAGAGAGATTCATATAAAAGCATTCTCAGTTCCACCCTTCAAGTACTAAATTCAAAGATATTTAATCTAGGGTACAAGACCGTAGGCAATTAGATAGTCTGTTCTTTAATGAAAAAATAAAAATTCATTTTTACTAATGGCTACCTGAAATGTAGAATTTCCATCAATTATGAATGTAGCAAATAATGCACCATGAGTGTCTCTTTTTGATCACTATCAGAAACTACAGGCATTTTCATACCTCAGGATATTGTTGTTAAATGCCATCAGTTTGGATTCCACTTATGGTGACCCCGTATAGGGTTTCCTCGGGGTCACTATGAGATGGAGCAAACTCGAAGGCATTTAACATAAGGTTTCCCCATATAGTTCTCCTGAGTTGTTTGTGGGCTTAAACTGCCAACCCTTGTGGTTTCCAGTCTAGTGCTTTTCATACAGAGCCACGATGCTACAAAGCCAAAGCCACCCTTGTCTCAATTTTATACTAGTTTCAAATATCTTAATATATAATTTACATGCATTACTAATTTGTAACTATTATAATACAGCACTTGTTATTTAATGTGGTAGTAGATAACTGCATATGATACTGCATCACATTTTAAAATATTTTAGAGATTGCTTTGTATTCCTGTGCATTTTATTCTATATATTTAAAGACATGAAAAAAAAATCCTTAGCTTCTCTAGACTCAGAACCCTAAGTTAATGGTTTACTGGTATCTGAAGATATTTTCCTTCTATATACTTTATATGAGGCTTTTGGAGATTAAAAATATCAAGGAATTATTTATATTGAATGGCCATTCTTGATTGTTTTACTAAATTTTCTTCTCTAACTTATGAATAAAAGCATTTAAGCAAAATAGCTGAAGATGAAACTATAAAGCCAAATTTTTGTCATTGTATTTCCAAAGATTTTCTTAGTAGAGTTGAATTTTTATGGGATTCACTGCTGCTTCTCACCAGCAATGCTGATTTAGAAAGATTGTGACACTGTGGTTACTTCATATATCCAAAGTTACCTACTTTATGGCACTGAACCTATATTTAAAAGGTAAAGGAAAGGTGGTAAACTAAAGGATGCTCCCCGAGCTCCTTCCATTTGTCCTTTACCAGAATCTTTTCAATTTCTCTAGAACCAAACACCACCTGTGAAAATGTTCAAAGTCCTTTTAGTTTATTGTGATAAATGCCATATAATTAATGCACATTTGCACTACAAGTTTACAGCTAGCTGGTATATGAGTTAAAAATTGCTCATTGTCTAGAATCATAGAATCAAATACAAGTAAGGTCATTGTTGCTGTTATTAAGTGCTGTCAAATCAGTTCTGACTTATAGTGATCCGGTGTAGCATTTCCTAGTAGCAGCTAGTGGGTTTGAACTGCCAACCTTGGGGTTCACAGTACTGTGCTGATCTTACAGTGCCACACCAGAAGTCCCATAAAAGGCCATTGTTGTTGTTAAATGCCGTCAAGTTGATTTTGACTCATAGCAACCCTGTATAGCTTTTCCAAGGAAAGGCTGGTGGATTTGAACAACCAACCTTGAGATTCAAACAGACCTGAGGTCCAGTTCATTATCTTGCAGTGCCATACCAGGATTCCAAACAAAGCAATGATATAACTAATTACCTAAGGGGGTAAAAAAAAAAGAATGCCAGTCTTTCATTATTTTTTCCCCAGTTAGTTTTCACATCAGTTTCAAAGCATCAAGGTACTGTCACAAAACACATAATTAATTCTATTTTTTATTTTGTTTCTTTTCTTTATGTCATAGTATCTTTGTACCTAGAGTTATTTTAAGCAATGTATGCTTCTCAGACCCAAAATAGTCTGCATTTTCTATCCTTCTTGAAGAAGGATAATGATGCACAAACCTCTGTGTGTTAAGCTAGAATTAAGAAATGGAATTGGTGGGTCATCTAAATACTTTTTTTTTTTTTCAATATTTCTGTGACATTGCCAGATTCTGGGATAAATATGAAAACTGAAAGATACAGTCACTGATATTAACACAATTGTAATGCACTAAAGAATTTTTTTCTTATCCAAAGGACGCCACTGCTATCCAGGTGACTCGTAGTGACCTTGTAGGACAGAGCAGAACTGCTTCACAAGCTATAAGATCTATTTGTTGTTGTTAAGTGCCATCAAGTCAGTTCTGACCCATAGCAACCAGGGGCAACTGGTGAGCTTGAACCACTGACCTTGTGGTCCAAAGTAACTTTGAAGTCCAGCCATTAACCCACAGCTACAGGGCACCAAATAATACTGTATGAAGCTGAAAATCTTTACAGAAGCAGACATCTTCCTCTTGTGGAGCAGATGGTAAACAGTAGACTATATGGTTAATCCAATGTTTCACTTCCTATGTCACAGAGTTCCTTTATTGATTCACCAGGATTCCTTATCCTAAAAAAAAAAAAAAAAGACCTGTGTAATTTATAATAAGGAAGACCGTAGAAGAATTGAAGCATTTGAGTTATGGTGTTTGAGGTGAATATTGAGGGTGCCATGGGCTGCCAAAAGAACTTATAGATCCATTTTGGAAAAAGTGCAGCCAGAGTGCTCCTTGGAGGCCAAGATGACCAAACTTTGTCTCTTACACTTCAGACATATTGTCAGGAGGGACCAGTTGCTGGAGAAGGATATCATGTTTGGTAAGGTAGAGGGTGGAGGGTCAGAGAAAAAGAGGAAGTCCTCCAATGAGATGGATTATCCAAGTGGCAGCATTGATGGACTCAAGCATGGCAACAGTAATGAAGTTGGCCCAGGATCGGGCAGTGTTTCATTCTGCTGTGCATAAGGCCACCATGAGTCGGTACCAACTCGATGCCACCTAACAACAACAACAACAACTCATCCATTAAGGAACTCTGGTAGCATAGTATTTATGAGTTGGGCTGCTAACTTCAAGTTCAGTGGTTCAAAACTACCAGCTGTTCTGCAAGAGAAGGATGAGGCTTTCTGCTCCCATAAAGATTTACAGCCTTGGAAACCCTATTGAGGGTCACTATGAGTTGGAACTGACTCCATGGCACACCACCACCATCACCACTCATCCATCATATTGTTGCATTGTGGTGGTTTGTGTGTTGCTGTGATGCTAGGAGCTGTGCCACTGGTATTTTGAATACCAACAGAGTCACCCATCATTTCAGTGATGCTTCAAGATTAACACAAAGTAGGAAGAAGGAGAGGCGGACTACTTCTGAATTTTTAGCCACTGAAAATGTTATGAATTGCAGCTGAACTTTGTCAGATATAGTGTCTGCAGATGAGCCCTTCAGGTTAAAAGGCACTCAAAATACAACGGGGAAGAGCTGCCTCTGCAAAGTAGAGTTGATCATAATGACATGAATGGAGTAAACTTTTCAGACCTTCATTTGATGATGGGATACAACTAAAATGAGATGCAAGAATTGCAAATATTCATTAATAATTGGGACACAGAATGTGTGAAGTACGAATCTAAGAAAATTGGAAGTTGCCAAGAAAGAAATGGTACACATAAAATTCTATATCCTAGGCATTAGTGAGTTGAAATGGACTGATACTGGTCATCTTGAATCGATCACATGGTTTGATGTGTCATAAACAAAAAATTGAAGAGGAATGGCATCACATTCATCATCAAAAAGAACATTTCAAGAGCTATCTTGAAGTGCTGTGCTGTCTGTGATAGGATAATGTCCATACTCCCACAAGCAAAATCGGTTAATAACACACCATTAAAGCCAGTGATGCTGAAATTGAGGAATTCTAACACCTTCTTCTGTCTAAAATTTATTTTTAAAATGCAGATACATCGGCAATTACTGGAGATTGAAATGTGAAGATTTGAAACAAAGAGGAAGGATGTGTACTTGGAAAATATGACCTTGGTGATACAAATAATGCTGGAGACCATGTGATAGAATTTTTGCAAGACCAATGATATACTCATTGTAAATATCTTTTTAAATAAAATAAAAAGCAACTATACACATGGACCACATGGACCTCACCAGGAGGAATATTCAGGAATCAAATTGACTACAACTGTAGGAAAAGATTGTGGAAAAGCTCCATTATCATCAGCCAAGCAAGTCCAGGGCAGACTATGGAACAGATCGTCTATTATTCATGTGCAAGTTCAGGTTGAAGCTGATGAAAATGAAAATAAGTCCACAAGAGGGAAAATAAAACCTTGACTATAACCCATTGGAATTTATTGACCATCTCAAAAACAGATTTGATGCATTAGAATCTATTGACTGAAGATCATAAGAATGTGTGATGACATCCAGAACATAATACTAGAAGAAAGCAAAAGGTCATTAAAAGACAGGAGAGGAAGAAAAGACCAAAGTGGATATCAGAAGAGACTCTGCAAAGTATTCCTGAGCATAGAGAAACTAAAGCAAATGGAAGAAATAAGGAGGTAAAAGAAAGTCAAGTATTATAATGAAATGAGCAGATTGGAGATAGAAAATCAAAAGGTAAGGACATGCTCAGCATATCTCAAGTGGAAAACACTGAAGAAAATATATGTCATGACTTACAATATTCAATGATGAAGAAACATTAAACAGAGTCACTGTACCAAAAAGAAATGGTTGATGTTCAACCATTTCAAGAGGTAGCATGTGATCAGAAACCAATGGTACTGAAGGAAGCAGTCCAAGCTGCACTGATGGAGGTGGTGGTTATGTGCCATGGAGTCAGTTCTGACGCATAGTGACCCTGTATAGGGTTTCCAAGGCTATAAATCTTTCTGAGAGCAGAAAGCCTTATCTATCTCCTACAGAGGTACTGGTAGATTCTAACTTCTGACCTTGCGGTTAGCAGCCCTACTCATGACTCATTACACTACCCAGGCTCCATAAGCTTCACTAAAGGCATTGGAAAAGGACAAGGCTTAAGGAATTGATGGGACACAAATTGAAATATTTCAACAAATTTTTGTAGCCCTGGAGGCACTCACTGGTCTATGTGAAGAAATTTTGAAGACAGCTACCTGCCTAACTGAATGGACGGGATCCATATTTCTTCCCATTCCACAGAAAGGTGACCCAGCAGAATGCAGGAATCATTGAACAATATCATTAATATCACATGCAAGTAATATTTTGCTGAAGGTAATATAAAAACTATTGCAGTTGTATATCAACTGCCAGAAATCCAAACCAGATTCAGAAGAGGACATGGAATTAAGGCTGTCATCATTGCTGGTATCAGATAGACCGTTAGCTAAAATCAGAGACTATCAGAAAGATAGTTGCTTGTGTTTTATTGATTATGCAAAGGATTTTGACTGTGTAGATCATGGTAAACTATGGATAGCATTGCAAAGAATTCCAGAACACTTAATTATGTTCATGAGGAACCTATACATAAACTAAGTGGTAGTCATTCAAACAAAACTAGGAGATATTGAATGGCTTAAAATCAGAAAAGGTGTGCACCATGGTGCTATCCTTTAACCATATTTATTTAATCTGTAGGCTGAGCAAATAATCCAAGAGGCTGGATTAGATGAAGAAGAATTTGGCATCAGAATTGGAGGTAGACTCACTGACAACCTTCAGTATGCAGAGCATGTAACTTTGCTTGCAGCAAGTGCTGACGACTTGAAATACTTATGAAAATTAAATACCACATCCTTCAATATGAATTACATCTCAATATAAAGAAAACAAAACTTACAACTGGACTAATAAATTACATCATGGTAAATGGAGAAAAGATTGAAGAATTCCTTTAGGAATCCATCTTGCTTGGATCTACAATCAATACTCATAGAAGCAGAATTGAAGAAATCAAAAAACACATTGCAGCAGGTGAATCTACTATACAAGAGCTCTTTAAAGTTTTTCAGGTCTTAGAGTCAGTGGGAGAACTAAGGTGTGCCTGATGAAAAAGCCATAGTATTTCTAGTCACTTCCGATGTATGTGAAAGTGGGACAATTAATAAGGAAAACCTGATAAAATTTGATGTATTTGAGTTATGATGTTGGAAAAGAATATTAAAAGCACCATTGGATGCCACAAAAACTGTAAGGAAAAGAAAGAACGAAATGAAGGAGAGAGTCTTGGCTTCAACAGCAGGCAGGTTTACTGAGAATAAACCTGGGAGGGGGTACTCTTAAATCACCAAAGGAGACCAAGAGCCCATCTGTTCTCTTACAGACTGTGGTATCTAAGGTGGTGTGGTCTGAAGACAGTTCTGGCGAGTTTACAATGGGCAGGGATATGGAGATTTTCCTGAAACCAGGAATGGGTCCCCATAACAAAGACCCAAGCTTTCTAGAGACCTGAAGCTCAAGTAGGACCCCACTCAGTGCCAATTGGGGGTAGTTGCAATGACATTCTGTTGATCAGGCTAGCAGTCCTTCATTCCTGACTCTTGGTGTTAGGGGGATAAGAGCAGACATGTCTCTAGACTACTTCCTGCTGATTTATGGGGCATAGATAGGGTAAGTCTGCAACAGAAGAGTGGTTGCCAACTGATCTTTTGCAATGGCAGTGAGTTGCCTGCAAAAAATCTTTGGAAAGAATTGATTATACAAGGCAGGAATACAGCTCCCAGACAAAGGAGGAGTAGCGGTCCTACGAAGGGTAATAACCAGGGGAGGATATTTTGGGTGAGCCATGAGCTTGGAGAATTGTTGGAATTCAGCCTTCCTGCTTTTTCTTTTAATCTCTTTATACTATCTCTGACTAGGCCTGGTTTGTTCACAAAAAAACAGCATGCCGCATTGAGAAATATGCAGGTGCCTCCTTTTATGGCTGTAAGTAAGTCTAGGGCTCTTCAATTTTAGAGGACTACTGCTAGGGAGTCAATCTGATGTTGAATTTGGGATAGTTGTAGAGATATTTCATTTAAGCTTTCTCATAGGGAGGAGGACAGAGCAGCAGTGACTGAAATTCCTGCTGCTCTGGTTCCTACACCTGGATTCTTAGGCTGTCAAGTAGGGGGATAAGTTGCAAGGGACGTGTGTTTTGGCTCAAGGGAGTGTTTATTGGGACTAATATAAATTGATCTTCAAAAGAATAGGTTATGGATGGGGATATGTATGCTAGGGTACAATTAGTAGGTAGGCAAATGTAAAGGTTTTTTCTGCATAGGGAAAATACTCCTTGGTGAGGGTTAATACATCCTTGGATTTGGAAAGTTCAGAAATGTTGGGGCCTGTCTGCCTGTGCTGCTCTTTCCCATGCTGACAGGGAAGTTGCTAAGTGGGCTGTTCCTAAAGGTTGTAGGAGGATGGAGTTGGCAAGACTGGAGTTGTGGCTTGCTTCTAGTGCTCACCTGTGGGTTTGAGTATGCAGAAACAATTGAGTGTTATTAATGGGTAACATGTGAAAGTCTCTCCTAACTTGGGGGCCTATTGCCTTGAGGCACATGTTGAATAGTGGGTAATCAGCGGATGTGGGGAGCCTGGAGTTACAGTATTGTGAAGTTGTTACAGATGGTACTGGTGGTGTAATATGACAGGGGTAAGAAAAGTCTTATAGGAGAATCTGATGAAAAACTGGGTCAAGTAATATACAAAGCAGGGTGGGATGTTAGATCTTGGGCATTTCCTCTTGGTCCTGTGGTGGGTGTTGTAGGGTAGCGGAGGGATTGGAAACCCTGTAGGATGTCAGCTTCTGGCATATTTGTGAACAATCTGTTTAGAGGAAAATATTGGACCTTTTCAGGATTTTGAGAAAGCTAGGGAGACTTTGGTTTTTACCCATGTTCATAATGGGACTAGAATAGCTGAAAAAAGTGATGAGGTAAAGGCTAAACAAATCCAGCATGTATCATTTATGTGTTGTGATAGAGCTTGGTATAAGAGG
>NW_006408663.1:6312400-6322761 GCF_000296735.1 Chrysochloris asiatica | reverse complement strand
CTACCAGCTGCTCCGCGGGAGAAAGATGAGGCGATCTGCTCCCGTAAAGATTTACAGCCTCGGAAACCCTATTCAGGGTCGCTATGGGTCGAAACCGACTCGACGGCACTTAACAACAACAACAAGGATTGGTTGGAACAGAATGAAGAGTAAAGAGAGTGAGAAGAAGGAGATTTGGGTGGGGGTGAAAGAAAGAATGGTTCCTTGGAGCCATAATTCCTGGATCTGTTGTAAAAATGAGTCAGAAGTTAGAAAGAAATCACTGATAAAGGTTGTAAATTGGGGAGTTGTGAGACTCCTGTGGTGATGGGCAAGTCAGGAGAGAAAATATGGATAGACAGTCATGGTCATCTGTGTCTGTTTGGGGGCTCTCAGTTGGAGGTAAAAGAGTTGCTAAATTAAGAGAGGGACTTTTTTTTAAGGTGATAGATGGGTGTATAAGGGTGGCATAAAGGCATTGAAGTGTGAGTCAGAGATTGAAGAGAGTGCTTTGCAGCTAATCATATCTTGTAGGTTATGTGAAGAGAAGATGGTTAATAGTTGGTATAGGGTGACGTTTTGTGCCTCACTTGTGAAGATTGCTGCACTGGCTAAGGTCTTCATGCAGGCTGGCCATCCTTGGTATACAGAGTCTAGTTGCTTGGAGAGATAAGCTATAGGCAGTGGGGTATCCCCTGCTGTTTGTGCCAGGAGTCCTAGGGCTTGGTTCTGTTTTATGGTGACATAAAGAAAGAAGGGCTTATTATGAATAGGGATGTTGAGAGAAGGGGCTTCAGTTAATGCTTGTTTTAAGAGGTTAAAGACATTGATTGTGTCCTGTGAATTAAGTATAATTTCTGGGGATTCCGTTTTTATAAGTTGGTATAGGGGTTTTGCAATTAATGCAAAGTTTGGAACCCAGATTCGGCAATAGCCAGCTAGGTCTAGAGTTGTGTTTTTGTTTTGGAAAGGAAATGGCTGTTGCTATTTATTTATTTATTTATTTATTTTATCTTCTGGGATTCCTCTAGTGGTTGGTGTTAGGGAGAGGCCTAGGTAAGTTACTCTTTTCTTTGTTATTTGGGCTTTGTGTACCCCCACTGTGCTAGTTGATTTAATAACTGGGTGGTATCCTGGAGGGAAAGGGACAAGGATGGAAAGCATAACAATAAATCATCAACATATAGGAGGATAATACTGGGCTTTAGATTAAGTGTGTTTAAGTCCTTTTAGAGGGCTTGGCCAAAATAATGGGGCTGTCCAGAAAACCCTAGGTTAATACAGTCCAGGCCAACTGTTGACTTATATGGGTGATCCCATTCAGTGCTAATTGTGGATAGTTGCAATGCCATTCCATTCATCAGGTGCAGGGTCCTTCAAAAGCAAACAAATCTTTCTTGGAAGAAATGGAATGGTCCTTCAAAGAGAGGATGGTGATACTTCATCCTTATAATTTGGACATTTTATCCAGTAAGGATCAGTGTCTGAAAAAGGGCATGATCTTTGGTAAAGTGGGGAGTCATGGGAAAAGAAGAAGATCTCCCATGAGATGATGGACACAGTGACAGCAGCAATGGGCTCAAACATTACAATTGTGAAGGTGACACAAAACCAAATGGTTCTGTTGTGCATGAGTTAAAACCTAACAACACCTGGCAACTATAATATTTAATGTATATCAGTTCAAAGAAGATAACTATTAATTGGTTTTGCAATTAATTGAGAACAAAGTAGAAAGTCACTTGGTACAAAATATGGCCCCTACATTTCAGAAAATCCCTGGCAGAGAAGGCTCTTTTGGATGGAAGGCATGGCATGGCAGGCCAATGGTTCACTTTAAAGCCTTCTTAGTTGAGGAAATTTTTTAATGTACTTAGTAAAAGATGCCTTATCTTGCTCTACGCAATAAGCATGCTAAATGAGTACTATAGAATCCTAGATATGATTGTAGAGTCTTCTTGTAAGGTACCATCAAGTTGGTACTGACTCATAGCGACCTCATGCACAGCAGAAGGAAACACTGCCTCATCATGGGCCAACCTCACTATCATTGCCATGCTTGAGCCCATTGATGCTGCAACTTTACCAATCCGTCTCGCTGGGGGTCTTCCTTTTATTCTCTGACCCTCTACCCTAGTAAACATGATACCCTTCTCCAGCAACTGGTCACTCCTGATAATATGTCTGAAGTATGAAGGGTGAAGTTTGGCCATCCTGGCCTTCAAGGAGCACTCTGGCTGCAGTTCTTCCAACATGAATCTGTTGGTTATTTAGGCAGACCATGGCACTTTCAATATTCTCCTCCAACACAATAACTCAAAAGCATCGATTCTTCTATGGTCTTTTTTATCCACTGTCCAGCTTTCGCATGCATATGAGGTTTTTGAAAATACCATGGCTTGGGTCAGGTGCACCTAAGTCCTGAAGCTGACATCTTTGCTCTTCAATACTTTAAAAAGGTCTTGTGCAGAAGATTTGCATAAAGCAATACGTCTTTTGATTTCTTGACTGCTGCTACCATGAGTGTTGATAGTTGATCCAAGAAGAATGAAGTCCTTAACAACATCAATCTCTTCTCCATTGATAAAAATGTTGTTTATTGGTCCAGCAGTGAGATTTTTGTTTTCTTTACATTAGGATGCAATCTATAGAGAAGGCTGTGCTCTTTGATGTACATTAATAAATATTTAAAGTCTTCTTCACTTTCAGCAAGCAAGGGTGTTTCATCTGCATATCGCAAGTTGTTAATGTGTCTTCCTCCAATCCTGATGCCACGTTTTTCTTCATATAACCCAGCTTCTCAGATTATTTGCTCAGCATACAGGTTGAATAAGTATGGTGAAAGAATGCAACCCTGTGACAAACCTTTCTTAATTTTAAGCATTCAATGTTCCCATGTTCTGTTTGAACAACTGCCTCTTGGTCCATGTACAGATTCCTCATGGGCACAATTAAGTGTTCCGGAATATTCATACTTTGTAATGTTGTCCATAGCTTGTCATGATCCACACAATCGAAAGCGTTTGCATAGTCAATAAAGCACAGGTAAACATCTTTCTGATATTCTCTGCTTTCAGCCAAGATCCATTGGACATCAGCAATGATATCCCTCGTTCCATGGCCTCTTCTGAATCCAGCTTGAGCCTCTGGAAGTTCTCTGTCAATGTATGTTTGTAGCTGTTTTTGTATTACCTTTAGTAAAACTTTACTCACATGGGATATCAAAGATATTGTCCAATGATTTCTACATTCTGTTGGCTCACCTCTCTTTGGAATGGGCACAAATACGGATCTATTCCAATCAGTTGGCCAGATAGTTGTCTTCCAAATTTCTTGGCATACATGAGTGAGTGCCTCCTGTGCCACCTCACTTTCTTGAGATATTTCATTTTTTATTCCATCAATTCCTGGCATCTTGTTTTTTGTTGCAATTCCTTCAATGCACCTTGGACTTCCTCCTTCAGTATCATTGATCATATGCTACCTCTTGAAATGGTTGAGCATTAATGATTTCCTTTTGTTACAATGAGTCTGTGTATTCCTTTCATCTTCTTTTGAAGCTTTCTGCATCATTCAATAATTTTTCCAGAAAATCCTTCAATAACTGTAGTTGAGGCTTGAATTTGTTCTTCAGTTCCCCCAGCTTAAGAAATGCTGAGTGTGTTCTTTCTTTTTGGTTATCTGACTCCAGATCTTTGCACATTTTCTTATAATGTTTGGCTTTATCTTCTTGAGCTGACCTTTGAAATTTTCTGTTCAGCTCTTGTACATCCTCATTTCTTCCATTTGCTTTAGCATCTCTACACTGGAGAGCAAGTTTCAGTGTCTCTTTTGACATCCATTTTGACCTTTTCCTTCTTTCTTGTCTTCTCAGTGCCTTTTTGCTTTGTTCATGTATGATGTTCTTGATGTCATCCCACAATTCTTCTGGTCTTCAGTCTTTAGTGTTTAATGTATCAAATATGTTCATCAGATGATCTCTAAATTTAGGTGGTATATAGTCAGTCATATTTTGCCTCTCATGGATTGTTTTCATTTTCTTCAGCTTCAGTTTGAATTTGCATATGAGTAACTGATGGTCTGTTCCACAATCTCCCCCTGGCCTTTATTTGACTGATGATATGGAGCTTTTCCATCATCTCTTTCCGCAGATTTAGTTGTTTGGATTTCTACGTATTTCATCTGGCGAGGTCCATGTGGATAGTCATCTCTTATGTTGTCTAAAGAAGGTATTTGAAATGAACAAATCACTGATTTTCCAGAATTCTATCATGCAATCCCCAGCATCATTTCTATAACCAAGAACATATTTTCCAACCACTGATCCTTTTTCTTTGCTTCCAATCTTTGCATTCTAATCACCAGTCATGATCAATATATCTTGATTGCATGTTTGATCAATTTCATATTGCAGAAGTTGGTAGAATTCTTCTATTTCATCCTCACTGGCTTCAGTGGTTGGTGTGTAAATTTTAATAATAGTGTTATTAACCTGTAGGTGCATGGATGTTGTCCTATCAGAGACAGCATTGTACTTCATGACTAATGTAGCAATGTTCTTATTGACAATGAATGCAACACTATTCCTCTTCAAATAGTCATTCCCAGCATAGTAAACCATGTGGTTTGAAGATTCAAAATGGCCAATACCAGTCTATTTCAGCTCACTAATGCCTAAGATATTGATGTTTATGCATTCCATTTCGTTTTTGACAATTTCTAATTTTCCTAGTTTTATACTTCGTACATTCCATGTTGAGATTATTACTGGATGTTTACACTTGTTTCTCTTCATTTTGAGTTGTGCCTCATCAGCAAATGAACATCCCAAGGGCTTTACTCCCACAGGCTTTACTCCATTCACATTATGACAGTCAACTCTACTTTGAGGAGTCAGCTCTACCCCAGTTGCATTTTGAGTGCCTTCCAACATGAAGGCCTCATTTTCCGACACTCTATCTGACAGTGTTTCTCTGCTATTCATAAGGTTTTCAGTGACTAAATATTTGGAAGTAGTTCATCACTCCTTCTTCCTAGTCTGTCTTCATCTGGAAGTTCATCTGAAACCTGTCCACTATGGGTGACCCTGCTGGTATTTATAATACCGATGGCATAGCTTCCAGAATCATAACAACTCACAAGCCACCACAATCTGACAATCTGACAAATGATTGGTGGGGTAGAGTCTTAAAGGACTTTAAAAGACAGAAAATATTTTTCAGCAAGATAAATCTGAGACAGTTCCATTGAAAAGGTGATATTGCCGAACTTGAAACAAGAATATAATATTGTTTGGCAAAAAAAGAGATGAAATTAGGGGAATGATGTGGGATTCCTGGTATGACACTGTAGGATCAGCACTGGACTGAAAGCCAAAAGATTGGCTGTTCAAACCCACCAGCTTCTCTAGAAACTCAGTATTGTGTTGCCATGAGTCAGGACCAACTCAATAGCATTTAACAACAATAGCAGGGAAACCATGTAAGAAGAGAAATAGCAGGCACATAAAGATGGAATGAGAGTCATTGAATCAAACATTTTTTAAAAAAATTACCTGGCAGGCATATTATGAGATAATGGATTCGTTGCTAGACTGCTATCTAGCTAGTATAGTAGCACAGAAAACAGGAAAGAAAGAAACAAATCAAATCTAACCCTTAAGGCTAAAAGTTGTTTACTGTGAATGTCATGATCAACATTTATGAGGATGATAAAAATCAGAAAGGACAGAAAATGATTTGGGTAGAGAAGTGGAGTTCAGTTTAAACATGATTAGTTATAGTTCATTTATTCAGCTTTTATTGGGAGATGGCAACATGTAAGAAATTTTGCTTGGCTCTTTAATTGTGTTATGATTTATAAAAAAAAATCATGTGTATATTTAAACTGTATATACAATTATAATTGTTTATGGAAATATGATTTGTAGATTTTCTGATAGATTATGAACACTTTGCTGCTGCTTATAGTATTTTTTCAGAGAATATAATTAAATGTTAGTATCAGCTTAAGCAAATGTATTGAATAAGTTAGCTAATCCACAAACAGTATTACATTATGTATGTTGTTGTTGTTGTTAAGTGCCATCGAGTCGGGTCCGACCCATAGCGACCCAGTACAGGGTTTCCGAGGGTGTAAATCTTTACGGGAGTAGAAAGCCTCATCTTTCTCCCGCAGAGCGACTAGTAGTTTCGAACCGCTGACCTTAAGGTTCGCAGCCCAATTCATAACCACTAATGTATAAGAAAGATAAAAACAACCAATCTTTAAATTATCTATTTTGTTAGTCATATTAATAATAAGGTTATCAGGAGGTAATAAACTAGTGGCTTTAGTAGCTGTCTGTCTCAGAATCTGTTTATCCTTGATGGCTGGGTCTACTTAACTCACACCTATAGAGTAAATACAGACCTGGACTTTAAGATCTATCCTGGGTACAGCCAGTGGAGAATTATAGGGACATTTTCATTCTTGCTGTTGATCCTGACAGCAGCATTGTAGATATCAGCATGCAGGTTACTCTCTTTGTAACCCAGTTACCCTTTCTCTGTTCTCTTCTTTGTAACCGCATCAGTATTGTGGAGTTTTCTTCATAGTTCCTTGCCCCTCTTGTTCTTGTTAAGTGACCTTCAAGTCCATTCTGAACCATAGTGACCCTATATAGGGTTCTCGAAGGGCCACTCATGAACTTGAACCACCGACCTTGCAGTTCAAACCAACTTTGCAGTCCAGTGAATTAATCCACAGTACCACATGCCCCTCTAGTCCTTGGTTAATGCCTTACTGATTATTAAAGATCTGTGGTTTCCCTGAGGCTTCCATCCACCAACACTTGGAAGGTAAAAATTTCTTAAAAAAAATTGTTACTGGTGATGAAGAGACATGGATTCATCATAAGCCTGAAAGCAAACAACAGAGTATTGAATGGAAACATCCTCAATCTCCGACCAATAAAAAGTTCAAAAGTCAACCATCAGCTGGAAAAATTGATGCTGACAGTTTTCTGGGATTCTCATGGGCCAGTATTGGGACACTATCAGACAAAAGGTTCAACAATCACCAGTGCTCATTAAAATGAGATGTTCACTGAAAAGCTGAAACTTCTTAATAAACAGAGGGGAATGCTATCCAAAGGCAGGGTAATCTTGCATGACAATACATGTCCACCTCTGCCCACACCATTAACACTATGTAAAAATTTCATTTTGAGGTTATTAAAGCATCCTCCCTATAGTCCTGAACTTGCTCCACTGGACTTTCACTTGTCTGGTCCCCTGAAAGCAGCCCTTTGAAGACAAAGATTCACCTCTGATGAAGAAGTGAAGACAGTGGTGCATTCAAAGCTCCCAGCTCAGCCTCAAACATTTCTTAATAAGGGAATATGAAAGCTTGTTGACAGATGGACAAAGTGTATTGTGTCAAAAAATGATGTCTTTGTCTTTTCTAAAAGTTGATTAACATAAATTTTACAGTCAGAGTGTGGGTAACTATTGATTCAATCTTGTAATAACGGCTCACTACATAATTGGTGTGGTGCTATGGGCTAATGCACTGAACTGCAAAGTTGCTTTGAACCACAGGTTGGCGGTTAAAGCTCAACAGCTGCTCCTTGGAAACCCTATATGGGTCACTATGGGTTGGAACCAATCTGAAAGCACTTAACAAGAACAACATAAATGTTGAATGGATGTTTTTGAAAGTGTAAGTCTTTATGAAGAGCTCTGATACTGTAGTAATTACAAGTTGGGTTGCTAACCTCAAGGTCAACAGTCCGAAATCACCAGCCATTCCATGGGAGAAAGACGAGCCTTTCTGCTCCCTTAAAGATCGACAGCCTCAAAAACCCTATGCAAGGTTACTGTGAGTTGGAACCGACTCCATGGCACACCACCACCACCACCAAATCTTTATAACAATTTAGAATGTAATATTTCATTTCCACTATAGGAGATAAATGAATTGGAAGTGATTACTTTAAATATATCTAGTATGATTCCTCAATTATAACAATAATTTCACTTAAGAATGCTTCTTTTAAAAAAAGCAAGTAGTACAATGGATAAGATTACCTAGGAGAAAAGGTTACTTGTAACAAAAGAAACTAATCAGTTTGTAAGCATACCTGAGAAGGAGAAATAATTACGTGTTTCTCAGCTCTTCTTTAGAGCAAAGGAAAACAGTTTTTTATACACATTTAACCTTTTGAGTAGTCAGATAGATTTTATAACAGCAGCTTAGGTAAGTTCATTCATTATGTAGACTATTACAAAAGTCTCCACAGAGCTATTAAATCTGTCCTTGTGATGTTTGGTGTAATCATAAAAAGGAAAACGATTTTTCACATAGTGTGGGTGGTGGCATTGTTAGCCTTAAAATCTCCTAAAATTATATATAGCATTCTTTCCAATGAAATGAATAAACCAATAATAATAATGCTATCACTTGGAACTGACTTGACAACACTTAACACCAATAACAATTAGGGGAAAAGTTATTCCAGTTTTCCAACTGGAAATAAACTTTCACATATTTTATTTCTGATAGAACTTAGAGGAAGGAATACTTTTCTGGTTTAACTATCCCAATTGAAGGAATACCTTGTGTTTGTATATTGCATTTGCCAATAATAATACAGGAGTAAGTAATTTGTTTTAAAAAGAATCACCCATGAAGGACAAAAAAATAACTGAAACATACTTATATATTTCATTGTGTGATGTTTTATTTAAACATGATACCAACTCTGGAATTCAGATAGATCTTAAAATCAGTGATTGGTTAATTGTTGATAAATGCCATCAAGTCAGTTCCAACGCACTGCAACTCTATATGCGGTTTCCAGGGAGTGGCTGATGGGTTTGAATTGCCTACTTTGAGGGTAAGCAGTTCAGTAGTTACCCAGTAGCACTATGCCAGGACTCCATTGAAAATTATGGTAGATCTTACAATCAATGGGATCTGACTCATGGAGTCTCTCAAATAACAGTAGGGCCGACATTAAGATAATAACCATTTCTTAAAAGCTGTACTTTCAGATAGACACTTATACCTAACTAAGCCACCCCAAAAATGATTTTAAATCCAAAGTATAAAATAGGAATTAATATTGAAGGTAATGATGTGTAAACGAAGATGTCCAATTGTATTTCTATGGTGAATATGATTACTTTACCATTATTTATGCAAGGCAACATCTGTGAAAACCAGCCTGCTTGCTCATGGATTATTTTATTCAATGTACATTTAGAATAATCCAGATACAATAAGATCACCAAATAACATTTTATATACACATACATGCACACACATACACACAACATACATAATGTAGTTATACATGTATATATATATTTATATAGTTGTTGTTAAATGCCATGGAGTCGGTTCTGACTCTCAGCCATTCTGTATAGGATTTTCAAGGGGGGGACTGGTGAGTTTGAACCACCAACTTTGTGGTTCAACTTGATCTTATGATCGAGTGCTTATCCACACCAGGATATATCCAATAAGTATGTGCAGGCTTCCTTCAATTTTAGTATTCAGAAATATCTATGTGTAAGAGAAAAAAAAAAAAGATCCGTATCTCTGAAAGTAGAGCAGAGAAGAGGTTTGGAATGTTCACCTAGAGGTAATCAGACTATTTAAACATTATTTGTCTTTGTCACTTGGGAGAGATAATATTAAAAGAGATATATTTGTGAAGCTTGCCTGATGTGTATGAGTAAGTAAAGGGCCATGTGTATTTGTACTGAAGGTAGGAAACCAATCTGGAGAGGAATGGTCTCTGTTATTCTGAGGCTCAGTTGAATTAATGAAACATGTTTTTAAGCATCTCTTAGTACCAGACACTATGGCAGACAAAGGGAATACAGCCGTCTGCCAGACAGAACCCAGACATAACCCCTGTACTGGAAGAATTTACAATGTGGAAGACAGGCTCATAAGTGAAAGTGCATCTAAATGCCAAGTGCTATCTATGATAAAAGTATACTTGAAGTTGTTTTGGACCCTCAAATTGGCACAATTAATCCAACTTGTAGGAAAATTTGTTTCAGGAAAGAAATTGACAAGGGCATGAGCTGCAAAAAAAAATATTTTATACAATATTTTCAGTCTGTAAATTAGTCTGATTTGCCATTTGCTATTGCTACAAGCTGCCATGACAATTTTTATTCTCTAAAGATATATAATCAAGAGTGTGAGATGGCCAGATTTCAGAAAGTTTATTTTGAATTTAATGTGCAGGACATCTGATGGGGACTATGTTAAGCAGAGAAACGATTTCTTGAGCTATGGTAGCACTAACTGGGGTGAAAGGAAAGGACAACCTGGGGACTCCTGAGGCCACGGACAAGGACACAGACATGGAGCGCTAGAGCTGA
>NW_006408663.1:6311049-6312300 GCF_000296735.1 Chrysochloris asiatica | reverse complement strand
TTCTGCCACAAATTCCCCCAGCTGTGAGCCTTCCAACCTTCGAAGTATTCCTTTATATGTGGTTCAGAGTTCTGGGACCAGCCCCTGAACCTGCTTGGTCGGGTATTCTGTGTTGTTGTTGGCGGAGCTCTCTGCTATATGTCCACCCGATCCGCCTTCTTTTTTGTTCCCCGAGGCAATTGATTTTAAAGAAAACCATTTCTAAGAAAGCAAGTTATTTTCTTATTGTTAGAGAGATTTTGAAAATGAAATTAATTCAACCAATTCAAATTTGTGTTTATGAGAGTACCTTAGGTTTGTGAGTTGATGCTCCTTATCTAATTCCTGGTTGATCCAATAAACAAAGTATAGTGGTGACCTCATATGCATGTATTATTAAACATATGTAAAATAATAAAATGAAACTTTTGGAAAACAATATTTTTCATGATTCTAAAAAGAAAAGAAATATTCTGCTTTCTTTTAATTAAAAACTTAAGAAAAAGCATAGAATTCTAGTTTTGACTATTGACATTTATTACATCATACTTGTCAGGATTATTTTTGTTTTAAATCTTTTTATGTATAGTGTGGTGGTTTTGATTTACAATTTTTTCTGAGAATTAGGCATTGGACTGCTAACCATAAGGTCCACAGTTCAAACCAACCAGATGCTCCATGGGAGAAAGATGAGGTTGTCTGATCCCATAAATATTTCAGGTACAGAAATCCTCTATATGATCACTATGAGTTGGAATCTACTAGAAAGCAGTGAGTTTTGTTCTGCTGGGTAATAACATGATGTTATCTTGCTTTAAGTATGCTTATTGACCATTTGTACAGCTTCTTTGAATAAATGGGTTTTGCAATCTCTGTCTATTTTTAAATTAGGTTTGTTTTTCTTGTTGAGTTATAGATGTTCTTTATATGAGAGTAAATCAAAAATTATTCACACTTTAGTCATATTAAAGTGGTTTCCCACATCCATGGCTTATGACAACACTGAGCGTGCACATGCAATGATTCTATTAGACGAGTGAGCAAATCATTTGCAAATCATCCATGCCTGTGCCTATAAGATAATCCTTGACATATTTAGGCTTTGAAAAATCTGTACAAGATGGGTACCAAAACAACTCACAGAGGAGCATAATAGAACCGATTGGATATCTGCAAAAAAAAATTTTGTCGATGAATGCAACACTATTCGTCTTCAATTAGTCATACCCAGCATAGTAAACCATGTGGTTGTCGGATTCAAAATGGCCAATA
>NW_006408663.1:6304028-6310949 GCF_000296735.1 Chrysochloris asiatica | reverse complement strand
TTCACATCAAGTATTAATCCTATCCCCTCTGTACACAGGGTTGATTCAGACTGGCAATTTAGATATTGGCTATCTAAAATGGGAGTCCTATAAAGGTGTGTGACTGGCTTACAAGTTTTCAAGAGGGAGTTTAGGTTCAGAATGTGTGGGGGCAGGTAGAATCCCCATTGAATAGTTTCCATCTTGTCTAGACGTCTGGTAAAAGGAGATGGAGATAAGATTCTTATGATTCAATAGTAAGTAATTATTATCATGACGAATTGTGATAGTCACACTGTAAAGGTAGAAGTTTTGTAACATAAAGTGTGGAGAAGTTAATCTTACAATCCAGAAATGGAGGACCCTAAGACCATCAAGGGAGAAGAGCATGAGTGGAATGTGGGACCTAATCCAGAGAAGCAGTGACACCCGAGATAGGAGACAGAGATGATGACATGGAGAGATGGAGCAGCTGAGGACTCTAGCCTCGTGGAAAGAGAAAGTCTGTGGGCTGGTGACCAGGAGGCAGGCTTGTAAAATGTGCCCTTTGGTTGATTAAATGATTATATATTCCAGAGTGTTTTGTATACATCCCGCCAAAAAATCTGAGAAAATAGAAGTAAATACTATTAAATGATGATGTATGGAGAACATTGTAATAATTGCAATGAAATGATGATTATAAAACTGACATTCTCCTGGGTAAACTATCATTCAATTCACAATAAAAAACTTTAAAAAATAAAAGCTCATGAGCAGTTGTTGTTGTCAAGTACCGTAGAGTCAGTTCTGACTCATAGTGACCCTGCACAGGGTTTCCAAGGCTTCAAATCTTTACAGGAGCAGAAAGCCTCATGTTTCTCCCATGGAACAGCTGGTAGTTTTGAACTGCTAACCTTGAAGTTAGCAGCCTGATTCATAACCACTACACTACCAGAGCAGTTATCTAATATGAAACTATTGATCTCTCCCTTTCTGGAAAACAAAAATGTGAAGAGTGAAGAAAATCAACCAAATCCTTTGCCACTGAGTAGATTCCAACTTATACCAACTTTATAATATAAAGAAGAACCATTCCTTAGGGTTTCTGAAACTGTAACTCTGTTTCCCTTGGAGCAGGCTGGTGGGTTTGACTGCTGGTTTTTCAGTTAGCAGCAATATGTCACCAGAGCACCTTAACAAAATAAGAATTGTAAGGAAACAATTAATCCAAAATACTAATGGGCCATGTGAACCCCAGAAAAAAGAATTAGATGGTTTCTGACTACCACTGTTGATGCCTCTGAAAGGGATCACAATAGAAGGTCCTGGATACAGTGGTAGAAAATGTGGATAAATCTTCATTAAAAAGACAGGTTTGGGGGACTAATCAAGTCTGGTGGAACACTCCCACCACCCCTAGATACTCTTCAGACCTGGAACTCACTTTCCTGACTCAACTTAAAAAACAAAACAAAAACACAGTGCTGTTACTCTGTGGGGATTACAATTAATGTCACAAAATAAAATGTGTTTGAATTGTTGAATAGAAAGAAAAAAATAAAAGGACAAATACAAGAATCATTTAAGCAGTGGGATTAGATATAGGATTTGCTAGCTAATATAGCTAAAAACGTTGATGTATAGCTCAATTGTATTATTTATTGTATATAAAATTTCACTTTTTACAGACTGAAACTTCTTGCCAGAAAGAAATTTCTGAATCAGTTATCAGAATGTTAAGTTTTCACAGATAGACATGCTATACAGATAATAATACGCCCATCTTAGGTGCCATCTAGCCAGTTCCAACTCACAGCAATCTTATGCATAACAGAAGAAGACACTGCCCAGTCCTGCACTATCCCTACAATTGTTATGCTTGAGCCCACTGCTGATATACTGTGTTAATCCATCTCCTTGGAGGTCTTCCTCTTTTTCATTGACCCTCCACTTTACCAAGCATGATGCCCTTTACAGGGACTAGTCTCTCCTGATAATATGTATCAAGTATGAGAGACAAAGTCTGGTCATCTTGGTTTCTAAAGAGCATTCTGGCTGGACTTCTTCCAACATGGATTTGTTGTGTCTTCCGGCAGACCATGGTACTTTTAATATTCTTCTCCAACACCATAACTCAGATGCATCAGTTCCGCTAGGGTCTTCCTTACTTATTGTCCAACTTTCACATTCATATGATACAACTAAAAATACCATGGCTTGGGTCAGGTGCACCTTACTCCTCAAAATTATATGTTTGCTCTTGAACACCTTAAAGAGGTCTTTTGTAGCAGCTTTGCTTAATGCAATACATTGCTTGATTTCTTGAAAGCTGCTTCCATGAATATTGATAGTGGATCCAAACAAAAATGATTCCCTGGGTGACACAAATGGTCGGTGCACTAGTGATAATGTAAAGGTTTGCAGCTTAAACACATCTACCCTTGCAGTGGAAGAAACCTGGTAATCAACTTTCCTGGATACGGTACTGTAGGATAAACTCAACAGCAATTAACAATAACATAGCCAAGAAAGCCCTATGAAGCATTTCTATTACATAACACTTGGGATCACCACGAGTTGGAACTGACTCAACTACAATGGGTTTGGTTTGCCATCTTAGATAGACCTCAACGAAATATGGAAGTAGGAGGGCTTAGATCCAGATTTCTTAGGATTGGTGAAAACCTACTCCCACATTATACAAACTGAAGTAGCTCCACCTCTTAATGCATTTTAATTGTACAAATATTTTACAATATAAATTCTAACACTGTATAACCACAAACAGTTAATGAAGCTTGATTTATTCTTGACATTGTAATAGTTCCACTTTGTACATATCTGTACATAATGTCAGTCAGTGGCAATTTTTCTACTAAAAATGTACAGACTTTTTAAAGGAAAAAGTTATTAATAGTTATTGTTATTCTTTTATATTTTATAACTTAGTTTAGCATATTTAACCTTTAGCAGTTTTTAAAGATACTTTAAAAATATCTTATTTGTTACATTTCTTTATGACAAATCAGGTATAAAGAAATGTTTCTTAGTTTCAAGTGGCTAAATTATCTCTGTTTTCTTATGCTAGTGACATAAACTCTGGGAAAAAAAATTCTGTCTTTGAGTCTGATAAACCTTTGAATATATCCAAGGCCAAAAGAAAAGCTTCAGGATTTCCAGTTGTTAATAAGGAAATTAGATTAAACAAATAATAACACATTAAAAATTTTTTCTTTGATGTTTCACATTCATTGACATCTGTGTGCTCTGAGAAAGTGAGTGAAGAACCCTAAACCAGGTATTAATTTAACAATCATTATAAAATAATACTTCATGACATTGTGTTTTTACAAGCTTCCTTCCTTCCTGCCTCAATCAGTCAGCCAAACATTAGGCACTATTGAGTTTAATGCCTTACAAGGAAGATGCAAATGAAGGAGGATAAAGTCACTCAACTCCCTAAAAAAATTTAAGTGTGCATATATTTGTTGCCTTGTATAATTCTCCACCAGATTTTAAGACTAATTTCTTATACAAAACACATCAGAATTTCCATTTTAATATCTGAAGTGTTTTGTCATGTGTTTTACATGATACTTTGTGCAAAGGGGTATATTTTAAAAATCTATCAGACATTTGTTTCCTTCCAAAATGGTCTCTTAGTTTTCCTTTTTTTTATATGACACTTCTTAACAAACCATGCATGCATGGTTTCTTATGTCTCAAAATCAGTTCATAATAATAAGACTTGGTTGGGTGCTAAAGGACATTTCAGGATTTTTTTTCCCCTAGCATATCAACTTTATGTCCTTGGAAATTTGAAACAATGAATATTAAGACTCAGTATTGATTGGAAATATAAGTCATGATTAAATCAAAAGAGAAAATGCTGAAGATATGGGAGCTAGGTATTATTCAATTTGGAGGTAAATGGCTTGATACTTTTCTCTCCGTTATAGACTTGAGGAAATGAGATTTCTTTGATTACTGCAACTAAATTGTCAGCCGCCAAGACTTAATCTCAATCTATCCTAAAGCTAGAATTACTCAGATATTAAACTGGAATAAAAGCCTTGACTATAAAGGTACTTTTCAAGATTATAATCTGGTTTATGAAAGTGTTAAAATGAGACTTTTCCATAGGAGATCCCATTTTTTATCACAGTGAGGAAAAGTGCCTGCCAGATACAGAGCTATTTTTAAATGAGATTAATTAATTAGTTAATTTTTTTCCCAGTGAGCCTGACAATACACTTTGGAGAATCATTTAGTTTTCATTCATTACAAGAAGGTATAGTTTGTATTTCCCCTAGGCAAAGAGTTTTATCTGACAATCTGAATGCTTTGATAACAGAATCTGATGATGAATAGTGGCATTAAGGAGATTCCAAATGACAAAACAATTTGAGTAACTTTCAGTAGCTGCTCATGCTTAATTACTGTTCCTGTGTATATATTTATAATTTTTGTCTAACAATTTGTATGGGAAATGTTTGTAGGTATTTCTTTATTCTTTATTTCTTTAGTAAGACCTAAATATGTATAGAACCTGGGTAAAGTGATAGCATATGTTTCAACCGTGGATCTACAGGTAGTCACAGTCGATGTCCATCTCCACCACACATGCTTTTTTACCCCTTAAGTTTATTTATAACATGAAAAAACTACCTAAGAGCTACTGTTGACTAGGGTATATTTATTGCTATATGTATATAGTTTATTATATGCATGCCACAATAGTTTCTAATCAATGGAGCAGTCCTGTAATGTGGGTGGTATTCTGCTTATAACACTTTACTGTATATTGTTATCATCTGGGATATTTTAAAAATACAAATGCCTGGATCCTACCCTAAGGCATTCTGATTTAATTGGTATGAAATATGACCTTGCACTGGAAGTTTTGAAAGCTTTACTAATATGCAAAAATTTTAGAAATTGCTGTATTAATGTGAGGTTTCTGAAAGATTAAGTGAATTGTCCAAGAGTGAATAGCTGGCAAGTGGTGCTGCCAGAATTCAAACCCAGCTCTCTGCAGCTTCATAACCCATAATTTGTAGTAAAGAAAGAGATTCCTCTTTGTTTATGGCTCTGTTAAGATTACACATATTAGCTACAACATAAGTACATACTAATGTTTATAGCAGCACTATTTATAATAGCAAAAAGATGGAGATAGCCTAAGTGCTCATCAATAAAAGAATGGATAAACAAACTTTGATTATACACATAGTGGAATAGTATGCTACCATGAAGAATAATAAGGAAGCTGTAAGCCACCACATAACATGGATGAACCTTGAGGACCTTATGCTGAGTGAAATTAGTCAGTCGCAAAAAGACAAGTATTGCATAAGACCATTATTTTAAATGCATAAGAAAAGATACCCATACTGAAAAGGAAAAAAAAAAAAATTTTTTTTTAAATTGTTGTTTACCAGTGGCGATAGGGTGGGGAGTTTTGGGGGAGATGGAGGGAGGTGACGGTAGAGCACAGAGTCGAGGACAGACACATCATATTTTGGTGTTGGGGAGAGCAATGCATAATATGGAAGTGGGGTAAAAGAAAAGGTAGATAAGGGAACACTGAGACAGGTTTGCATGGGCTAAATGGGACAGAGGTAAATAGTGAGGCATGCTCAAACTTGGAATAACAGTGCTCTGTGATACAGGGATCCAGGCATAGTCTGAAGAGGGATAATAATACTAAGATGCTTGACTATCTTATGAATATTGGTTTCCCTTGTCTACTATTGTAAAATATACTCTTGAGTGGGATAGAAAGGAATGTTGGGAAACATGATTACAGAAAACTTGGAAGCCCATCTTAAGCCTATAACTGACTGGAATACCTAAAAGAGGTTCTAGAACTTGTCCAGTGAAATAGGCCTCTTGCAGAGCCTTTGTAGTGTATAGGACCTTTAGGTAGAATCCTGATTCCCATCCTGAACCTTCTGAGGTGGGACATTCCCACTAGAAAGGAGAAGCAGACCCTTCTGGACCAGCTAGAGTGACAGAAGATATATGTTCAAACAAGATCAGCAGGAAAAACCCAAAACAAAAATGGCAGTATGACTGGCTACTATAAGAATAAGCAAGTTGTTTGCCAGGAAGCCATCAAGGCAAGCAATCAACTCCTTTCAAGACAACCCTCCCTCTAAGACTGAAACTCAAAGGGAACACATAAACAGACATAAAATCATGCTGGCAACCATAGTGATCTACTGGTGAGTGAAAGAGGGGAATGAGAGCAATGAAGAAATGGTCTGAATTCAAACACATTCCATAGACTCCTGCTGACCTGGAGATGAGAGGGGAGAAAAGGCTGGTTGGTCCAAAATGTGGTGAGATCTGGGGACACCTGAGCCCATGGACAAGGACATAGCCATGGAGGGCTAGAGCTCAGAGTGAAGCATCCAGCTGATATGAAGTGAGGGGAGGCACACAAGAACATCCAAACATACAGATAGTACCCATTTGACCCAGACTTAATGGCTTTATAATCAGAACTCAACTAGAGGAAGATAAAAAAGAAAACCAAATTTTTGACAAAGGAAAAGAGGGTAAATTGCTATAGTTTGATGAACTTGACCTATGCTCATGGAGGTAGAAGCTTTAAATACCAATAGAGAGGGAAGGAGTCTTCACATCAAGAATCAAAGCTATCCCCTCTACTCACAGGGTAGATAGGGACAGGCAACTTAGACACTGGATACTTAAAATGAGGGGGAGATAAAGGCACAAAGTAACTGGCTTATAAGGTTTCAAAAGGGAGTTTAGTTTAAGAATTTGTGGAGGAAGATATAGACCCCACTGCATAGTTTTTATCTTGGCTAAATGGGTCTGGTGAAAAGAGATGGGGATAAGATACTTATAATTCAGTAGTGAGTAATTGTTATCATGACTAATTACAACTGTCACAATGGTAAAGGTAGAAGTTTTGTAACAAAAGTGTGGGGG
>NW_006408663.1:6291042-6298303 GCF_000296735.1 Chrysochloris asiatica | reverse complement strand
GGACAGATTGTGGAACAGACCATCAATTGTTCATATGAAAATTCAAACTGAAGCTGAAGAAAAGGAAAACAAGTCCATGAGAGTCAAAATATGACCTTAAACATATCCCACCTAAATTTAGAGATAATCCGAAGAACAATTTCATACATTAAACACTAAAGACCGATGAACAGAAGAGGTGAGAGATGGCATCAAGAACATCATACAGGAAGAAAGCAAAAGTCATTAAGAAGACAAGAAAGAAGGAAAAGGTCAAAATGGATGTCAGAAGAGATACTGAAACTTGTTCTCCAGTGTAGAGATGCTAAAGCAAATGGAAGAAATGAGGACGTACAAGAGCTGAACAGAAATAATCAAAGGTCAGCTCAAGAAGACAAAGTAAAATGTTACAACAAAATATGCAAAGATCTAGAGTCCAAAAACCAAAAGGGAAGAACATGCTCAGCATTTCTTAAGCTGGGAGAACTGAAGAAAAAATTAAATCCTCAACTTTCGTTATTGAAGGATTCTCTGAGCAAATTATTAACTGATGCAAAGAGCATCTAAAGAAGATGGAAGGAATACACAGAGTCACTGTACCAAAAGAAAATGGTTGATGTTCAACTGCTTCAAGAGGTAGCATATGATCAAGAGCCAATGATACTGAAGAAGGAAGTCCAAGATGCATTGAAGAAATTGGCAAAGAACAAGACTCCAGGAATTGATGGAATACAAATTGAAATATTTCAAGAAAGTGAGGCAGCACTGGAGGCACTCACTGATCCATGCCAAGAAATTTGGAAGATAAGTATCTGGCCAACTGATTGGAATAGAACTGTATTTGTGCCCATTCCAAAGAGAGGTACCCCAATGGAATGTAGATATCATTGGACAATATCTTTGATATCCCATGCGAAGAAAGTTTTACTAAAGGTAATACAGAAATGGCTGCAAGCATACATTGACAGAGAACTTTCAGAGCTTCAAGCTGGATTCAGTAGAGGTCATGGAAGAAGGGATATCATTGCTTATGTCTGATGGATCTTGGCTGAAACAGAGAATACCAGAAAGATGTTTACCTGTGCTTTATTGACTATGCTAAGGCTTTCAGTTGGGTGGATCATGACAAGCTATCGACAAATTGCAAAATGTGAGTATTCCTGAATACTTAATTGTGCTCATTAGGAATCTGTATATGGACCAAGAGGCAGTTGTTAGAACAGAACATGGGAACACTGAAAGTTGTGTGACAGGGTTGTATTCTTTCACCATACTTATTCAACCTATATTCTGAGCAAATAATCCGAGAAGCTGGGTTCTAAGAAGAAAAACGTGGCATCAGGTTTGGAGGAAGAATCCTTAACAAATTGTGATATGCATATAATACAACCTTGCTTGCTGAAAGTGAAGAGTACTTAAAATATGTACTAATGAAGATCAAAGAGCACAGCCTTAGGTATGGATTGAATCTCAATGTCAAGAAAACAAAAACCCTCACCACTGGTACAATAAACGACAATCTTATCAATGGAGAAAAGATTGAAGTTCTCATGGACTTCATTCTTTTTGGATCAACTATCAACACTCATGAAAGCAGCAGTCAAGAAATCAAATGGCATATTGCATTAGGCATATCTGCTGCACAAGACCTTTTTAAAGATCTTTTTAAAGCAAAGATGTCAGCTTAAGGACTAAGGTGCACCTAACCTAAGTCATGGTATTTTCAATAACCTCATATGCATATGAAAGCTGGACAGTGTATAAGGAAGAGTGTAGAAGAATTGATGCTTTGGAGTTATGGTGTTGGAGGAGAATATTGAAAGTGTCATGGGCTGCTAAAAGTACAAACAGATCTGTGTTGGAAAAAGTGCTTCCAGAGTGCTCCATGGAGGCCAAGATGGCCAAACTTCATCCTTCATACATTGGACATATTGCCAAGAGGGACCAGTCAGTGGAGAAGGATATCATTTTTGGTAAGGTGGAGAATCAGAGAAACAGAGGAAGGCCCCCAGAGAAATGAATTGGCAAGTGGCAACATCAGTGGGCTCAAGCATGGCAACAATTGTGAGGTTGGCTCAGGACCGGACTGTGTTGTATTCTGTTGTACATAGGGTCATTATGAGTCGGTACTGACTTGATTGCAACTATCAACAACAACTAAACAAAATGTGGACCAATACGCAAAGGAAGGTAAAAGTTTCTTTTTAAAAAAATCACTACTGTTGATGAGTATGAGACATGGATTCATCACTACATATCTGGGAGTCAATGCCAGAGTATGGAATGGAAGCATTCTCAATTACCAACCAAGAAAACATTCAAAAGTCAACCATCAACTAGAAAATTGATGCTTACAGTTTTCTGGGATTCTCAAGGGCCAGTATTAAACCAGCACCAGGAAAAACGTTCAACAATCAACAGTGCTGGTTACAATGAGATGCTTGCTGAAGAACTAAAGACTATACTTTGGATTAAATGCAGATGACTGCTGTCCAAGGTTATTATGATCTTAATGATAATGTATGTCCCATACCTCTGCCTACACTTTTGACACTGCAAAAACTGCATTTTGAGGTGGTAATGTATACTCCCTCTAGTCCTGATCTTGCTCCATTAGACTTTCACCTGCTTGATCCCCTGAAAACAGCCCTTTGAGGATGAAGATTCACCTCTGATGAAGAAGTGAAGACACTGGTGCATTTGTGGTTCCCAACTCAGCCTCAAACATTTTTTATAAGGGGTGTGAAAACTTGTTGACAGATGGACAGTATATTGACAAGCACGGAGATTATGTCAAAAAATGACCTATTTGTCTATTCTAAAAGTTAGTTAATATAATTTCTATACCTAGTATGCAGAAAAATTATTAGTCACCATCATATGTTCTGCATATAAGCTCTTATTATACATATGCTTTAAAATATCTTCTCCTGTATGTAGTTTGTGTTTTCGCTTTCTTTTTGATTTTGATGAAATTCAGTAATATGTTTAATATTAGGTGTTGTATCTAAGAATCCATTTCCAAAATCATGAAGATTTGCCCCTATTTTTCTAAGAACTTTTTGTTTTTTGTTTTTATATTTAAGTCATTTATTAATTTTGACTTAATTTTTATATATGATTAGTCTCTGTGGCCTTTAATTTCAACTTTAGAGATTCCTTTTAGTATTTATTTCAGGGTAAGTTTATTGATGGTAGACTTCCTAAACTTTTATCTTAATTTCTACCTCATTTACAAGTTGAGATTTACTGGATGTGGCGATCTTCCTTGACAGGCTTATTTTTTTGCTTTTTTTTCCCTTTTAGCCCATTATAACATACTGTTGCCTATTAGTATCTTGTTTTCTGATAATAAATCATTTGTTAATCTTAATTGAGGATACATATGAGTCATTTTTTTTGATGTTTCAAGAATCTTATCTTGTTTGTGTCTTTTAACAGTTTGAATGTGATTTGGAACTCTTTGATTGTTATCTTACTGGAAGAATTTAAAGAAGTTTGTAAAACAATGAAACTAAAAGAAATGGAAGTTTTCCATGAAATTTTTGAATCCCCCTCATAGTTTTGTAAATTTTTTTTCTGTTTTTTTTTTTTTTTTTCTATGTGTCCCCATCTGGTATTCTTCTAATGTTCACATTGGTCTGCTCGATGGAATGTTATGATCTCTTAGACACTGTTCATTCTTCTCCGATGTTTTTTCTTTCTGTTTCTGAATAACTTCAATCATCCTATCTTCACGGTTGCTAAATCTTTCTTCGATCTACTCAAATCTACTCTTAAATTCCTACAGTACTTTTTTCCCCCAGTCATTTTACTTTTTAGCTCCAAAATTTATGTTTGGTTCCTTTTTTTTTTCTCTTTTCTTTTTATTTTATATGTCTTTATTGAAATCTCATTTTGTTCATTTTAGGTCTTTGATTATATTTAAGGTAAAAAAACATCTTAACTATTTATGAAGCTCAATGTCTAATCTTCTTCAAGGACAGTTACTATTTATTATGTTCCTTTAAATGGGCTATTCTTTTGTGCCTCTCTTAATGTCTTTTAATATGTGTTGAAAGTTGGAATTTGAATATTATAATGTGATTAACTCAAGAAAACAAAATTTCTCCAGTGTTTGCCATTTATTTGATTGCTGAAGGGTGTCATAGCTCATTCATTTAGTGATTTCTCATCTTTTATTACAAATCTGTGTTTCTTGTCATGGGTGGTCACTGAGATGTTTGTTGCTTAGCTTCTCTTCAGCTAGTATTTTGACACAGGTTTCCTTAAATATCAGAAGCCAAACAAATAAACAAAACAAAATAAAAGCAAAATAATTTTCTCCATCTTTAGTGATTGACTGTATTATCAGACCCTTTTTCCAATACATTGACAGACTTGCACTGAACCTATGGATGAAGAAGAAAACACTGTTGTTGTTTTTCAGGCTTTTTCTGAGTATGCATGTACTTGACTTCACATTTCCCTCTTATTAAGTGCTGTAACAACAACAACCAAGAAAAAACACTGTCATTCAGTCAGTTCCAACTTACAGTGATACTACATAGATTTTCTGAGGCTGTACATTTTAGAATACTCTAGAGATTTTCTGAGGCAGTGTGCTTTCCAAGGAGCAGCTGATGGTTTTGAACTGCATACCTTATGGTTAGCAGTCTAGTGGTGTTCATGCTATAGCGCCATAGAAAGTGCTAGTAAATGTCCTAATTTCCCAATTATATAAGCTCCTGCTTTTCCTTTCAGGCCTCTTAAAGTCTATTATGCAAAGGGGCTTCAAAAATTTCCTGAAATAATTCCATTATCTTTTTTTTCCTAGAAATTCTGAAGCCCCTTTGTATGTGTCAAATTTATGCTTTGTCCTAGGAACCTGCAGGTTGTTTATTTCATCTTAAAATACTTTTGAACAATGCTTTATACTTTCCCAATCTGTGCCAGTTCTGAAAAAGGTGAAAGAAACGTGAGCACTTAGTAGAAATCTCTTGTGTTCCCTCAGACAGGTTAGAACAGACATACACAGATATTTTCTAATAAGTTCTGTTCTGTTTCCTTTTCAAACAGTGGCAAGTGTTCCACACGGAGACACAGCTGTCATCTTGCATTCTGCCACTGAGTCTGGGAACAGATAAATCATGGGCAAGTAAAGCCCCCACAAATCTTTCTACTCATTATCGAATGCCTTTCTCTTCATTCAATAGTCACTTGATTGCTATAGACCTGTGACTGTTTTCCAGAATTCAGATAAAGCTGGTGTGTCTGTTTCTACACCTTTTTGCTATTTCTGTGAAGAGACAGAAACTTAAGGCTACCTACACCATAATTTTTCTGATAGCATCACTATAGAAGTACAAGAAATTTTGGTAGCACAGTGGGTTAAGAGTGCTGCTAATCACAAGGTAAGCAAATTGAATTTACCAGCCACTCCATGGGAGAACGATGAGCCTTTCTGCTCCCATAAAGATTAGAGCCTGGGAAACCCTATACCTTGTTTCAGAGTCAGAACCGACTTGATGGCACACAGTCACCACCACCACCCACCATAGTTATTTATGTTATCATTAGCTGTATGGAATTGCTCTTTCTGTAAATTAGAAACTGTTGAATGTTATAAGTTTTATATGGTGCAACCTTTAAAGGCAAATTAAAATGTAGATGATACCTTCAAATGTATTTATATTATTGGTAAAAAGTAATCACAGATTTGAAGCATATCAATCCACAAATACATTAAAATAATTAAAGAGTTCCTATTTTGGATATGTTCCTTCAGCCCAGTCTGAATAACAATAATGTGATCTGTTGCAACATATCAAAAATAACAATTTATTATATTATAGAAAAAAATTTAATATTCAATATTAGACCAGTGGCTGAATATTTGAATTCAGACTTAAGATTTGTAGATACATGTCTAAAATGTATGCATGTGTTATTATTGTACGTTGTAGTGGCATTGTTTCTGACTCATTGGCTTCTACAAGTATGCAGAGTAGAACTACTCCATAGGGTTTTGGGGGCAACAGATTGCCAGACCTATCTTCTAAGAAGCCTCTGACAGTGTTCAAACTACTAACCTTTAGGCCATTTGAGCTACCCAAGAACACCCACAAGTATTATTAGCTAAAATGAAATACAAAATTTAAAACTTTTTTTACCCCTGAAATACTGACTGGCCTGCAAAATTAAGAATTTATGACACTGTCTTAGTTTACTACAAGTGGGTGACTTTAACAAATTTAATTTATTCTCTCATAGTTTAGTAGGCTATACATCCCGAAGTATGAATCTGTGAAAATTGGAAATTGTCAAAAATGAAATGGAATCCATAAACATTGATATCTTAGGCATTGGTGAGCTGAAATACACTGGTATTGGCCATTTTGAATCTGATGAACACATGGTTTACTATGCTGGAAATGACAAATTGAAGAGGAATGGTGTTGCATTCATTGTCAAAAAGAACATATCCAGATCAGTCATGAGATACAACACTGTCTGGGATAGGATAATATCTATGTGCCTACAGGGAAGCCCAATTAATACCACTAGTATTCAAATTTACATACCAACCACTAAAGCCAGTGAGGATGAAATAGAAGAATTCTACCAACTTCTTCAATCTGAAATTGGTCAAACATGCAATCAAGATGTATTGATCATTACTGGTGATTGGGATGCAAAGGCTGGGAACAAAGAGGAAGGGTCAGTAGTTGGAAAATATGGCCTTGGTGATAGAAATGATTATGGAGATTTCATGATAGAATTCTTCAAAATCAATGATTGTTCATTTCAAATACCTTCTTAAGACAGCATGAGATATGACTATACACATGGACCTCACCAGATGGAATACATGGAAATCAAATTGATTATATCTGCGGAAAGAAATAATGGAAAAGCTCCATATCATCAGTGAAAACAAGGCCAGGGCAGACTGTGGAACAGACCATCAATTACTCCTATGCAAATTCAAATTGAAGCTGAAGAAAATGAAAATAAGCCCACGAGAACCAAAATATAACCTTGACTATATCCTACCTGAATTTAGGGATCAGCTGAAGAACAGATTTGATACATTAAACACTAAAGACAAAGACCATAAGAGTTATGGGGTGATATCAAGAACATCATACATGAAGAAAGCAAAAAGTCATTAAGAAGACAAGAAAGAAGGAAAAGGTCAAAATGAATGTCAGAAGAGACACTGAAACTTGTTCTCCAGTGTAGAGATGCTAAAGCAAATGGAAGAAATGAGGAGGTCCCAGAGCTGAACAGAAAATTTCAA
>NW_006408663.1:6290057-6290942 GCF_000296735.1 Chrysochloris asiatica | reverse complement strand
GGGGGGGGAGTAGTTAATCTTATAGTCCAGTAACAGAGAACCCTAGGATCATTAAGGGAGATGAGCATGAGTGGAATGTGGGAACTTATCCAAAGAAGCAGAGACACCAGAAATGGAGGCAGAGATGGGGCATGGAGAGAGGGAGCAGATGAGGACTCTAGATTCATGGAAAGAAAGGGACTGAGAGCTGGCAGCCAGGAGGTAAATTTGCAGAATTTTCCCTTTGGTGGTTTAAATTATTATATATGCCTGAGTGTTAAAAAAAAAAAAAAAAAAGCTAAAATGAGTGGAGAGAAATACTGTTAACTGATGGTACATGGAGGAGATTATAATCATTGTAATGAAACAAAGTAAAAAAAAAATTAAAAAGAAAAGATTACACATATTTTGGAATTGCATTTGTCTTGATTCCTTGAGCCATAATTGCAATGAAGAGTAGGTTTGATGAACTGATATAACAGAAGATATATTGATTTTACCTACATATTACCACATCACTAATATATTACGCTTAATTTTTATTTTTATTATTTTTCAAATAAATTACCTATATTTACAAATTGTATGATATTATGAAAATTGTATACATTTAAATCTGAATTAACAAACTATTTGCTTTTCTTTTTATGTCTCTGAAATTTTAGTTTAGTTAAGCAGACAATGTTTCATGGTACTTTGGTACCAAATTAACCTTGATATACATTGTAGGATAAGCATTAGTAACCCCAAGGTTGCCAGTATGCTTGTTGTTATTAAAGACCATCATGGTGGTTCTGGCTCATAGAGAGTTGGAACCACCGACCTTGTGGTTCAAACTCACTTTGTGGTTCAGTGCTTATCCTACAGCGCCACACCTAATAAGTAAGATTTTTTTTTTTTTTTTTT
>NW_006408663.1:6285271-6287966 GCF_000296735.1 Chrysochloris asiatica | reverse complement strand
GATGGCACCTAACAACAACAACAACATCCAAATTCAAAGCACCAGCTCTGTGGCAAATCTTTGTCTCTTTGTCAACTCTGGCAGGAAAGTCTTTATTTTCTTTCAGCATGCATAGACCCAGCATTTCTTGGAGAGCTCCATGAGTCCTGGCATCATTGTTCCCTGGATCAAGGAGCTTTACAGTGCAGGGACCTCAGGTCCAAAGGTTGCATTCCACTCCAGTCTCACCTTTCTTGGTCGTAATAGATACCTCTTTGTCTGCTCACACTTTTGGATATCTCCTATATACTGGATCAGGCTCCTGGTGAAACTAAGTGTGGTATTGTTAAGTGTCTTCTAGTTGCTCCCAATTTACAGTGGCCCTACCCTTAATCCTCTTATCTGTTTATCACATCAGATCACCTTAATGGGGTATTATCACATAACTGCCAAATCTCTGAGAATCATGGGCCAGCCAAACTGACATATATTTTAGTGGACACTGTTCAATCCATGACAGGCACCATATAATATCAGTGTCTATTTTATTATTAAATTTAAAAATAACAAAAGTCTTAATTTCTATCTCATTAGGCTGATTCAGATTCATTACATTATTAAACAGAACTAGTATGAATATCTATTGAATAAGAAATAATGCATGAAAACTGATTTAGGTCCTATAACTTATTAATAAAATTGTTACTTTATTAAAGTCCCCTAGAATGTTCTTTTTTTCTTTTTAATCAGTAAAGCAATCTTGGTTTTAGTGATTTTTAATTTATTATATTTAAAGTTCTGTGCATGTTTTGTTGTGTTTGTTTGTGCATTTTGTTTTGTAAAACATACTATCAAGAACTATTCTCCCACTTCAGTTCTAAAATGAAAATGCTGACAAAATATTAAATTAAAATTAAATTAAAAAATGGGAAGAGAAAACCAAAAAGCTGAGCAAAACTGAAATTGTAACCTAGACCGAAGACTTAAATACTATTTAAAAGGATTTTTACTTCACTCTCGTACTTTTCTATCTGTATTGCTATTACCTAAGAGTTAATATATAATAATAACAATTTTTCTTGAATTTATGTGAAGAAATCATCCACTATGCACTTTCAGGCTCCATTTTACCTCTGTTCTTTCTTTGGTCCACTGTCTTTCCAAATTTTTCTAACATTAGAGTGGGCTCATTATGGCAAACCTGGTTGTCTGAAATGGCTTCTGCTTTACTGTCTTAGATTTCCTGACTTTTAATACACTAGGACTTAATAATACTTAACTTAAAAGACCATCATTTTTTTTTTTATTTAATAACTATATTGAATAAAAAAAATGGCCTATGGCTGAAAATTACTATGTTCAGTATTAAATTGTCTCTAATAAAAATCATTGTTTGATATGCCAATAATATTGCTTCATAACAAGACATCCAAGGGAATACCATGTAGTACTTAGTCAGATATACATTTACAAAAAAAAAATCTTTAAAGGCGTATATTATGTAAAAACATGAAAATATTTCTTCTGCACAGCAGTGTTTGAATAGCTACCTTTAGCATTTTGCCTGGACATTATACTCCTGTATAGCTCTTTTCTTTGTAGGTGTATGTTTTATCAGAAAGCAAGAATAGTTATACATTTAGAGGCTTTTGAATTGCAGAGTTTTGACTACTGAGACAAATGTTTCTTCAAATCATATTATCTTTATAGTTGGTATAGGATGAATTGTGCATTTTAAGTAGATGTCTGAAATCTTACCTAGATTCAAAAGTGAATTCAACGCTTGAACAGCCCATGTGCTCTTCTCTTTTTAAAAGAAAATGAATCTTTAGCAAGCTAAAATGCAGTCTTCTATAAGAATCAGGCTGCTAATCTCACGGTCAGTAGTTCAAAACTACCGGCTGTTCCATGGGAGAAAGATGAGGCTTTCTGCTCCCGTAAAGATTTACAGCCTTGGAAACCCTGTACAGGGTTGCTATGAGTCGCAACTGACTCCACAGTACATAACCACCACCACCACCACCACCATTGTCTTCCAGTAAATCTGTTTACTGTTAGGATTTTAACTTCATTAAATATTATGGATTTATCTCACGGTGACTTTGAACATTTCAATACTAGATAGCATGTTGTTGTTGTTATGTACCTTCTATTTAGCTCTGATTTCATAGTGACCCTGAATAGGGTTTCCAAAGAGTGGCTGGTTCATTTGAACTGCTGATCTTGTGGTTCAAAATGACCTTGTGGTCCAGTGGATTATCCCACAGCACCACCACCCTATTTAAATGAAACCATCATTTTTCAATATGCTCACAAATCAGATTTCAGAAATATTAATGGATAATTTCCTATTACATTTTAGCCTATTCATGGGCTCAGTTTTTCTGCTTTCAAAATGATTTAAACTTATAATATATCATAATTGAATTGAGATAGCATATAGTATGAAGAACAACATAACTACATTTTACTGAAAAGTAGCTAGATGTCTTAAATTGAATTTGCAAGGTTATGAATGCTGGTTCTAATCTTAGACATAAAAATCTTCTTGCACCACCAAGAGTTGATTTTTATGTATGTTCATACATTCCAGCATACCAAGAAAATATTTCTGATTTTAATATCTGCAAAGTATGTAGATCAAGAACTGAGGATATTGAAGTAAGAAATCTAAGCTACACTGAAGGCACTGTTGAAAAACAAGGCTCCAGGAATT
>NW_006408663.1:6277181-6283991 GCF_000296735.1 Chrysochloris asiatica | reverse complement strand
AACACTCATGGAAGCAACAACCAAGAAGTCAAATGAAATATTTCATTGGGCAAATCTGCTGCACAAGACCTCTTTAAGCTGTTTAAGAACAAAGATGAAGACTAAGGTGTGCCTTACTCAAGACAAATTGTTTTCAATAGCCTCATCTACATGTGAAAGATGGACAATAAATAAGGAAGACCATACAAGAATTGATGAATTTTTGTTAAAGTGTTGGAGAAGAATTTAGAAAGTACCATGACTGCCAGTACAACAAACTAATCTATGTTGAAAAAAGTACACCCAGAATACTCCTTGGAAGCCAGGATGGTGATACTTTCTTTCACATATTTTGGCATGTTATCAGGAGGGACCAGTTCCTGGACATGGACATCATGCTTGGTACAGTGGAGGGTCAGTATAAAAAAGAAAGACCCCCAATGAGATGACTGGCACAGTGGAAGTAGCAATGGGCTGAAGTGTAACAATTGTGAAAATGGTACAACATTGGGCAATGTTCTGTTCTGTTTCATCTCTAGACTTTGGATATGCTATCAGGAGGGACCAAAGTCAGCAGTTTGAAACTATCAGCAGTTCCACAGGAGAAAGATGAGGCTTTCTGCTCCATGAAGATTTATAGCCTTAGAAACTCTATGCAGAATCGCTATGAGTCAGAACTAACTCCTTGGCCCGTAGCCACCACCATCAGGAGACAGCAGCACATGAGCAAGGCATCATGCTTGTAAAGTGCTTCATGTTGTTGTTAAGTGCTGTTGAGTCAGTTTTGACTTATAGCAACCCTATATAGGGTTTTTGAGGAGCAGCTCATAAGTTTGAACTACCAACCATGTAATTAGCAGTCAAGTGCTTAAACCTACAGCACCATAGCAGTGGAAGATGAGTGAAAAAGAGGAAGGTCCCCAATGGGATGCAGTGACACATCATCAGCAACAATAGTTTCAAGCAACAGCTATTGTGAGGATGGCACAGGACCCACAAGTGTTTTTTCTGTTGTGCATGGGGTTGCTATGAATAAGAACCAACTTGACAGTACTTAACAACAACAATTCAAGAAAGCTGTTATATGTTTTCATTTATACTAACTCTAAATGTTGACTCCTGGGAGTTTAAGGTAATACATCATTTTGGACACCTTCATGGCATTATTCTTACCTTTAAGAAGTTTATTATGTAAGAGAAAAAAAATACAAAAATAATTTCTTCATCATCATGTACTGAATATCACATGTAGTTTTCAGTATAGAAAGATAACAAAACAATTCTGAATAGAATGGAAAAAATGCTTTTAGTAACCTCTTATCACAGAATCACAACTTTCAGGACCCTGGTGTTTATCTAGGCTAAGCAGTGCATCTGCTGCAAATAAATAACCTTTCTCTAAGATTCAAGCCCACTTTATGGAAGATTTACTTTATTTTTAAAAGATTTTTAGATGATTTTGCTATTAGTATTTTCTCTAAATAAGATTGTTGTTGTTGTTGTTGTTTTAAGTGCCATTGAGTCAGTTTTGACTTATAGAGACCCTGTGTAAAGTTCCAAGGAACAACTGGTGACCTTGAACTGCCGACTTTGAGGTTCAAAACCACCTTGTGATTGTGCACTTTATCCTACAGTGCAACACCAGGACAAGATTGCCACAGTCAAATATGAACTTTGTGCTCTGATACAAGAAAGTCATTTCTAGCCTTGTTGTACTGTGCTTTGAGTGTTTCTGTGATTCTGGCAGATATGCCACTGGAATTTTAAATACCAGCAGGGTCACCCATGATGAACACATTTCAGCTGAGCTTCTAAACTAAGGCAGATCAGGAGAGACGGATTCCTTCTGAATATTTAGTCATGGAAAACATTATGATTAGCAGTGGAACACTGTCAGACAGCAGCAGAATATTGAATAGTGAAACATGATGAAGAGCACCAAAACATTGTGAGATTTAGTGGTGGAATATGAGCTCCTCATGTGGGCACTCAAAATATGACTGGGGAAGAGCTTCCTCCTCAAAATAAAATTGGTGATACAAATGGAATTGGTGATACAAATAAAATTGGTGATACAAATGGAATAAAGCTTTCAGGACATTTATTTTCTGATGGGGACCAGATAAAACCGCTATAAACATACACGGTGTGGTCCTGTGGGTTAATGTGCTGGACTGGAAGGTCAGTTTGAACTGCAAGGTTGGTGGTTCAAGCTCACCAGCCACTCATCAGAAACTCTACATGGGGTCACTAGGAGTCAGAACTGACTTAATGGTACTTAACAACAACAACAAACATATATTAATAATCTGAGCCTGAAATGTACAAATTATGGATATATGAAAATTGGAACTTGTCAAAAATGAAAAGCAATGCATGAAAATTGCTATCCTAGGCATTAGTGAGCTGAAATAGACTGAATAAGTCATTTTGAATCTGAAAATCACATGGTTTAATGTGCCAGGAATGACAAATTGAAAAGGAATGACATCACATTCATCACCAAAATGAACATTTAAGATCTATTTTGAAGTACAACGCTGTATGTAATAGGATAATATCTATACGCCAGTATTGATAATTACTGGTGATTAGAATGCACAGGTTGGAAACAAAAAAGATCAGGAGTCAGAAAATATGGTCTTGGTTATAAAAATTATGCTGGAGATCACATGATAGAATTGTGCAAGACTTGTTCATTGCAAATACTTTTTTTTAAACAACATATAAGATGACTAGACCAGGGCAAACTGTGGAAAAGACCACCAATTGCTCACATGCAATTTCAGACTGAAGTTGACAAAATTAAAACAAGTCAATGAGAACCAAAATATGCCCTTGAATATATATCATCTTAATTAGAAATCATATGAAGAACAGGTTTGATTCATTGAACACTAATGGCTGAAGACCAGAGAGTTGTGGGATGACACCAAGGATAACATACAGGAAGAGAGCAAAAGGTCATTAAAGGGACAGGAAAGAAAGAAGTGACTACAAGGAATGTCAGGAAGAAAACAAAAGGTCATTAAGAAGACAAGGAAGAAGAAAAAAGATCAAAATGGATTTCAAAAGAGACTCTGAAACTTGCTCACCAGCATAGAGAGGCTAAAACATATGGAAATAATGAGGAGGTAAAAAGGTGAACAGAAAATGTCAAAGGGCAGCTCAAGAACACAAAGACAAATATTATAACAAAATGTGCAATGACCTAGAGGTAGGAAGCCAAAAGTGAAGAACACTCTCAGTAGTTCTCTAGATGAAAGAACTGAACAAAAATTCAAGCCTTGATTTTTTATATAGAAGGATTCTATGGGTAAAATATTTAATTATGCAGAAAGCATCAACAGAAGATGGGAAAAATACACTTTAACAAAAATAAATGGCTGAGGTTCAACTAGTTCCACCGGTAGCATATGATCAAGAGCCAATAATCCTGAAGGAATAAGTCCAAGGTGCATTGAAGACATTGACAAAGAACAAGGCACCAGGAATTGATGGGATGCAAACTGAAGTATTTCAACAAACTGATACAGCACTGGAGGCACTCATTCATTTAAGTCAAGAAATTAGGAAGAAAGCTTCCTGGCCAATTGATTGTTAGAAATCCGTATTTGAGCCCAAGCCAAATAAAGGTGGCCCAACAAATGCAAATATCAGACAATATCATTAATATCACATAGAAGTAAAATTTTGCTAAAGATAATAATACAAAAACTACTGCAGAAGTACATTGACAGGGAGCTGCCACAGGTTCAGACTGGATGCAGACAAGATCGTGGAACAAGGGATATCCTTGCTGACCTCAGATTGCCCTTGACTGAATACAGAAAACACCAGAAAGATGTTTACTAAGGCTTTATTGACTATGCATAGTCTTTTAGTTGTGTGGATCATGACAAACTATGGACAATTTTGCAGAGAATGAGTATCGCAGAACACTTAACTGTACTCATGATGAACCTGTGCATAGACCAAGAGGCAGTTGTTTGAACAGAAGGAAACATTGAATGGTATAAAATTAGGAAAGATGTATGCCAGAGTTTTATTCTTTTACCATACTTAATCTATTATGTTGAGCAAATAATAGCAGAAACTGGATTGTATGAAGAAGAACATGGCATCAGGATTGAAGGATGACTCATTAACAACCTGCAACAATCAAATGCTACAACCTTGCTTTCTGAAAGTGAAAAAGACTTAAAATATCTATTGATGAAGAACAAAGACCACACACAGCCTTCAGTATGGGCTATAATACTTCAATGTAAAGGAAACAGAAATCCTCACAACTGGGCCAATAGCTAATATCCATATAAAATGTAGAAAAGACTGAAGTTGTCAAAGACTTCAATTTGCTTGGATCAGCCGTCAACACTCATGGAAGCAGCTGTCAAGAAATAGAACCATGTATTGCGTTAGGCAAATCTGCTGCACAAGACCTCTTTTAAAGTGATCAAGAACAAAGATGTAAATATGAAGACTAAGTGGGCTTGACCCAAATCATGGTATTTTCAATAGCCTCATATGCATGTGAGGTTGTGCAATGAAAAGACTATAGAATTGTTGCACTTGAGTTATTGTGTTGGAGGAGTACCCTGGACTGCCAGAAAAGCAAACACATCTATGTTACAATAATTAAAGGTAGAATGCTCCTTAAAAGCCAGGATGGCTAGAATTCATTTGTTGTACAAGTCCCAGGAGAAGGACATCATGTTTGGTAAAAGTGGAGGATCTTCAAAAAAGAGGAAAACGCCCAAGGAAATAGATTGGCATAGTGGCAGCGGCAATAGGCTCAAGTGTAGCAAAGATTATGAGATTGGTACAGTTCCAGGCAGAGTTTCCTTCTGTTTATCTTAACGTCTCTGAGTTGATACTGACTGGAGTACACCTAACAACAACAATTTTGGAACAGTTGACTCACAGGTAACAACAGCTGTGAGGATGGCACAGGACTGGGTAAATGTTTTGTTCTGTAGTGCATGCTGTTAGGCACCATTGAGATGTTCAACTCATAGGGACACTTTACAGACTGGTAACTTTGAACAACCAATATTGTAGCTCAAACCAACTTTGTGGTTGAGTGTTTATCCTGCAGCACCACACCAGGAGTCTGCTGTGCATAGCATCTCTGTAAGTCAGAGCTGACTCAAAGGCACCTATCAACAACATATTTTAGAGAGGAATCCTGTTGTAGCATTGCAGGATAAGCTCTGGACTGTTCACTAAGGTCTCGGTTCAGTCACACCAGCTACTCTTTGGAAACATGGTCAGTATGAATAGGAACTGACTCAAAAGCCCGTAACAGCACAAAGCCTTGAAGAGAATAAACCTCATCTTAACAATATTTTCACCGTATGCCCTTTTCAAGTTGTTATCTCCAGTGCCATATCCGGAGGCTTACACCGAATAGGTGCTCTGTAGGAACTGGTGAATGATTGCATGGCAGGCAGACTGCATTGTGCATGTCCATTTTCACAGCACACAAAATGTCTAGCAAGCTCTTTTTCATCATCTTCTCTAACCAATCCCAAAGCAGCACATTCTAGCACTCTCCATGAGATCATCCTTTATTAAATATACCATATCCATTCAATTTTTTTTTTTTTTTTTGCAAAAATTCCCTACAAAAGAAAAATGAGAGACTTCAGGGAAATTAAAGAAAAACTATGCAGGGGCTTAGGAGAGAAGACTCATCAGAAAGAAAAAATAAAAGGAAAAGCCATAACTTCAATGCTCTTTTTAAAATCCCAATAACAGTGTCGGGAATGGTGGTCTCGATGTGTCGTTACCAACTGATAGCCATGTCTGAAGACAACCCTTAAATAAAACAATCATTAGGGATAAAGCAAAGGATGCAGTCCAAGTGGCACAGAGGGAAGCTTATGCTTGAATCAGCTTTAATTTCTATGGTATTGGAGGTCATCAGTAATCCATTAACCAATGCTTGTATTCAACACAATTATCATGCTATGCTAAGCACAGCAGAACACTCACATTTCTATAAGGGGATGAGATGCTCAGAGAAAGAGTGAATTGGGGATGTTTTAAGAAGATTTGTTTCTTACATGGCTTTAATTTGAAATCCTTTCATTCTGAAGATGTCTGGATATCAAGATAGAGCAAATGAAAGCAGTACATCCCTGTTACGGATTCAGCCGTGCATCTTACTTATTTGAAAGGCTTAATCAGCACAGTCAGGAACAAGATGTGAGACATCTTGAGGCACTGCTTACTTGTCAGCTGCAAGATCAATAAAATGCAGACACTATTCTTTGCCACACTCCAGAGAATGAGTTTGCAGAATGAGAAGGACTTCACTTTGAAGCTATTTTATTCACATCTGACTTGGCACAGAAATCACTGTGTGGAGGGCTCTGGAGACTTGGCCCCAGCTGGCCAAGCTGCTCTTGTTTAGCATGGCAGGTGACATCATTCCCTTGCTCAGTGTTAGTCTGCACAGCAGGGCCCGGGGTCAAAAGCACTTCCAGTCCACTCAGACAATTCAGGCAATGCAGTTGTTTTAAGTGACTATGTTAATGATGGCTGGAAGCCTCTAGTAGATGATGTTGATTATATTCATTAATTTAGGATTGTTGTTGAACCTGACAAAAGCAAGTACATTACCAAAGATGCATAGCTACAGATCTAGCATCCAGAAAAGGTAGAAAACCATATTTCAATCTCTTACTCTATTTTACTACTATATCTATTGTCACATTCAGTCACTGTGTCCATTTTAGGAGAAATAATGAATAATTTCAGAAATAGCTGTTTGTAGCAACTAGTTGAAAGAGAAATAACCCTGTCCACTAGTGTATATATATATAT
>NW_006408663.1:6266540-6276651 GCF_000296735.1 Chrysochloris asiatica | reverse complement strand
CTCCTGCCCAGAGTCACTTAGCTTTACTTGCTTCACTGGGAAACCCATCACTTTTCTCATGCTCTGGCTCTTGTTTCTGCTTCTTCTGCTCCTCTGCCATTCCTCCAGTGTCACAGCTTTCCGTCCTTGGGTTAAGGAGGATTGATGTGCTGGGATTTGGGAGTTCAAAGAACATGTTCCACTCCTGGACCTTTTTTGATAGTAGTGAGATTCCTCTCCCTGCATTTTTAACACAACAGGATGGTAACATTAATCAAGACCCTCATTTAATTTCCAAGCGTTTACACCAGGACTCTGACACATAGTAGGCAGTCAATAAATATGTATTCAATGAATGGAAGATTGGTATAGGGAAGAATGCATGGATAGATTGATGTGTGGATGGATGGATGGATGTGTGAATGGATGGACTGATGCATAGTAAGCGGTCCATAAATTAAGTGGAGTTTGAGTTCGCCTATTCATAATGAGTAAGAAAGACTAGTATAGGCCAATGATAGTATCTGGTTCCTTTTTTTCCAAATACCTTAGGAAGCACAATCTCTATCTTCAATTCTGTGAGCTCACTACCATGGATTATGACCTTCTTTCTTCATATATCTTAATTTATAACATCTCTAGCATATCCTGGAAGTCCTGGTGTGGCACTGTGGATTAATGTGCCAGACTGCAAAGCCATTTGAACTGCAAGGTCGGCAGTTAAAGCTCACCAGCTGCTCCTCGGAAACTCTATACAGGGTTGCTATGGGTTGGAATTGACTCGACAGCACTTAACAACAACAACAGCATATCCTGAGTGCAAATTGTGATATTCAGCATGTTCCCTTCATGTTAATTTTCCTATCCTTTCCCTGAACATGTAGAGTGCCCATCCCTTAAGTACAATAGCAGCAGTAGCAGCAGATCAGAATTAACTTGTAAAGAATTATTGAACTCTCTCAGCTGATACTATTCCACTGTGCTATGAAGCAGAGCATTTGGCTCAAATTCTAGCGTCTTCTTTTACAAGTTTAACTTTTCTCCTCACAAGTTTCCTCATTTATGAAATTGATGTAGTAGCGTGTTTCCCTTGAAGTATTGCTGGTAAGATCTGTGAGAAAATGCATGTGCTTTCCAACTTCAGAGTGCTCCTCTAATATTATTTTATTTTCTCAGTTACTACTTCGCATGTCTATTGTTTATTGATAACAATAGCCATGGTTATCTCTTTTATCTCTCTTTTAGGCATTTTCTGGTTAATTGTTTAAGCTCACTTAATCTTAGGTATATAATCATTTGCATTCTGAATTGCAGTCCCTTCATTAGTTTTTATAACTGTTGAATTTAATAGTACATCAGGGATGTGGATAGCACAGGCAAAAAGGAAATTGGATTTTGGACCTTTTATTATGATGACATCCATTTGATTGTGGTCCAAATGACTAGTGAAGGAAAGCTACTGTTGGGGCAACTTTCTAGTGTGAGATTAAGTATAAGGCTCAAATTACTTATTAGTTTACTGTTTACAAAAAAAAAAAATCCATTCACACATATTAATTGAGCTTTTCCTGTGTACAAGCTACTGTGAGCCTCTAAGGATGCAGCAGTGAAAAGACCCAAAATCTGCTCCAAAGGGCCTAAAAATTAGCAAGGATTACTGTCTCCATTAGGATCCTCTGAATACAACCATGGGGTCCTAGTGTGGTGCTGCTGGGTAAGCACTGGACTGCTAACCACAAGATCATTGGCTCAAACCCACCAGTCAGTCTTGGAAACCCTGAGCTACTATGAGTCAGAAATGACTCAAGGGCATTTAACAACAACAAAGAGAAGCATGCAAGCATGTAGAACTAGACTCATTTTTTAACAATTCAAAGTTACAAGGGTAAAACACTCATTTACATTTTATTACCTCAAAAACCAAAACCAAAGCAATTGGCATTGAATCAATTCCATCCCCTAGCAACCCAGGGTGTGCAGAGCAAAACTACTCCATTGAGCGTGTAAGGCTGTGATAGTTCTGAAGCATAGCCCTTGGCTTTTCTTCCAACACTCTTCTGAATTTGAACCACCTTTTGGTTTGTAATCAAGTACCTCACCTGAATATACAGAGACTCCTTTATTTCCTTGTCTAAAACCCAATTTTATAATTGATGCAAACTTACGAATTAGAAAGTAAACTGATAATTGATAGATAGATGCATGCTTGTCTCATAGCGACCCTGTGTAGGGTTTCTGAGGAGTGACAGTTGGGCTTGAATCTCTAATCTTGCAGTTAACAGTCCAGTGCTTATCCTACAGCCCCACACTAGGACTGCCTCTGGTGGTCTTTTCTGACTGGCAGTATATAGTATATAAATGATTATTGTAAAAATTAATTTGAAAACATACTTGGAATTGAGGATTGGGAAAAAAGTTTTTGTGATACTGACATCACAGCATTAAGCTAACTTCCATGAAAATATTTAGTAAACTGTAAAGTTCTGTCAGTAGGCTAAAAATATATAGGGAGTGTACCAATATATATATATATTTTTTTTTTTTTGAATTTTTGTTGTTTTTCTTTGAATAAATGAATCATTGTATTTGATTGATGAGGACATGATGAAAATTCTGAGCCTTCAGATTAGCCTCATAGCAAAATATGTAAATATATTTCAAAATGTTCTTTTTGGTACTTGACTTACATAATTCAGTAGTTCATAGCCATTATGTTTCTGGTATATTAGCTAATAAGGAGGTTAAGAGTACTTGTGAAACAGGCTTATTTGAGACATCACTTCTTGTCTAAAATTGTTGTAAATTCTGAGAGGATATCCCGTTCACCAAAAGGTCTTGAGAAGCACACTACATTGATCTGTGTTCTTTCTAAGGCTATCATTTAGTTTAATTAATCAAAGCTGGCTTTCTAGCTCTGCCAGTCTACTTACTGGCCCACAACAGATGACCTACAAGTAATGGTTCCTTACTGGCTCCATTTTGTCACCCAAATATTCGTTCAATCAAGGAAAAGTATCCTAGAGACTCTTTTATTGATAATATACTTAATAATCCATAATCCTACATTTGTTTAAAAGGAGCGCTGGTGTTATAGTGGTTACAAGTTGGGCTTCTAGCCTCAAGGTTAGCAGTTCGAAACTACCAGCCATTCAGAGGGAGTAAGATTGCCTCAGAAACCCTATACAGGTTTGCTTTGAGTTGGAACCTATTCCACAACATACAACCACCACCACTACCACCACCACACTTATTATTATCAGACAGAATGTCATCATGAAAGATTCTTAACATTTTTATGAAGCCTGTGAAAATTTTGAAGTTTAAAATAGAAAGCAAAACAATGATCCAAAGTATTAACATTTGGTTTTTCAACAGTAATTTTTTTATGATGTGAAAATCAAAATTATTTACAGAATTAGTAGTAATGCAATTCAGAAAATTAATTGCTTCTTAATCCATTGACTTATAAATTATTAAACAGTTATAATTACATGGTAAATATATTGTCTAGATTTAACTTATCAGATGAATTATTTATTAATTGTCAATTGGGAAAGTTAAATTTTTGCTGAAGTAAGTTCATCTTAAAAATATGATTGAAATGATTACTCACCTGTATATTTAGTCTTTTAAAAAAAAATTTGCAAGTTTTAAAGCCATTGAGGAATGTTAGTACTACGTGCAGAACTACTTATTGTCTTAGTATGAACAGGAAAAAGTTTATGAATTAATGTTTATGGCTTAAACAAACAGTCATATTTGTCTTAATGAAAAAAATATGATTGTGAATAAAATACAACTTCCTCACTTTTTAAAAATGTTATAAGTCAGTTCCAGAATTCTTTCTTTCATAATATCAACCTCAACCTCAGCATAAAAATGTATTGATAAATGCTAGACTTCAATAATATATAAAACCAAAATGTGTTTCCTCTGATGCAATCACTGACCCCCTGTACTTATTTATATACACTAACATTAATAATAAGGAGCTCTGGTAGTGTAGTGGTTACGAATCAGACTGCGAACCTTAAGGTCAGCGGTTCGAAACTACCAGCCGCTCCGCGGGAGAACGATGAGGCTTTCTACTCCCGTAAAGATTTACACCCTCGGAAACCCTGTACAGGGTCGCTATGGGTCGGAACCGACTCGATGGCACTTAACAACAACAACAAACATTTAGTAATACTTGTATACTCCACTTGTATTATCAGAAATTCTGGTAAATTATTATATTTTATATTAAAATAATCTTAGGTGTTATCTAACTCTAATAGCCATAAATCAAATAGCTACATTCACAATATGAATTATTTCCAATACACTCAATATGTCCCCCATTAATTTATTCCTAGAATGCTCAGGCCCATTGGGAATTGAAGGTGGAATCATATCGAATCAACAAATCACAGCTTCATCTACACATCGAGCTCTTTTTGGACTCCAAAAGTGGTATCCCTACTATGCACGTCTTAATAAAAAGGGACTTATCAATGCTTGGACGGCTGCAGAAAATGACAGATGGCCATGGATTCAGGTAATAAATGGGGAAGGGACAAGGGAACAGCCAAGGAATGGTCAGAACCATTTCAAAAAGAAGACAAGTGAGAATCCAGAATGTATATGACTCTTACACAGTTAGAGAGAAAAGGTTGATTGAATTAAAATTTCAGATTGGTTATCAGCTCTGAAACTAATTTTGGAACAGATACAATTCTTTTGGAACCTGTGTTTAAATTGTTTTAAAGTCCTAAATTTCTTGGTGTATGAAGAGAAGTATTTTAAGGTGCATATCAAAGAAACAGGTTTTTGCGTACACCATGTGTCCTATAGGTTGATGTTAACATTTAGCAATGTTTAGTGCTTTGTTGTTGTCATTTAAGGGCCATTAATAGTGTTTCCAAGGAGTTGCAGATGGGTTTGAACTGCTGACCTTCACAGTCCAGTGCTTATCCTATAGTGTCATACGATTTTATGGAAATAAATTTTTTTTTTTTTTTTTTCTGTTTCTAAGAATTGACTCACTTGTGCAATTGTAAAATACATACTGGGCTCTGATAACAATACCTCAGATGTCTTCAGTACCTTTTTTGGGTATTTGAGAGTGTTTAAAGCTATAGTTTTACTTATTCTTATCAGGCAGTTATTTTAAAACAAAAACAAACAAACGAACAAGCAGGAGGAAGCAATAATATAACAAGGCATTAAGTGATTTCTTAAGTATGGCATGGATAGCAGTAATGCCATCATCTTATACATGTTATCATTGAAATACTATTTGAACTCTTAGCTGAAACAAAATATTAAACTAGATATTGAGTATAGAAAAGGTAATAAAAACATGGTTCATTTGAATGTTTATATGTCTAGTATGATAGTCACATTAATAAGTAATTAACAAGTGCTGTAGAACATAAAATCTTAAGGCTGTTTGCCTGTGACCGACTCTAGCCTAGCGTGGTTTCATTCCACCTTGTGCTTAAGTTTAAGTGTTCAGATGCCAATTTTTCTTGGGTATGTCTTGCACTTCTGACATTGCAACTACCAGAGTTAGAAATTGTATATTTAAAGGTTTGAGACCACATCGCACAACCAGCCCTCAAAGAAGCATTCCTGGAGACACACGTTTGCCTAGTTGTGATGTCATATATCGAAAGCCTCAGACTGTAAGCTTTCCTATTTACAATAAATAGTCCTGTACCTGCTTTCTGTAAGGAGCTCTGGTAGTGTAGTGGTTATGAATCAGGCTGCTAACCTTAAGGTCAGCAGTTCGAAACTACCAGCCCCTCTGTGGGAGAAAGATGAGGTTTTCTGCTTCGGTAAAGATTTACAGCCTTGGAAACCATGTGTAGGGTCACTATGAGTCGGCACTGACTCCACCACACTTAACAACAACAACAACAACAACAACAACAACCTGCTTTCTGTAAAACTAGGGTGAATATGTGACCCATGGTTGCTACCATCAGTGTGTGGTCATGGTAAAAGGTCACCACATGGAGATAAAACTTTGTAAAGAAATCATGATGTTTATGATTACACCTAGATGACCTATGTTTATTTTTGTCTTATGTCTGCTTTTAAAACACCCAGTTTATTGTGAATTGAGTGAAGGTTTACAAGAGCAGATCATCTGTTTTACATCAAACAAATAATGTACTTTTTTTCATATCAATGATTGCAATTCCTTTCCACTTCTAAATAACAGTGATCACACTTCCTCATGTGGTTCCTATTTTCATTTCACACTCTTTCCCAACCCCTCTGAACCTTGTCCACATGTAAATGCTGCTCTTTGGAGCTTAAGTTGTTGTTGATCGTTCCATGTGACCATACCTCACTAGTGCTGTTGTCCTCCCATTTTTTCATTTGGTCTATTTGTCCTTTTTTGTTGTTAAGGTATTGTCATTTTCTATAAGTTTTATAAATCAGTCCCTTGTCTGATGTGCCATTGCAAAAATTTTCCCCAGTCTGTGGGCTCACTTTTTACTCTTTTGGTGAAATATTTTCATGTATATAAGTGTCTAATTTTCAGGAGGTCCTAGTCATCTGTTTTGTCTTCTGCTGTTTGTATATTTTTAGTTATGTTTGATAGTGTGTTGATACCATGCATCAGAGACCTTAAGTTTGCTGCTGTTTTTTCATTGGTAATCTTTATAGTTGTAGGTTTTACATTTAGGCTTGTTTATTTATTTTTGCATATGTTATGAGACATGGGTCTTGCTTCATTTTTCTGCAAATGGATTTCCAGTTTTGCCAGCACCATTTATTGAAAAGATGATCTTTTCCCAATTTAATGTGTTTGGGCCCTTTGTCAAAGATTAGTTGATTATATGTGGATGAATTTACTTCTGGGTATTCAATTATGTTCCATTGATCTATGCATCTCATTCTACCAGTCCTAGGCTTTTTTGACCAAAGTGGCTGTGTAGTAGATTTTGAGATCAAACGTACAACTTTATTATTTTTAACAAATGCTTTGCTTATTCAAGGTCTTGAATTTCCATTCCATATAAAGTTAGTAATCAGTTTTTCCATCTCTTTAAAGAATAGCATTAGAATCTAGATTGGAATTGCATTATATCTAAAGATTGCTTTGGGTAATGTTGACATTTTCACAACATTAAGTCTTCCTATCCATGTGCACAGTATATTCTTCTATTTTTGTAAGTCTCTTGATATATTGTTAAATTCTATTGCTTAGGATTTTGTTGGGAATTTTTACATCTATATTCATGAAGGATATTGACCTATCATTTTGTTTTTTATTATAGTCTTTGCCTGTTTGGGGTATGGGGGTTATGCTCACTTTGGGAAATGTTTTTGCAAGTTTTCCGTGCTTTTCTATGTTCTGGAATAGCTTGAATAGAGTTGGTGTCAGTTCCTTTATTAATGTTTGGTAGAATTCATTAGTAAAACCTTCTGTGATTGCACTTTTTGTGTGTGTGTAGTTTTAAAGTGATCTGATAAATTTCTTTTGTTAAAGGTCGGTTCAAGTTTCATACTTCGGTCTATGTTGGTTTAGGTAGGTCATGTTTTTTTCTAAAAGTTTGTTCATTTCCTCTAGAATTTCAAATTTGTTGGAGTACAATTTTTCATAGTATTCTGTGATTATGACTTTCATTTCTGTTGGTTCTGTTGTGAGGTCAACCATACCATTTCTTATTCATGTTTTTTGTATCTTCTCCTTATTGTTTTTTGTTAGATTTGCCAATGGTTTGTTGATTTCATTAAGTCTTTCAAATTACCAACTTTTTCCTTTCTTGATTCTTTCCATTGTTATTCTATTTCCTGTCTCTTTATTTCTGCCCTAATCTTATTTTTTCTTTTCTTCTTGTAGCAATAGGCTTACTTTGCTACTCTTTTTCTGATTATTGGAAATTTGCATACTGTGTTGATTTTGGTTCTTTCTTCTTTTTTGTACATCTGCATTTTTTTTTTTTTTTTGCTATACATTGCTCTTTACACACTGTTTTTGCTGTGTCCCAAGGATTTTGATATTTTCATTCTTGTTTAATCCAAGGATTTTTTTTCCCCACATTTTATTTCTTCTATTATTCTGTAGCTTTTATGCAGGGTGTTTGTCGATTTTCATGTATTTAATTTTCTTTTGCTTGTTCATCCTATTGCTGATTTCTAATTTTATAGCATTGTGATCTGAAAAGATGCTTTCTAGTGTTTCAAAGCTTTTAAATTTCTTAAAGATTACATTGTGGCCTAACATGTGGTCTATTCTGGAGAATGTTCCGTGTGCCCTGGAAAAGAATGTTGTATTGTTGGTTTAAAGGAGCCTTGGTAGAGTAGTAGTTATGACTCGGGATGCTAACCACAAGGTCAGCAGTTCAAAACTACTAGCTGTTCCACAGGAACAAGATGAAGTTTTCTGCTCCGATAAAGACTTACAGCCTCAGAAACCCTATGCAGATAAGGCAGAACTGACTCAGTGGCACACCGCCACTACCATTGTTGGTTTAAGTGCTCCCTATAAGTCTAAGAAGCCATGTTGGTTGGTGTTGTTGTTTAGTTCTTCAGTGTCTTTGTTGAGTTTCTTTCTAGTTATTGTGTCTCTCATTGAAAGTAGGATATTAAAATCTCCTATTATTACTGTATTTTGTTAGAATGCTTTTGTTAGTCAATAATAGTAACTATTATTCTAGAGTTGGCACTTTCTTCAATTTTCTTAGAGTTGGATATATGTATTTCTTCAATTTTCTTAGAGTTGGATATATGTATTTTGAGGTATTTTCATTGTGAGGATAAATATTTATTATGGTTATTTCTTCTTCTTCAATTGACCCTCTAATCATGGAAAAAATATCCTTCTTTATCTCTTCTGTTGGCTTTTGCCGTAAAGTCCTTTTATCAGAAGTTAATATGGCCATTCCTGCCTGTTTCTGATTGCTGTTAGTTCGGCATATTTTTGTGCATCTTTTGATTATTACTCTAGCTTTGTCTTTGTGTGTATGATGTGTCCCTTTTTGACAGACTATTGAAGGATCCTCTTTTCTTATGTGTCCTGTTTCTGTCTCTGGACTGGTTCATTAATCTACTGATGTTCAGTATAATTATTTGTTGTCATTGTTTTAAGAGCCATCGAGTCAGTTCCAAATAATAACCCTGTGTATGGTTTCTATGGATTGATTGGTGAGTTTGAATCACCGACCTTATGGTTCAAACTGATGTTGCAGTCTAGTACATTATCCTGAAGTGATACACCAGGACTCAAAGTAGGTATAAAGAGATTGGAGTCTTGGTATGGCAATGTAGGATAAGCACTGAATGGCAAGATCAGTTTGAACTGCAAGATTAATAGTTCACACTCACCAGCCACTACTTGGAAATCCTATTCAGAGTCAATATGAGTTGAAACCAACTTCATGGCACTGAAAAACAATAACAATTGATAGATTGATGTCATCTTGCTGTTTGCATGTTGTACATGATTTTTTTGTGGTGCTGTTACTGTCTTTGTTCAACATAATTTTCCTTGCTGATTTTATTTTGTTTGTGTGTTTTCTTGTCATTTCATATATTATGGTTATTTTAATGTTTATTAAATTTCTAATGTTTTTCTTTTTCTTGTTTGCTGTGAAAGTATATTAATTTTTCTGTAGTTTATTAATTTTCCCCCAATTTAAAGTCTATTTTTTTCTTGAAATATTCTTGACCATCGTTAGAGTTGTATAATTGTACGTTTCCCTCATTTTTCCTTATAGTTGCATTTTATAAATTGACATCTCTGGTTTGGTGGGCCGTATTTCTAGAGTATGGGACACAAGAGAAAAAAAATCAAACCTTCTCTGCAAGTCACTGGTAGGCCTCTGGACTACAAAGACTTTGTATTTTCTTTAAAGCTATCCATAAAAGTTTAAGATGGCCGAGTTGCATCTAATCATCCAGCACACAGGTCACCCACTTTGTCTCCTCTTTTTTTTTTTTTCTTAAATTTTTTATTGTGAATTATGTGATAGATTACATGGGAGAAAATTAGTTTTATATTCATTCTATCTTATATCTCATTGCTATGGTTACAATCCCCTCCATGCCATCCTTCCACAGTACCCCCCAGGTCTTCAGCACATAGTTGCTCTCTCTCTCTGGATCTAAAGTCTCCAGCTGCTCCATTGCTCCA
>NW_006408663.1:6212370-6258144 GCF_000296735.1 Chrysochloris asiatica | reverse complement strand
ATCCTACCTGTTAAGCTTCCTATGCTAGTTATTATTCAATCTACTTATCTATCCCTTCTTCTGAATCTAAGGATTCTAGGACTATCATCTGTGTCTGTTTCATTTGGTTTTCCATATATTTGCTGTAAAGGGTCTGTGTTGCATTTCTGTCTAGTCCACCATCTTGCTGCATCCCCTTCTCCATCTTATGTTTACTTTTGTTTAAGATTTAATAAAGAGATTATTATAATATTTTCAGATTAGAAGATGGGGTCTCAACATTCCCCTATAACACAAGTTAGTGGCATATGCTAAAAAGAAGACAATATATTTTATTTTGGGGGTCAGAACAAGAAATAATTGCTATGAGAAAGGCTCTAAGAGAAGATAACAATGAATCTGTGTCTTATAATAAGGCTTTCAATAGAGATTAGAGGTCAAGTGAATAGCATGATCAAAAATGATGAATGTAAATCTGGGGAGTATTTTGTAGAAAACCGTGACAGCTATAAGGTGCTGGGGGAATGTATTCAGCAATATACAATTTCACATGAGTTGTGTTGTTTGAAACATTTGTGCTTATTCAATTCAAGTGAAGATCTGCTACAGAGTTTTTGATGAGTATGTTGTTGATAAGTGCTGTCAAATGTGTTCCAACTCACAGTGACTCTTTATAAGGTTTTCAAGGAGCAGCTGGTGGATTTGAACTACTGACCTTGTGGTTTGCCTTCCAGTGCTGATCCTGCCGTCCCACACTAGGAGTCCTTTGATAAATATGTTGTTGTTGTTGTCAGGTGCCATCAAGTCGGAACCGACTCATAGCGACCCCATGCACACCAGAACGAAACAATGTCCGATAATGGGCCAACCTCACTCCCGCTGCCACACTTGAGACCATCAGTGATGCCAACTGGCCAATCCATCTCGTTAGAGGTCTTCCTCTTTTTCTCTGACCCTCCACCTTACCCAGCATGACATCCTTCTCCAGCGACTGTTTCCTCCGGACAATATGTCCAAAGTATGAGAGACGTAGCTTAGCCATCCTGGCCTCCAAGGAGCACTCTGGCTGCTGTTCTTCCAAAATAGGATAAATATAGGAGGTTGATTTTTTCTGTTTATTACTTACTTTGAGTCAGATATAGTTTGTGTGGACAATCATGACTTAATATCATTAAGTGAAAAGAACAGGAAGTGTTACATGCACTTAATAAGGACCTCTGGTAGCATGGTGGTTATGAGTCAGGCTGATAACCTCAAGGTCAGCAGTTCAAAACTACCAGCTGTTCTTGGGAAGAAAGATGAGAGTTTATGCTCCTGTAAAGATTTACAGCCTCAAAAACCCTATGCAGGATTGCTATGACTAGGAACAAACTCCACAGCACATAACCACTACCACAACATACACTTAGTGGAAAAGGACAGTGATGTGTTGCCAAGTAGCATAACTTCCAAATTTTAGGAACTAGACCAAAATCTTCTTAAGATATGTCTACTTATCAGATTTCTTATGAATTCTTATTTATCTTATGATTTAAAAATCCATACACTTCTATATAGCCTGGGAAAATTATTCATGATGCAGAAAGCATCAAAAGAAGATGGAAGGAATACACAGAGACACTGTACCAAAAGAAAATGGTTGATTGTCAACCATTTCAAGAGGTAGTATATGATTAAGAGCCAATGATACTGAAGGAAGAAGTCCAAGGTGCGTTGAAGGAATTGGCAAAGAAGGAGGTTCCAGGAATTAATGGACTAAAAATTGAAATCTTTCAAGAAAGTGAGCCGTCACTGGAGGCACTCACTCATGTATGCCAAGAAATGTGGAAAACAACTATCTGGCCAACTGATTAGAAGAGATGCGTATGTATATGTATCCATTTCAAAGAGAGGTGACCCAACAGAATGTGGAACTCACTGAACAATATCTTTGATATCCCATGCCAGTAAAGTTTTATAAAATGTAATACAGATGTAGCTGCAAGCATACATTGACAGAGAACTTCCAGAGGTACAAGCTGGATTCAGATGAGGCCATGGAACAAAGGATACAATTGCTGATGTATGAGGGATCTTAGCTGAAAGCAGAGAATACCAGAAAGATGTTTAGCTGTGCTTTATCGACTACGCAAAGACTTTCGATAGTGTGTATCATGACAAACTATGGACAACATACTATCGAAGTAAGAGTATTCCAGAACACTTAATTGTGCTCATGAGGAATCTGTACATGGACCAGGAGACAGGTTTTTGAAGAGAACATGAGAACACTGAATGGTTTAAATTTAAGAAGGTGTGTAACAGGATTGTATTCTTTCACCATACTTATTCAACCTGTATGCTGAGCAAATAACCCAAGATGCTGGGTTCTATGAAGAAAAACATGGCATCAGGATTGGATGAAGACTCATTAACAACCTGTGCTATGCAGATGATACAACCTTGCTGACTGAAAGTGAAGAAGACTTAAAATACTGATGAAGGTCAAAGAGCACAACCTTCGGTATGGTATGGATTGCATCTCAATGTAAAGAAAACAAAAATCTTAACCACTGGACCAATAAACAACATTCTTATTAATGGAGAAAGATTGAAGTTGTCAAGGATTTCATTCTTCTTGAATCGAATCAACATTCACAGAAGCAGCATTCCACAAATCAAAAGATGTATTGCATTGTGCAAATCTGCTGCACAAGACCTTTTTAAAGTGTTGAAGAGCAAAGATGTCAGTTTGAGAACTAAGGTGTGCCTGATTCCAGTTATGATATTTTCAATAACCTCATATAAATGTGAAAGCTGGACAGTGAATAAGGAAGACCGTAGAAGAATTGATGTTTTTGAGTTATGGTGTAGGAGGAGAATATTGAAAGTGCCATGGGCTGCCAAAAGACCAAACATCTGTGTTGGAAGAAGTGCAGCCAGATTGCACCTTATAGGCCAGGATGGCCAAACTTCGTTTCTCATACTTCGGACATATTGTCAGGAGGGACTATTTGGTGAAGAGGATATCATGTTTTGTAAGGTGCAGGGTCAGAGAAAAAGAGGAAGACCTCCAGTGAGATGGCTTGGTAAAGTGGCAGAACCAATAGGCTCAAGTGTGGCAACAATTGTTTCATTCTGTTGTGCTTAAGGTCTCTATAAGTCAGTGCTGGCTCAGTGGCACCTAACAATAGCCATGATAACAACAACAGCAATTTTTATTTTTATTTTTATTCTTGAAAAATCATACTTGATTTTTCCAAACTGTATTCATAGGTCCAACAAACATTTCATATAATGGAAATGGCACATTCATACTCTTTTGATCTTATACTAATATAGTCTGAATTAAGTTTTAAAAAGACACAGAGAACAAATAACACTTTAGAACTTAAGTTCTCTTTGCTAAGAAATCATTCTACAGAAATTTTAAATCCACTCTAATCAACTATTCTGAGTGTTTTTAGAATTGCTCTCATGATAAAACTTTATAAACAAAAATTCATTGTAGAAATTATAAAACAATTGAGAGATTATCAGCCAACTTTGTATCAGAGGAACTTTTGGCAAATGATGCTTAAGAGCTTCAGTGATTGCTATGGTTGCATAAATCATAATAAACATACTTTTATACTGTTCACTCCTAGAAATACCTTTTGATCGATGTTTCCTGTCTTGATATTTTACTTCCCCCCCCCCCCCCCAGTTTACTGCCTACTTAACACTAGGCATCATTCTGTATTTCAAAGTATCTAAGTTGCCTTTATCCTAGAGATTCAAGGTAGAAATTGCCATATTGGAGAATGACAGTGTGTATGACTCTGTTTTACCATCTTAACAAAATAATGGAATACTTTTTTTTTATGTTAAGTGCTGTTAGATAATTTTTTTTTTTGAGTCTGAATATGATAATGGACTCATAAAGTAAAACAGTAAAAGCAAACAAAAGGGCTTAATACCATTTGAGAATAATGACATATATATACTCAGAGAAATATGCAGAACTACCATTGTTGTCTAATAAATACTCCTGAGTATTTGTATCAAGGTATACAAAACCTTCAAAAAGTACATGGAAAACTGGAATTAAAAATAATGGAGTTTTTCCATAAACTTTTTGATGCCCCTTTGTATTTTTGCTATTATATTCTTTAACAATATTTATTATCTAAATTGTGCTAAAAATAGAAAGTCCATCATTTTTATTTAAAAAAATATATCTGTGAAGCTCTGGGGAATCTAATCATGTGTTAAGTTTCCTGTGTTTGAGCATTCATTGTTAATTTCCTTTGTTACTTAATCTTTTATTTATATTCATTCCTTCAAATGAAATGTTTGAGTGCTTTGCTTAAACTCACTTATAATGAGCACAGTATTCCTTTAATCTTTAGGAGTATGACACACATGCAATAATTAGTATTCAATTTCATTTTACTCCTTGCATTGATGAAATGAAATTGAAATTGCTATTTTAAATTTACACGCTCAGCATGCAATCACTGATAGCACCACAATGCTGTAATTGCTTCCACATTTAAAGGGTTAGTACAATAAATGCAATTAAATAAGAACCTTTTTTATCCCTTTTCAAAGTTTCTCTGACCTTTAATTCTTCACCCATAATTTTTCCAACTATTAAATAACTGCCACATTAAACAGACTGGCTCATTAGCAACCTAGTTTATCAGTAACTTTTTTTGACAGATGTGAAGTAATAGCAATTTTCCCATATTTATGGAAATATTTTGGGCTAGCTAGCACATATTAAAGCATAAAGCTTATTATGTTTTCTGGTTTCTTTACTAAGTTACTGAGGTCAATTAGAATGACTATTATTGATTTATTTTTGAAGATAATTGTTTATAATTTGTTGTACATTTTTTCCTTTAAAAATCATTATATGGAGTAACATTTTCACTTTATTTTTTACTCTCCTGATGTTTTATTTTTTGTGAATGCATTTTTATATATTAGATATCAGCCATGTTTTTATTTAGCCACCAAACTCACATTTTCTGACTATTTGTGCTCTCTTATTATATGTTATTTTTGTTAAGTGCCAACAAGTGGATTCCGTCTGACTCATAGTGACCCAGTATGGGGTTTCAAAGGAGCAGCTTGTGGGTGTGTACTGCTGATATTCTGGTTAGCACTTATTGCTTATCCTACGGTGTCTCACCAGTACACCAATAGTGGGCACTAGAAATCAAAGACGTACTTGTCTTCATGATGTTCAGAATCTAGGAAGGATATATAGAAATTCAAACAGAATAAACACAACACTATCATATGCATGGCCTGGTCTGCAATACATGGCTAAATATTTCATTTGAACCATAGTAATTTATTATATAAGAACAATCTCTTTTAGTAGAATCTAATTAAAGTAAAATTACATTACCATTTTAAAGTTTTGAAGAGCAAAGATGGCAGCTTGAAGACTAAGGTGCGCTTAACCCAAGCCATGGTATTTTCAATCACCTCATATGCATGTGAATGCTGGATAGTGAATAAGGAAGACTGTAGAAGAATTGATGCTTTTGAGTTATGGTGTTGGAAGATAATATTGAAAGTACCATGAGCTGCCAAAAGAACCAATAGATCCGTTTTGGAAGAAGTGCAGCCAGAGTGCTTCTTGGAGGCCAAGATGGCCAAACTTCCTCTCTCATATTTCAGACATATTGTCAGGAGGGACCAGTCATTGGAGAAGGATATCATGTTTGGTAAGGTGGAGGGTCAGAGAAAAAAAGGAAGACCCCAATGAGATGAATTGGCCAAGTGGCGGCATCTATGAACTCAAGCAGGGCAATGATAGTGAGGTTGGCTCAGGACTGGGCAGTGTTTCATTCTGATGTGCATAAGGTCATTATGGGTCGGTACCAACTCGATGACACCTAACAACAACAAAAACAATATTTATAGAATTCAGGAAGAGAGAGATCTCTATCTTACTTTGTATTGCTTAGCTATATTATTACATGCATATATCATATGGATATGACATATGACAAATTTTGGCTTTGCGAAAATATAATTTTGAGTACTTGTTATATTTCCTTGAAATATAACTTTGAAACATAATTTACTAGTACTTGTTTTATCACTTAGCATTTTATCACAGAGAATAATGGGTGTGGATTCCAGTCTTTTAAATAATTCATTGTATATGGTTGTATAAGCAAGGTTAAGAAAAACAGTTTTGCTATTAGGGTTCTAGTTCTTACATGCGTATATATATTCTTAACAAAAGGTTTTTATACCTGTCTGCAATTAGTGGAGGGCTGCAGACAAGTTCTCTCAGAAATACACTTATAAGTGTATTTATTTATAAGTAATACACTTATAAATTAAAAAGGCCCAATCAAAATAGTGTCTTCCAAGGAGATCTGCTGGGTCAGTTAAATGCAATACAGAGAGGTCAGCTCAGAAACTTATGGTGATTGTTTTCTGGGTTCTCAAAGAGGTAATCATGATAGGTTTTCTGGAAGAGAACATCAATCATGAAGCTTATTATGAAGAAGTTTTAAGAAATTTGAAAGCAGCATTGGTGAGACTACAGAAGAAAAATTGTGTTTTGCATCATGACAATGTACCTGCTGATAGAGGGTAGCAAGGACTATCATTTGAGAATTTCATTGGGAAACCTTACCCTATCCACACTACAATCTTGATCAGACTTCTTTTTGTTCCCCACATTCAAAAAACATTGAAAAGAGACATTATCCGAATCCCTTAAGGTTCCTAAAACTGGCGTTTGGGATGGCTTAAAGAGCACAGAATTCTTCAGGGAAGGCTTAGAGAGATGGAAACACTCCTGTCAGAAGTGTACGGATCTTGATGGAGGAGAAGTTGAGAAACAATAGCTTCACATTTTTTATGTAGTTGTTAAGGGACACTCAGCAGGTTCATGGCGACCCTGAACTGGATTTTTGAGCAGCAGCTGGTAGGAGTGAATGCTGACCCAGTGGTTCCCAGTCTAGTGCTGATCCTATAGGACTACACTAGGAGTTCATTTTTGTATTGTTATTTAATAAATGTGGCTCTGATTGTGTATTAGTGCTTTTTGTAGAAAAACTGGTAATTATTCTCATACTTTAGTATGCATAGGAATTATTGAGTAAAAGTAAAAAATTCTAGATTGCCCCAGAGACGAACTGTTGTCATCCTTAGCAAACACTATGATAACACATCTCTTTGTCTATCTGGGAAAGCTTGGATTTATATTGCGTTACCTCTAAACAAACAAGCAAGCAAATAAACAAACAACTTTGAATGATATGCTGGGCAATTTATTGTTGGAACTTCTGGGTGTGCTAACTGCAGGAGACAAGAAAAAAGCAGTGAAGAACAATGTGTAAAGTAGTGGGAAATTTATGGTCTTGGAGAAGTATCTGAGCAAAGCAGCTCAGCAGCACTTTAGAAGTAAGCATTGCTCATCCACGATGAAATATTTACATAGTCTGGCCAATTTAGGTTTAAATGTAAATTAGACTCTTCTTTGTTTCAAAGTTTAAAACACATGCAAAACCAAAGTGATCTGACTTTTGTTAAAGTAAAAAAATTTTAAAAAACAACAACAACTTGTACAAGCTAGATGGGCTGGGCCAAGAAGAGAATTATGTGAGGGGAAATGATTTTGCAGATTTATATTTCTGAAGTTCAGACATTATTTTTAGTTCCATTAGCAATAGTATTGAGAGGACTACAAAAATAATCATTAATTTCATTTAGAAAAACTGCATAACTATTTTGTGAAAAGTATTTACGTATTTATAGATAGTTGCATTCCTTGACATACAAAAGTCATTTTTTTTTTTTTTCAGTCTGGAATTAAAAAGTTATTGATGGCTGCAGGGTTGATTCGGACTCACAGTGGCCCTACTGGCCAGAGTCCAACTGCCCCATAGAGTTTTCTGATCTTTTCTCTTATGGAACCCTGCTAGGTAGGTTCAGCAGCTGAGCATGGTTAACCATGGTGTCATCAGTAAACAAGTAGAAAAGGAACAAAGCAAAACATAGTGGCTATGTATTGGGTTGTTAACCACAAGGTAAGCAGTTTGAATATACCAGTCGCTCTGTGGGAGAAAGATGAGGTTTTCTGCTCTTGTAAAGTTTTCCAGCCTTGGAAACCCTATGCAGGGTTGCTGTGAGTCAGCACTATTTGGACAGCACATTACCACAACCAACACCACTAGCGTATGCATAAGGAGTCCTGGTGTGGCTCATAGGATAAGTACTAGACCGTAAGATCAGTTTGTAACTACAAGGCCAACACTTAAAACACACCAGTCTCTCCATGGAAACCCTATACAGGGTCTCTCAATGAGTCAGAAAAAGACATGGTGGTACTTAACAATATAGATAGATGGATAGATATAGATATAGATATATATGTGTTGTTTGTTGTTATTAAGTGCCGTCGAGCCGGTTCCGACCCATAGCGACCCTGTACAGGGTTTCCGAGGCTGTAAATCTTTACGGGAGTAGAAAGCCTCATCATTTTCTCACGGAGTGGCTGGTAGTTTCGAACTACTGACCTTAAGGTTCACAGTCCTTTTCGTAACCACTAATCTGGTAGCATAGTGGTTACGAATTGGGCTGCGAACTTTAAGGTCAGTGGTTCGAAACTACCAGCTGCTCCACGGGAGAAAGATGAGGTTTTCTATTCCCGTAAAGATTTACACCCTCGGAAACCCCTATATAGGATCGCTATGGGTCGGAACCAACTCGACGGCACTTAACAACAACAACAACAACACTACCAGAGCTCCTTTATGGCCTCATATATCTGTTTAGGAAGTTGAGATTTTAAGTGCCTTGTGGTTCATTTAATTTCTGTTATCCCATGAATATTATTGGGGTAATTTTTTAGCTTATGAGAATGGTAGAGTAAAATGGAGATAATATGAATTAATTGAAAATAGCAACGTAACATTGTCATAAAAACAAACAAACAAAAAAGCAAAGTTACAGTGTCCAGTTTTACAATCTAACTAAATCCCATAGGGCAAATTTACTCTGCTTCCCTCTGTATGCCTTCATAAGACCATCTAGGCAGCCTCTGAGTGCAATGTCCCCATTTCTAGTGCTGAGAACTAAAAGAGACAGCAAGCTCTTTGAGTCCCTATCATCTTTCAGAGTTTCCTCTTCGAGCTTTTCTCCGATACTGCTAAATGCACTCTTCAGAATTCCCCTGTGAATCTGAATCCTGCTTCAACCAAAGCTGTTAAACCCGTTTAAGAGAACTGCCTATGGAAAATACTGATTATGAATTAGAGTCAGTGACTACTTCCAATGCAACAATTAGTCATCATAAAACTGCAGTAAGGATTTCTGCAAGAACACAGAGGGGCTTAATGGCAGCCTGTCTTCATGTCCCAAGAGGTGAGAAATGCAGAGAAGCACAGGGGAAAGTGAAAGTTTGAGCAAAGGTTCAATTGTCTCTTCATGTTTAGCTTCTGGGAACTAGTGGAATTACTATTTGGATTGGGCTGAAGGCATCCCTTATTTCCACAGTGGACACTGAACCAATTTGTTCTGCCCCAGTGCCTCACTGAAAACCTCCTTGTGTTGAAAAATGTAGCTAAATATCCAGCCACTTGGCCTAATTCTGAAAGCTTTATTTTCTTGAGGCAGCAATTAATTTGAAACCATTTCCATTGGAGGGAGTTTGTTGCTGTTTAAAACTAACTGAATGTGGTTAGACTAAACTGTGGAAAAAATGTACTTTATTCACATATTTAGGTTAGAAATGAGTTTCCTTAAGCATAGTACTATGTACTGTTTCCACTGCTTTGCAAGCATTGATTCAGCACTTCTATATAAGAAGGAGTTTTCTTATTCTTATATGAAGATTTGGGAAATAAATGCACAGAGAAATAAAAGTATGTTGTCCAAAATCACCTAGCTAGAAAGTACCAGAGTTGGAATTCAAATCCAAGCATCTGATACAAGCAGCCAGCTCTTAACCAAAAATATTTCTAACCTCTGCACAATACTTTTTGTCATGGCACTTGTTGTTGTTAAGTACTGTTGAGTAGGTTCTGACTCATATTGATCCTGTATAGGGTTTCCAAGGAGCTGCTGGTGACTTCAAATTGCCAGTTATTTTACATTTTGTATGCAGTACCCTTTGTTGTTGTTATTAGGTGCTCTGGAGTTAGTTCTGACCCATGACCACCCTATACACAACAGAACAAAACATTGCCCAGTCCTGCACAGTCCTCACAATTGTTGTTACCCTTGATTTCATTGTTGCTGTCACTGTGCCAATTCATCTCATAGAGGGTCTCCCTCTTTTTCACTAACTAATTGGAAGAGATCTATATTTGAACCTATTTCAAAGAGAGGTAACCCAATGGAATGTGTAAAATATCGAACAACATCTTTGATATCCGATGTAAACTTTTACTAAATGTAATACAGAAATGGCTGTAAGCATACATTGACAGAGAACTTCCAGAGGCTCAAGCCAAATTCGAAAGAGGACGTGGAACAAGGCCTATCATTACTGATGTCTGATGGATCTTGGCTGAAAGCAGAGAATATCAGAAAGATGTTTACCTATGCTTTATTGATTATGCAAAGGCTTTCAATTGTGTGGAGCATGACAAGCTATGAACAACATTGAGAAGTATGAGTATTCCAGAACACTTAATTGTGCTCATGAGGAATCTGCACATGAACCAAGAGGCAGTTGTTTGAACAGAGCATGGGAACACTGAATGGTTTAAAATTAAGAAAGGTGTGTGATAGGGCTGTACTCTTTCACCATACATGTTCAACTTGTATACTGAGCAACTAATCCAAGAAGTTGGATTATATGAAGAAAAATGTGGCATCAGGATTAGAAGGAAGACTCATTAACCATCTTCAACATGCACTTGATACAACCTTGCTCTCTGAAAGTGAAAAAGACTTAAAATATTTACTGATGAAGATCAAAGATCACAGCCTTCAATATGTATTGCATCTCAATGTAAAGAAAACAAAAATCCTCACCACTGGACCAATAAAAAAACATTCTTATCAATGGAGAAAAGATTGAAGTTGTCAAGGATTCATTGTTCTTGAATCAATCATCAACACTCATGGAGGCAGCAGTCAAGAAATTAAACGATATATTGCATTAGACAAATCTGCTTCACAAGAACTTTTTAAAATGTTGAAGAGCAAACATGTCAGCTTGAGAACTAAGGTGCACCTGACCAGCATGCAAAAGCTGAACATTGAATAAGTAAGACCGTAGAAGAATTGATGCCTTTGAGTTATGGTGTTGGAGGAGAATATTGAAAGTGTCATAGGCTACCAAACAAAACAACAGATCTGTGTTGGAAGAAGTGCAGCCAGAATGCTTCTTGGAGGCCAGGATGGCCAAACTTTGTGTCTCATACTTCGGATATATTGTCAGAAGGGACCAGTTGCTGGAGAAGAATATTATGTTTGGTAAGGTGGAGAGTAGAGAAAAAGAGGAAGACCCTAAGCAAGATGGATTGGCAAAGTGACAGCATCAATAGGCTCAAAGATGGCAACAATTGTGAGGTTGGTCCAGGACCAGGCAGTGTTTTGTTCTGTTGTGCATAGGGTTTCTTTGAGTAGGTACCGACTCAATGGCACCTAACGACAACAACTCTTTGTCACTGCTACTCTTACCTTACCAAGTATGATTCCTTCTGCAAAGATCAGTCCCTCCTGATAACATGTCTAAAGCATGAGAAACTAAGTCTGGCTATCCTGACTTCTAAGAGTCATTCTGATTCTACCTCTTCCAACAGACATGCTTGTTCTTCTAGAAGTCCATGGTACCTTCAGTATTCTTCTGCACCACCATATTCAGATGCATCAATTCTTCTATGATCTTATCATTGTTCAATTTTCACATGCATATGAAGCTATTGAAAGTATCAAGGCTTGGGTTAGTTGCCCTTTAGTTCTCAAACTGATGTCTTTGCTCTTGAACACTTTATAAAAAGGTTCTTGTGCTGCATATTTGCCTAATGCAATATGTCATTTGATTTCCTGATGGCTGCTTCTATGCTTGTTATTGGTGGATCCAAGCAATATGAAGTCTTGGACAATTTCAATCTTTTCTCCTATGAGTGTGGGGAAACTGCAGTGGGGAAACTGTGGGGAAAATCTTGGATTTTCTTAAGCCTTTGCTAAGTGATTGTTCCACCCCATAAAATTTATATTTACCCCTAAGCAAACAATCCACTGGTGGCCTGGAGGAGTGGTTCACAACTTCAACTATATAATATTTACTTGGAAAGCTTTTTAAACAAGCAGAGACCCTTTCTTCTTGTTGTTGTTAGGTACCATGGAGTCAGCTATGACTCATAGTGACCCTATGCACAACAGAACAAAACACTGTCCAGTTCTTCATAATCTTCATATTTGGTGTTCTACTTGAGCCCATTGCTGCTGCCACTCTGCCAATCTATCTTGTTGGAGAGGTGTTCCTCTTTCTCGCTGACCTTCAACTTGCTTTCCTTAGAGTTTCTAATTTAGTAGGTCAGTATTGAGAACAAAGAAGTTGCACTCTAAGAAGGTACTCCAGGTAGATTTTGACACTGATGAATATTATAGTAAAAAAAAGATAAAAATGTAATTGCTACCCTGAAGGAGCTTCTAGTGCAGTAAGAAAGGCATAGTCCACCTTGGTTGTTTCCCTTTCATATTAGAAGGAACTTACTGAAATAATCTAGATGTTAAAGACATGAAACTTTAAAGACATGACAAATCCAAGACCTAACTACTTGAGCTGGTTTTGCATTTGTTAAGTGTCATTGAGTTGATTCCAACTCATAGCAACCCTGTATGGGGTTTCTGAGACGTGGCTGGTGGGTTTGAACTGCTGCCCTTCTGTTAGCAGTCCAGTGTTTGTCCTACAGTATCACACCAGGATTCCTAAGATACTTTGGTGATATTTTATTATTAACCTTACCATCTTAGTATCTTCTTTGTGGTTGTTGTTAAGTGCCGTTGAGTCGATTCCGACCCATAACGACCCAGTAAAGGGTTTCCAAGGAGCAGCTGGTGAGCTTGAACCACCAACCTTGCAGTTCTTTAGATGTAGAATATTCATTCTCCCATGAACTAGAAATGATATTTCTTGTTTCCAAAGAATTTTTGCCTGTAATACTATGTGTTCAATAATTAAATCATAATTAAATAATAAAAGAGTTGTAAAAATATCTGCATCCCTGTAAGACTAGGCTTTGAATGTTTTATTGTTAAATCCTCAGCCAGATTTTTGGAGCCTTTCAGGAAGAAATACTTATTTTCTGTAAAACCAGAATATATGATAATATCAAAAATGCATTTACATTTTAATTATTAAAAATGAAATTAGTTCATTCAGCATTTACCCATTATCTTTGAGGCTAACATTAAGGAAAATATTCAAGACAGAAGGAATTCTGATAAGTATCTAAAAATGTGATGAAGAATGCTGTAAGTATTTCAAGGACTAGTCTTATTACACTGAAGAGTTGGGTATTTGCAGGGGGAATGTTGTTGTTGTTAAGTGCCATGGAGTAAGTTTTGACTCATAGCAACCCTGTGTAGGGTTTCTGAAGAGCAACTGGTGAGTTTGAACTGCCGACGTTGCAGCCCAGCTCATTAACCCACATAGGAGCAAATTATATATGGAAAGGTAATAAAAGGCCAAAATATGAAAAATACATATTATTGGGCTAAGTCAGCCATTTATGGTTACTGAGATATTTTCATTAAAATATTGACACCATCAGAGCTAAGAAGATGGCATGTCAATGGCATGTAGTATGAGTACGCAACACAATGGCCAACATTTAAGATGCCTTCAGTGAATTTTCATTGAATCCTGTTGAACACTATTAAGATGGCTTGAAGAAACCATATTCACAACAGACTGAATTATGTAATATTGAAGGGGAATGAGGGGAAAAGAAGAAAATAAAAAAAAAACTGTTTTAATGTTTTGAGGTTGCACATGTTGATGATAACATTAACAAGTGCATGCAAATCAGGAAGTGGAATTAGCTTGCTTGAAAACTAATTTATTTTAGTTAGGTCATAATATTTTATGTCCTTGGAGGAAATCCCACTAATGAAATTCCTGTGTGAAGTTGGAAAAATGAGCTTGCTACTCTATATAGATATTCCTCTTTAAGGAGTTGTTAAGTTAATTCTGTCTCACAGTGACCCTGTATGGGGTTTCTAAAAAGCAGCTGGTGGCTTTGAATAGTCAACATTATGGTCAGCAGTTCAGTGCTTATCCTGTGGCACCAGACCAGGCTTTGTGACATTTTTATTTATATGCCATTGCCCATTTGTTAGTGAATGGCCATACCTAGTGGAATGGGGATGTTGGGTGTTGTGCAGGAATAGTTGAAAGGTACATTTGAGGGGGCAAATGAGGGCTTCAAACTAGATTATCTTCCCATAGTGGCAAATGATCCATTTTCTCTGATTTCCATTTCCATAAAAATCATTTATAAGATAACATCTTCCCAGGAACATAATTGTGCAAGACTCTTAAGAAATTAACTGAGTTTTGAAGTCCTTAATAAGTATGTCCTGGTGTGGCACTGTGGGCTAATGCATCAGATTGTAAAGTCGTTTGAACTGTAAGGCCGGTGGTTCAAGCTCACCACCTGCTCCTTGGAAACCCTATACAGGGTCACTCTGGGTTGGAATCAACTTGAGGGCACTTAACGACAACAACAATAAGTAGGTCCGTTCTATATCAAGTTCTTTAGCAGGATATTTTATTTTGACAGCATATATTACCTACATTTTCTCCATGTGTTTATTCTCTAACCACAAGGTGGTTCAAATCCATCAGCCACTCCTTGGAAATCTTGTACAGGATTATTATGAATCAGAACTAACTCACTGGCACTTAACAACAATAACAACAATAAAAATAGTTCTGTTTCAACCTAATGTTGGTGTTCTTAGAATAGATTGAATCTTTTCAAAGTTTTATTTTGGTATGACTTTAGTTCTTGAAAATAATACTGGAGGTTTCCTTTTTACTAGAAATAGGCTCTCAAATATCTTGCATTTATTACATGGGTAATGCTTCCAGAGTTTAGGATAATTTTTTCTTAAACTTATCTTCTTTGTTTATTACTATTATAATGCTATTAAGATGTAAAGTATGAATTTCAGAATTAGATGTAAATTTTTAAACCTTGCCCTTCCTAGCAATAGCCTACCCTATGCCAATATTTTTATATTAAGCTAGCTTTCAAGAAACACTTAAATTAATCAGTGATCATCCTGCAGAACAAAACAGCAAATAAGACATTTTAATATAATTTCTAATGGATTGTAGCTTTATTTTTCTCTGGAACATTAGTCCAGATTTAGAAAAAAAATACATAAACATTTAAAGACAAGTACATTATCAATGTTTTAATTTTTTTTTTTCTTTCTAAGTTTCAAATCTGAAGTGCATCATTTGTTGCTGCCATCAAGTCACCTCAAACTCATGGTGACCCCATATATAACAGAACGAAATACTGCTTATTAAATAGATTTTATTGGTGGTGGTGATTGTGTGCTGTGGAGTCTGTTCTGACTCATAGCAACCCTGCATAGGATTTCTGAGGCTCTTAATCTTTATAGGAGCAAAAAGTCTTATCTTTCTCCGAAGGAATGACTGGTAGTTTTGAACTGCTGACCTCAAGATTAGCAGCCCAACTTGTAACCACTACGCTATCAGAGCTCCTTAGATTTTATTAAGAAGCTACAATTTTCAGAGAGCTATTTAAGTAATATTTATATTTTCTGTGCCCATGGTGAACTTATTTGAGTAGATAAGATATTTCAAATTGTCTTACGTGGAGGCTTTCTACTTTGCTATGGAGTCCTGGTGTGGTGTTTGTATAATAAGCACTGGACTGCTAACTGAAAGGTTGATGATTCAAACCCACCAGCCACTCCTTGGAAGCCCTATACCGGGTAGCTATGAATCAGAATCAACTTGATGGCAACTAACCAATCAACCAGTGTTTAAATGGAAGAGAAAACAAAAGCTCTTTGATTTTATTGAAATATTAGCCATGAGCTGAAGGAAGGGTGGAGAAACTACTTCATTGGTTCCATCCACAAGGGACTTCTTAAAGAGCCCTTCTAGTTCCAGGCTTAGAAAAAAGTATCTTCCAAATTGACCCCGGACTCCATTTAAATAAGTCATCCATTTATTCATTCATTCATCCATTCATTAAATGAATTCATTGGGTGTTTTCTCCATACTAATCACTTTTCTGTATGCCATTTCCTCAGGGAAGCCTTCCCCAAATCCACTCTCACCCCATTTCTTATAGCATCTTGTTCTTTTCTGGTACAGCATTTAGCACACATTATTATATTAGGCAAGCTCCATTAAGATATTGTATTCTTACCTAGTCCAGTGACTAAATATTTAAAAAGAGTGGACATTCTAGGATAATCCTTTTGGCATAACCAAGGATTTTAACATTTTTCTATTCACTCAGTAAGTGTTTATTAAATTAATTAATATGAAGATTTAGAAGGTACATTACGTGTTACTGAGTGTTTAAATATAGGGCAAATTAAATATGTTTACATGAATAGTTATACTCTATGGTGAAGCAATAAGATGTTCATGAGTTTTTTAATCCAGTGCTTTTGGAATCCAATACTTATCTTACAGAGCTGCACCAGGGCCTTAGAAGATGTTTGGGGCCTTGAATATCAGCCAATTATGTCTAGCCACAGTTTTATAATAAGAAGACGTACACTTCTTTCTTATTTAAGCCACTGTTAGTTTAGACTCTTTGTCACTCACAACACAACTGAATCATAACTAATGTCAATCTGCAAATAGTATGTTCAGTACTAGATACAAGGCTGAATGTGACAGAGCCACAATAATAAGTTTTAAGTGTAAAATGTACACACAGAGGAACTCATTTAAAATGGGACTCCTTCTTCCTAATCTGCCTTACTCTAGAAGCTCAGTGGAAACCTGTCCACCATGGGTGACCCTGCTAGTATTTAAAAAACTGGTAACAGAGCTTCCAGCATCACAGAGTACAAACTACCACAACATGACAAAGATAGAAATGAAACTGGAGATTGCATGATCACATTTGGAAATACCAATGACTTATTCATTGCAGATAACTTTTTTTTTTTTTTTTTTAACAATGTAAATGGTAACTATACATGTGGACCTCACCAGATGGAATACACAGGAATCAAATTGACTTAATCAGTGGAAGAGGTGATGGAGAAATTAATAGCATCAGCCAAAACAAGACTAGGGACTGACTGCAGAACACATCAATTACTCAAATGAAAGTTCAGGTTAAAATTGAAGAAAATTAAAACACGTCAAAGACAGCCAAAATATGACCTTGAGTGTATTGTTGTTTTTGTTAGGTGCCATCGAGTCAGCACTGATTCATAGTGACCCTATGCGCAGCAGAACAAAACACTGCCCGATCCTGAGCCAACCTCACTACTGTTGCCACACTTGAATCAATTGATGCTACCATTTGGCCAATTCATCTCGTTGGGGGTCTTCCTTTTTTTCTCTGACCCTCCACCTTACCAAACATGATATCCTTCTTCAGCAACTGGTCCCTCCTGACAATATGTCCAAAGTATGAGAGACGAAGTTTAGCCATCTTGGCCTCCAAGGAGTACTCTGGCTGCACTTCTTCCAAAACAGATCTATTGATTCTTTTGGCAGCACATGGCACTTTCAATATTCTCCTCTAACACCATAACTCAAATGTATCAATTCTTCTATGGTCTTCCTTATTGACTGTCCAGCTTTCATATGCATATGAAGTTGAAAATACCATGGCTTGGGTTAGGCGCACCTTAGTCCTCAAGCTGACATCTTTGCTCTTCAACAATTTAAAAAGGTCTTCTGCTCACCTTAATTTAGAAACCATCTTATGAACAGATTTGGTGCATTAGACACTAATGAAGACCAGAGGAGTGGTGGGATGACATTAAAATATCATCTGTAAAGAAAGCAGTAGGTTATTATTAAAAAGACAGGCAAGAAAGAAAATGCCAAAATCGATATCAGAAGAGACTTATTCTTGTTCTTGATCATAGAGAAGTTACAGGAGTGAAAAGAAATTATTAAATAAAAGAGTTGAACAGAAAATTTCAAAGGGTAATGAAATGTGCAAAGACTGGGTTTTAGGAACCCAAAAGGGAAGAACATGCTCAAAATTTCTCAAGCTGAAAGAAATGAAGATAAAATTCAAGCCTAGCGTTGCAGTATAGAAGGATAATTTGTAATAAATGGAGTCCTGGTGTGGCCCTGTAGAATAGGCACTGGACTACTAAGTACAAGGTAAGTGGTTCAAACCCACTAGCTGCTCCTTGTAAATTTGATGTGGCTTTCCCCCTCCCCCCTTCTCTTCACAATATTGTAGATAACCAACTGCATTTACAGTTATGCGTTCACAGATCACAGTGAAGATGCCTCGTCTGGGATGGACATTGGTTGGGACCTGGCATAACATGAATCTCTCAACCATTTCTAAATACCTATCCTGATTGTTTGGATAGCAAAAATGCCACTTAAGGGGTTAAAAATTTAAACAAAGACAAACTTTATCACTGCAGTGCAGTGAATTGCTCCAAATGGTTTTTCAACCTGTAGACTTTGTAATTCCTACCACATAATGTATTTGCTCTGATAGGTCTGGATAAGAGATGGTGGGAGAAAATGCTCATAGGATTATATTATTCAGTTGGACTCCAATATCCCTGCATGCTGAACCTCCTTGACACATGGAAAGAATGCTTTGCCACAAGCAGAGGAGTGGCAGCAGTAGAACCAAGAGTCAGAGCAGGGCACAATATGGTAGGCTTTTTAGCCCAGGGAGAAAGTTAAACTGAGTGACTTTGGACAGGAGGCTTGCTTGCAGAGTATGGTACCCACAGGCACTTAGTTGGAGTGCTATGTTTCCTGATCCACAGAGCTAGAGCTGAGTGCCTTCAGACTGAGGCTCAGGTGTACTGGTATGTCCTGTGAGCACTTATCAGCAGCCCTAAAAAAGCTTTGAAATTTTTCCTGAGCAGAAAGAAACCTACCTCTGGGAACAGTTGAGTAGAGTCTGACCTGACTATGACCTGAACATTTTAGACCCTGAATTGTAGTGGTTATGAATTGGGCTGCTCCGCGGGAGAAAGATGAGGCTTTCTGCTCCTGTAAAGATGTACAGCCTCGGAAACCCCGTATAGGGTCGCTATGAGTCGGAACTGACTCCATGGCACATAACAACAACAACAACAACAACAACAACAACAACAACAACTTCCCTAAAAATCCCATAACTATTAGTATGGTGTCTGAGTTCTGTGTGGCCATTGCAATGAATTATCAAACCCAGATGAATTAGAAAGTGCTGTGAAAGAGCTGGTCAGTGCCATTTTTCACCATCACCAAAAACTTGTCCTTTCAAATTCCCTGTTCTTTCATATTAATATGAAACTTTTGTGTTCTTTCATATTAATCTAGATTATTTTATCAGATGACTGTAGACATCTTCTATAGAGGTTTATGCGGTAGTAAGGCACCAGGGATGTGCCTTAGGAAGAAAGCCCTTGAGGTGTCTAGGATTAAAGGGTTGCTCAGACAAAAGGTGCATAGATCATAGTCTTGATATGAGTTTTTCTAACTGCTAGAATAGAGTGTGTACTAAATAACCTCTGTGTCATCAATATCTTGATCACCTTTTGCCCTTCAGACCCACTGTTAAACACACTGTTCTATGCATATCAAGTTGGGATTTTCTCACCTAGACCCACTAAATACATACTAACTGAGGTCAGTCATGTTGGTTCCTCACCCATTTTGTTGTTGGTGTTGTTTACTTGTTTTTTAAGTTGTCTTTTTAATTAAAATTTTGTGATTTAACAAGTTATCATTGATAACTTAAGACATGGAAGAGAGAATGTTTTGTTTGCCCATCCCTATCAAAAATATTATGAGCCTTGGTATCGAAGTAAGTTTGAGCCTAACTTCCAATCAAAATGTTGGTGGTTCAAACTTACCAGTAGCTACATGGGAGAAAGATGTAAACATCTACTTCTTTAAAGATCACAGCCTTGGAAACCCTATTGGGCAGTTCTACTCTGTCTTACAGGGTCACTGTGCATCAGAATTGATTTAACTGCAAGCACTTTCTGTTTTTTAATAAACATTACACATCTTAAAAAAAAAAAAAAATCTATGTTACTAGGGAAAATGAATGATATCTAGAATTTTTTTATTTGAATAACTTCACCAGTATACTTAAACAATGACAAAAGCTAAATTGGTATTACATCATAGGTATAGTTCATCCAAGAAACACAAGGCATAATTTAAATGCTTTCTTTTTTCTTTTAACCATTAGTTTTGATTAACTAAGTACTAGTTCTGGAATTCCAGGTACAAACGCCTCTAAGTGTCCACCACTGTTCTAAATGCTGGTCAGTCTTTGACATATGTTCCAGTAACTTAATAGTCCTCTTTGGATAAAGACAAGACACAAACGCATGAGCACAAACTTAAAACTGTAAACTCTTTATGACTCCTTGCACCTGGTAAAACTTAGAATCAAAGTGAAAAGCACAATTTACTAAATAGTATGCAACAGAATCATGTAACACCAGGGTCAGAATCTGTTCATTGTTCCAGGAGTCCTGACCCTGCAAAAAATGTTTTCTCTAAATTTTTCCTGCTCCTGAAGGTCTCTGAGTATATTTTCCTTATCTTCCCTCTACTGGGATTTGTTCGAGTATCTCCTCCTGTTCCAACAATCACAGCTTCACATTTCTAAATTAACTGAACTATGGGTACTTTGTTTAAATAATTCAGTCTGGGTATTAAATTAGATGGAACAGTAGTATATATTAAGATAGTCTAGAAACCTCATAATATGGTTTAGATCTGAGACATAGATTTTAGTCCATATACTCTGAATTTTAGATTTTTCTTGCCTTTTTCCTGGTTAAGAATATATTACTAGCATATATCCCTCTGGAATAATAGAAATCAATTTTATTTTCAGAAAGAAAAAACTTAAAATGAATGATTATTTTAACAGTATTTACAAAAGATAGTTTTTTAAATTTTTTCATTAGAAAATGAGTACTTTTGAATTTAGTTTGAAAAAAAAGAAGTATTTCAGATTGTAATTTTTTTGTTTGTTTGTTTCATTAATTTGGAACAATTTCTTTGCAGTTGAAAGAATAACTTTACAGGTGCCCATGTTTAAGCTGTTAAATTACATAAAATAAAGTGGATTAAATTTTAATTTTATAATGAATAAAAAGAGTATAACTCGATTATAATCCAAATGCACTTGTTTAAAAGTGAAAACCATTCAATGATAGCTAAAAGTAAAGAGACCTGTTGTGGTGCTATTGGATAAACACTAGACTGTTAACTAAAAGCCGGTGGTTCAAAACCACCAGCCACTCTCAGGAACTCTATACACGGTAACTATGAGTCGCAACAGACTCCATGACACATAATAAAAAAACTAAGACTCCATGACACATAATAAAAAAAAAACTAAGAGTAAAATGGCTTTGTGTAAGAATTAGAATAATTGGAAAACTAGAAGGACTGTGAAATAATACAGAGGCAAGGTTAAACAAAGACATGTATATTAAAAAAAAAAAAAAAGTTGAAAGCATAGGTTATTTGATAAAAGAATAGATGATAGAGAATAAATACTAATCAAGTGCAAAGAAAAGAATCTGAAAAAAATTAATGAAGAAGGCTTAGGACTACACTGAAGTTATGTGAAAGGTAAATGACACCAGTACACGATTAGACAATGATACCAATACATGAGTATAAATGCTAACCCAAAGAGTATAAACTTTTTAAATGGCAACATAATCACCTGGCTCATGTATATTTTACAAAGAAGGCACAAATGCTGTTGAAAAAAACGTAAAGCATCATCCATGATACATACATGTAGGACAGTGTGTGTGCTGTTAAGAGGGAGAGAGGAGAAAAAGTGTATACTTAAGCTCTGCTTTATCAAGGTCCTGATTGTTGATAGTTACCATCTAGTGGGCTCCTACTCATTGTGATCCTATGCACAATAGTATGAAATACTGCCAAGTTCTGCCCTAGCCTCACAATTGTTACGCTTGAGCCCATTGTTGCTGCCACTGTGCCAATCCATCTCATTGGAGTTCTACCTCTATTATGCTGACTTTCCACTTTAGCAGTCTCCTTCTCCAGGGACTGGTTCTTTCTGATAACTTACCCAGAATATGAGAAATGAAGTCTTGCCATCTGCCTTCTAAGGAATGTTCTGGTTGGACTTCTTCCAACACAAATTTCTTTCTTCTTCTAGCAGTCCATGGTACTCTTAATATTCTCCAGCACCATAACTCAAATGCATCATTTCTTCTACAGTCTTCTTAATTCACTGCCCAACTTTCAAATGCATATGAACCATTGAAAATACCATGGGTTGGGTCAAGTTAAGACCCCAATGAGATGGATTGGCATAATGGCACCAGCAATGGGCTCATGCATAACAACAGTTGTGAGGATGATGCAGGACCAGACAGTGTTTCATTCTGTTGGACATAGGGTCGATATGAATTGGAATCAACATGATGGGCACCCAACAACTGCAAGAAGTAGCACTTTTAATACTGACCAAATGGTCAGTGGTTCAAATCCATCAACTGTGTCACCAGAAAAAATGTCGCAGTCTGCTTCTGTAAAGATTTGTTGTTCTTGTTGTTGTTGTTAAGTGCTGTTGAGTTGGTTCCAACTCATTGCAACCATGTTTAGGGTTTCTGAGGATCAGCTTGTGGGTTTGAACTGCTGATCTTGTAGTTCACAGTCTAGTGCTGATTACGATCAGTGCACTATAGAGTTGCTACGAGAGAGAATCCACTCCATGGCAATGAGTTTTTTATTACATTTTAAATATATATATTTAGAGAGAGATGCCAAGAAATATCTTGCCCAAGCATAAAGAAGGTGAATGTCAACTTAGGATACATATAAATACTCTTCTCTTCCTTGACCATCACACTGAGTAGACTTCAAAGTGAACCTCACTGATGTCAGTGTTGAATGCACGAGAAAGGAAAAGTGAAAATGGGATTCCTAATTGCTTTAAGTATGGTCTTAGATAAAGTTGAGAATTCTCTGATGCCTGTCTTCCTATCCACAGTGGGTTAGCAGAGAGACTAACTATGTAGTATCTCCAACTGAGTTACCAGATTTTTCTTAATTCAATATTTTACTTGTAGCATGTGTTTGACACAATGGTATCAGAACAGTTTATAAGTTTTGCTTTGAGAACATTCTATGCCATTCCATTTATGAAGATATTATCAGCAGTGGCTGTAAGTGTCCTGAAATTTTAAATGCCAACTTGAAATCAATTACACATAAAGACAGAAACAAATATCACATGATAGAAAATTAAAAAGTATTTCTGGAAAAGAGAAAACTGCAAACCTCTTCATTTTTATACATTTAAGAAAAAAGAAGAGTAGGGAAAAATTAAGAAATCTCTATAGCAAACATATGCTATGCTCTAGTGGAAAAGTTGGCAAGTTTTCTAGTATTCTATTTCCTAACACTGTGGAATATGAATGAATTAGCTACAAAGAGAAATAAAAGGGCTAACTAGAGGGGTTGGGAGCCTCTGAAATTCATATGCAATAGTTATCACCTGGTAATAACTTAGTGTTTCATATTCTTTGTGTTCTTCTAAATTATTTTAATCTAAGCAACTGCAATTTTACATCTGTGATTCCAAAATTAAATAATATAAATACATTTTAGGAATCAAATTACATTGCTACATTGGAATAGATTAGCATATTCTCTGAACTATAACAACAACAAAAAAAAGACAACATTCCTTGGTTTTTCTTAAGAAGTTAACTTTATGATTCAAAGAATTTACTTAAATAGGTAACCTAAATATGCTTGGCTGTTTTCCTATTTTATTAAACTGCTTCTCTAGACTTACAGGTAGCTGTCAAGTATATCGTTAGCTGTAATAACCAGATTATCTACTTTCAGACTTGCTGGGGATATGTTTTGTATGAAATAAAAAATCATATATGCAATAGTCTAGTTTCTTAAAATGTCTACTACTTAGTAAATTTCTATGCTGTTGTGTTCCATGGGGCCAGTTCCAACTCATAGTGACTATATGACAAAGTAGAACCATCCCATAGGGGTTTCTGGGCTGTAATCTGTATAAGAAGCCACCACAAGATTTACAAGAAGCTGTAATCTCCCAAGGAACCATTGGTGGTTTTAAACTGCCAATCTTTCAGCTAGTCACCAGTGCTTGACCATTGGGTCACCAGTGGTACTTTATATGTCTATAAACCCATCCACTGTCATTGAATCAATTCCCTCTCAGAGTGACCATATGTAGGGTTTACAAGGCTGAGAATGTTTATGGGAACAGAAAGCTTCCTTTTTCTTCTACAAAAAAACTAGTAGATTCAAACTGCTGACCTTGTAGTTAGCAGCCTAAAGCACAAACCATTATGCCACCAGGGCTATTTTATATGTATATGTCATTGTTGTTCATTGCCATCAAGTAGGTTCTGACTCATAGGGATCGTGTATAGAGTTTTTGAGGAGTGGCTGATGGATTTTAACAGCTGGTCTTATGATTATCAGTCCAGTGCTTATCCTACAGTGTCACACCAGGACTCATTATATGTTGTTATTGTTGTTAAAGTGCAGTTGAGTTGATTCCGACCCATAGCGACCCTGTATAGAGTTTCCAAGGAGCAGCTAGTGAGCTTGAACTGCCAGCCCTGCAGTTCAAACGGCTTTGCAGTCTGGCACATTAACCCACAGTGCCACACCAGGACTCCATTATATGTCTGTAGTAAGTTTTGAACTGCTGATCTTGAGGCTAGCAGCCTGACTCATAACTAGCCACTATGCCACTAGAGCTTAATAAATGTCATAGATATATAATGCAAATTAAAAATTATTATTTACTACAGACATATAAAGGAGCTCTGGTAGCGTAATGGTTACGAAGCGGGCTGCAAACCGCAAGGTCAGCAGTTCGAAACTACCAGCTGTTCCATGGGAGAAAGATGAGGCTTTCTGCTCCCATAAAGATTTACAGCCTCAGAAACCCTGTACAGGGTCGCTGTGAGTCGGAACCGACTCCACAGCACACAATAAAAACAACAGATATATAATGTCTGTAAATTTTTAATTTGCATTATATATCTATGAAATTTATGAAGCTCTGGTGGTGTAGTGGTTATGAGTCAGGCTGCTAACCTCAAGATCAGCAGTTCAAAACTACATCTGTTCCACAGGAGAAAGAGAATGTGTTCTGCTCCTGTCAAGATTTACAGCCTCAGAAACCCTATGCAGGGTCTCTATGAGTTGGAACTGACTACACATCCCATAACCACCACCACACCTAAACTATGAAAGGATTTGAATAAAACAAGCAGTTAAGATATCACAAACTCTTATCATTTTAGATACTGTTTCAAGTGGATGTTATTGCTGTGAAGTCAGTGCTGACTCATGTATACAGAGTAGAGCTGCTCCACAGAGGTTTCAAGGCTGATATTTCAGTAGCAGATAATCATGTCTTTCTCCTAAGGTGTGTCTGAGTGGGTTCAAACTATCAACCTTTTGTCTGGTAGTTGAATACTTAAAAAGCTTTTGCCACTGAGGGATGTCTTGTAAGTGACTATATCCTAGAATTTCAAATCAAGAGTTTTTCACAATAAACTAAGTTTTGGGATTAGATTTATTAATTTTAAGACCTCTCATTATTAGATGTTTAGGAAAATGGTAATGTAATGAGAAAACTAGATCTTCCCAGCAGAGAACAAGAAGTATAAAGCCTGGACTAGGAGTTCTGTTCTTTGCATTGAGGGTGTACAGTGTGCTCCCACCTTTTTTGATGCTGATCAGCAGTAAGATGATCAAAAAAATTCAAAACAGCCTAACTCAACCTTGGAAAATGAGAAGAACATATGATTTGTCCTTTTTTCCTCTGGGAGGCAGAGTAGATCATTATACTGAGGGACTGGTGTTGGTCTCCTTACCATCGTTGGTGTTGTTAATTGCATTGGAGTCGACTTGCCATGGCATGTTACCAAGTCAATGCAAACCAAAATTTCTACATATTGTCAGGGCCACTAAGAATGCTATCTAACTGCAAGGGTTAGTGATGTGGAACTGTAGGATAAACACTAGACTGTTAACCTCAAGGTCAGCAGTTCAAACCCACCAGCCTCTCCTTGGAAACCCTATATAGGGTAACTATGAGTTACAGAAGACTCAACAGCACTTCTAAATGACAAAAATTCCCAGAGTTGCCTGAGTGTTAAAGGTGATGATTCCATTTAGGTGCCTAAAACCTTCAGGCACTTAAAGATAGCTATTTCTCCATACCATTCCTTCCCAGAAAAAAAGAAAGATTGAGTTGTGATCTATCAGTTTAAAAGAGAGGTGCTATTGTTTTCAGTGCTGTTGAGTTGGTTCTGACCCATATTGACTTTGTATAGTATTTCCGAGGAACAGCTGGTGGGTTTGAACTCTGACCTTGTGGCTCAAACTGACCTTGTGATCCATCGCATTATCCTACAGCACCACACCCCGACTCTAAAAGGGAGAAGAACAAACCCAAAGCCAGAACAACTCTTTTTTTCACCCTAATCACGACTGCGAGACTCCTTAATTAATTGTCATTAATTAACTATACTTTTGAAAATTCATTTATATATTGATACATTATTTCATATGCTCATTATATTAACATGAGAAACAAGATATCGTGAACTTTTATGTGGGCTGAAACAGGAGAAGATGATAGGGAATGTTGATCTTTGCTGCTCCTTCAGAAGGGAAAACAAGAATATTCAAGAGCAAAAGCCACCACAGAAAAAATTTTGCATTTTCCCACTCAGCATTCTTACCAACTTGTATTTCCTAATATGGTAGAGATACAAAAGTAAAAACAAAACAAGGTTTTACCACCACCAAACAATTGAGTATAACAAAAAGAAAATTAACATTTTAAGATCTTTAAATTATTATTTTTCAGAATAGGTACAGGTCATTAGAAAATCTTTACAACTGCAGAGAGTATCTTTCAGAAAGTTTTATTTCCACTTCTCAGAAATATATAACTTTTTTACTAATACATAACTTTTGATGAAATTTTCTAAATCTTAAAGAAAAAGTATTTTTAAGTGGGAAAAATATGTATTTCTTCATTTTTGCAATTCCATTATAGAGCAATTTGAATTTAGAAAACAGTTATTTTTTATAATACAAAACTACCTAATACTCAGCATTGACTGATGGTTGTGGTGGTTTTGTAACACTGAGTCGATTCTGATCATAGTGACTCTGTACAGGGTTTCTGAGGTTGTACATGTTTACAGGCGCAGAAAGCCTCCAATTACTCTCATAGAGCCAGTTGGTAGATTTCAAATGCTGACATTGTGGTTCACAATCCAGCTTGCAATCAGCTACACTTCCAAGACAAGATGAATTCACATAAAATTATTTCTATAGCTGCAGTTTTTCATTTAAGTTTATAAAAAGTGAATAGAACTATTGGTATATTTCACACATTTACTTTAAAAAAATTTAAACCCAAAATATAAAGATTCACATGATTTAAAAAGTGATGTAGATACATACGTAAATATATATGCTAAAAAGGTGAGGGAGGTTGTATGGAAGAATACCGTCATACATATATAGGCATTATTGTGAATATCTTGTATTTGTAAATAAAAGTGCCATGGACTGCCAAAAAAACCAATAGATCCATTTTGGAAGAAATGCAGCCAGAGTGTTCCTTGGAGGCCAAGATGGCCAAACTTTGTCCCTCATACTTCGGACATATTGTCAGGGGGGACCAGTCACTGGAGAAGGATACATGTTTGGTAAGGAGGAGGGTCAGAGAAAAAGAGGAAGACCCCCAGCGAGATGGATTGGCCAAATGGCAGCATTGATGGACTCAAGCATGGCCAACAGTAGTGAGCTTGCCCCAGGATTGGGCAGTGTTTCGTTCTGCTGTGCATAAGGTCGCTATGGGTCAGTACTGACTTGACGGCACCTAAAAACAACAACAACACGTATACTAAAGACCACTCATATGTCAATCTGTCACACTCTGTTGGATTCCATGTTGCTGTGATTATGGAATCTATGCCACTGATATTTAAAACCAGTAGGGTCACCCATGGTGGACCGGTTTCAGTTGAGCTTACACACTTAAGACATACTAAGAAAGATGGACTACTTGAGAATATTTAATAATGGAAAACCTTATGAATACTAGTGGATCACTCTCAGTATTAGAATATTGTCAGATGTAGTGCTGCAAAATGAGCTCCTCAGGTTGGAAGGCACTTAAAATAGAACTGGGGAAGAATAGAGTTGAATGTGATTACTTGAATGGAATCAAGTTTTCAGGATCTTCATTTGCTGATGGGGCACAACTCAAAATGAGGAGAAACAGCTGTAAACATCCATTAATAACCAGAACATGGAATGTACAAAGTATGAATCTAAGATAATAGAAAATGGTTAAAAAATGAAATGGAACACATGAACATTTATATCCTATGTATTAGTAAGGTGAAATGGACTGGTATTAGAGATTTTTATCTAACAATCACATGGCTTACTATGCCAGGAATGACAAATTGAAGAGAAATGGCACCTCATTCATCAAGGAAATAAAAATTCAAGATCTATCTTGAATACAGGGCTGTCTGTGATATGATGATATTCATGTATTAAAAACGTAAACCACTTAATACTACTGTTAATACTAGTATTATTTGAAATTATACACCAACCACTAAAGCCAGTGATGAAGAAATTGAAGAATTCTATCAACTTCTTCAGTCTGAAATTGATCAAACATACACTCAAGATTTATTGATAATTAAAAATAGATTTATTGATAATTACTAGATATTGGAACACAAAGAAAAAATTCAAGCCTCAACTTGAAATACTGAAGGATTCTATGTGCAACTATAGGATCAGAACTGGACGTAAACCATAAGATTGGCAGTTCAAACACACCATCAGTTCCTCAGAAACCCTGTACAGAGTTGCTATGGATTGGAACTGACTTGACAACACTTAACACCAACAGAATGTGCAAAATATTGAATGATACAAAAAGCTTCAAAAGAAGATGGGAGAGTACACTGACTGTACCAAAAGGAAATAGTCAATGTTCAACCATTCAAGGAATAGCTTATGATACAGACCCAATAATACTGAAGGAAGAAGTTGAAGGCTAACTGAAAGATTGGGATAGAACAAGGTTCTGGGAATTGATGGGATACAAATTAAAAATTTTCAACAAATTGATGCAGCACTGGAGGCACTCACTCATCTATGCCAAGAAATTTGAAAAACAGCTAGCTGGACAACTGATTGAAATAGATCCATATTTGTGCCAAATCCAAGGAGATGTGACTGAAGGGAATGCAGAAATCATCAGACAATATCATTAATACTGCATGCAAGTAAAATTTTATTTTGCATGCAAGTAAAATTTTATTTTGCATGCAAGTAAATTTTTACTGAAGATAATTTTTTAAAATGGCTTCAGCAGTACACTGATAGGGAGTTAACAGAAGTTCAGGCTGAATTCAGAGAGGGACGTGGAATGATGGATGCCATTGTTGACACAAAAACACATAAGATGAGTTTTTGTTTTTTCCTAAGTTTTTTATTGTGAATTCAGTGATAGTTTACATGGGAGAACATTGGTATTGCACTCATTGTTTCTTTGCAATGATTGCAATCTCCTCCATGAATTAGCATTCAACAGTATTTGCTTCTATTCCCTCATTTTGGGGGTTTGTTGTGTTTTTTGGGGGGTGTGGCCAAAAAAACACTCAGGAATATATAATCACTTAAACAACTTAAGGGCACATTCTGTAAGCCTGCCTCCTGGCCACCAGCACACAGCCTTTCTCTTTCCACGAGTCTAGAGTCCTCAGCTGCTCTATCTCTCCATGTCCTCATCTCTGCCTCCTTCTCTGGTGTTGTTGCTTCTCTGGATAAGGTCACACATTCTGCCCATGCTCTTCTCTGTTGATGGTTCTAGGGTTCATTGTTCCTGGACTATAAGATTAACTACTCCTCCCTTTTTGTTACAAAACTTCTACCTTTACAGTTGTGATAGTCACAATTAGCCATGATAACAATTACTCACTATTGAATCATAAGAATCTTATCATTATCTCCTTTCACCAGACCCATCTAGACAAGATGAAAACTATTCAGTGGGGATTCTGCCTTCCCCAGCATACTCTGAAACTAAACTCCCTCTTGAACACTTGTAAGTCAGTCACTTCATGCCTTCATAGTCCCCTTTGCCCCTCATTTTAGGTAGCCAACGTCAAAGTTGCCTGACCCTCTCAGCCCTATATACAGAAGGGATAGGATTGATACTTGATGCTAAAACTTCTTTCCTCTCAGTTTGTATTTTGAGCTACTAGATCCATTAGTATATGTCAAGTTCATCAAATTGTAGCAATTTACACTTGTTTCATTTATTTAAATTAAAAAAAAAAAAAGTTTTTTAAAAAATCTTTCCCTAGTTGAGTTCTGATCATCAAGCTATTAAAGCCAAATTGAATGGGTACTATCTACAAGACTGGACATTCTTGAGCATCTCCCCTCACTTCATATCAGTTGGGCATTTTGCTCTCAGCTCTAACCCTCCAGAGTTATGTCCTTGTCTAGGAGTCCCCAGGTCTCACCACACCTCGGACCAAACAGCCCTTCCTCTTCTATCTCTTATCTCCAGATCGATGGGAGTCTATGGAATGTGATCGAAATCAGCCCATATCTTCATTTCTGCCTTTCTTCCTCTTCCACTCACCAGTAGACCAACATGGTCACCAGCCTGCTCATCTATTCCCTTTAAGTTTCACTCTTATAAGGGTGTTGTCCTGAAGGGACTTGATTGCCTGTCTTGATGACTTCTTGGCAAATGACTTGCTTGTTCTTGTGGTAGCCAAGATGTAAGATGAGTTTTGTCTGTAAGCAGGGAATGCTAGAAAGATGTCTACCTATCCTTTCATGACTACACAAAAGCTTTCAATTGTGTGGATCATGACAAGCTATGAACAACATTGCAGAGAATTAGTATTCCGGAAATCTAAATTCTGCTCATGAGGAACCTGTACATAGACCTAGAAGCAGGCTTTTGAACAAAACAAGGGGTTTTGTTTAAAATCAGGAAAGGCATGAGCCAGGGTTATATTCTTCCACCATACATATTTGTATGCTGAGCAAATAATCTGAGAAACTGAATTACATAAAACAGAATTATATAAAACACAATCATCAGGATTGGAGGAAGACTCACTAACAGCCTGTGATATGCAGATAATGCATTCTTGCTTGCTGTAATGAATAGGACTTAAAATGCTCACTGATGAAGATCAAAGACCGCAATTTCCAATGGGGTGTACCTCAAAGTAAAGAAAACAAAAGTCCTCACCACTGAACCATAAATAACATCAATATAAACGGAGAAAAGTTTGAAGTTGTCAAATTTTTCATTTTGCTCAGATCAACCATCAGTACTCATGGAAGCAGCAGTCAAATCAAATAATATATTACATTAGGCAAATCTGCTGAGCAAGATCTCTTTGATGTTCAAGAGCAAAGACGTCAAGCTGAGGACTAAGGTGCGCCTGACCCAAATCTCATATGCATATGAAAATTACAATGAGCAAGCAAGACGTTAGAAGAATTGATGTATTTGTGTTATGGTGTTGGAGCAGAATATTAAAAGCACCATGGACTGCTGAAAGAACAAACAAATCTAGTTTGGAAGAAGAACAGCAAGAATGCACCTTAGAAACCAGGAAGGCCAGAGTGCGTCTCTCATACTTTGGACATATTATCAGGATGGACTAGTCCTTCGAGAAGGACATCATGCTTGGTAAATTGGAGGGTCAGGAAGAAAGAGGATGACCCCGATGATTACAATATTGGCATAAGACCTGGCAGTTTTTAGTTCTGTTGTACATAGTTTGCTATGAGATGGTACCAACTCAATGGCACCTAACAATACAACAGCATGTATACTACAGCACATTGTGGATACAGGTATAAAATTTACTTAGACATCGGGATTAAACTACTAGACTTGAAGGATAATGATCACCGTGTTGGGTGACATCTTGTTCAACTGTCAAAACGCACTTTATAAAGCTAATGTTCTAATCCTAGCCTGGTGAGTACCATTTAGAGTCTTAAATGATTTTAAGCAGAAAACGAAAGCAAAAAGTGATCTCATCCAGTCTGCAACAAAGGAAAATGAAGAAAAATGAAGACTCAAAAAAAAAAAAAAAAAAAATTAGTCTGAAGAACTAATGGTCCACATGAACCATAGCCTACTGTAATCTGAAACCAGAATAACTAGATGGTGCCCATCTACCACTACTGTATATACTGATCATGACCACAGTAGAAAGTCCACTTTAGAATGGATTAAAATGTAGGAAAAAATCAATATAGAAAGAGACTGGACTAGGCTTACTGGTCTGAAAGAGATAGAGGAATCCACAAGGTTATTGCCAAAACACAACTTTTAAACTTGTTACTGAAGGAACTCCTAAAGACTAACTCTTATTTAAGTAATAGATACACCTATAAATTAAGTAATAACATCTGTGATTATGAGCTCCCTGGAACAATCAACTATATGAGATCAAAAGGACAACATTTATACCTAACCAAAAGTGGTATACAGACAGAGAAACAAGAGGAGTAGGAAGGAGGAAGCCATGAAGTGTAGTGACACATTGAAAGGAATGAAACCAGTGTCACAGAACAATTTGTGTAGGAGGGGGCTTCAATAAGTTCATGGCAAATCCCCATTATCTTTTGATTGATTCCATTCTTCCATGAAATTTTTAAAGACATCTCTTAGGAACCATTGATTGAGAAAGTAATTACTATGAAAATATCACCTAAAGCACAATAAAATATTTTTAAAGCTGTGGTTTTGTTGTTGTTGTTGTTGTTTTTTGTGTGTCATATAAAAGTACATTGAAGAAATTACTACAATGATGTATTTTGCTCTTGGTGTTGTTAGGTGCAGTCTAGTCTGTTGTGACTCACAACCCTTAAACATCAAAAAGTAACATTGTCCAGTTCTGTGATATCTTCGTAATTATTCCATTGTTAACTACCACCATATCAATCCATATTGATGTTCAACCATTTCAAGAATTAGCACATGATCAAGAATTATTGGTTCTGAAGGAATAACTCCAAGGTGCACTGAAAGCATTTACATAAAACAGGACTCTAAGAATGCCAGAATACAAATTGGAATCTGACAACAAACTGATGCAGCGATAGAGGCATTCACTTACCTATGCCAAGACATTTGGAAAACAGCTACCTGGTCAGTCAGTTGGAAGAGATCCATATTTGTGGCCCTCCAAAGAAAGGTGATCCAATGAAATGTGAAAGTCATCTAACAATATCATTAATATCATATGCAATTAAGAGTTTGCTGAAGATAATTTTAAAACAGTTGCAAAGTACATTAAGAGAGAACTACCAGAATTTCAAACCCATTCAAAAGAGAAATGGAAATAGGGATATTGTTACCCCAATCTTAGGAATCTTTGACTGAAAGAAAAGAATACTAGAAGTATGTTTACTTGTGTTTTACTGAGTATGCAAAGGATTTCCAACTGTGTAGATCATGACAAATCTGGAGTAACATTATGAAGCAAAGTGTATTCCAGAACACTCAATTGTGCTCATGAGGAACCTGTGCATAGACTAAGAGGCAGTTGTTGAAACAGAGCAAGAGTATATTGAATGATATGTGCCAGCTGTGTATCCACTTACCATACTAATTCAATATGCATGCTGAGAAAATGATTACAGGAAAAACAGTTTATCAAAAGGATTAGAGGAAGACTCATTAACAATCTGTGATATGCAGATGATACCACCATGCATGCTGAAAATGAAGAGGACTTAAAATACTGATAAACATAAAGCATTACACCCTTCAGTATGGTTTACACCTCAATGTAAAGAAAACAAAAATCCTGACAACTGGACCAATAAATGGCATCATGATCAATAGAGAAAAGATTGAAGTTGTCAAATGCTTGGATCAACAGTCAACACTCATAGAAGCAGAAAGTCAAGAAATCAAAAAATGTATTGAATTAGGGAAATCTGCTGCACATGACCACTTTAAAGTGTTAAAGAGCAAATCTATCTGTTTAAGAACTAAAGTGCACCTGACCCAGACAGGGTTTTTGCATTTTCCTAATATGCATGTGAAAATAGGACAATAAGTAATGCAGCCTTAGAAGACAGGAATTTGAATTATAGTGGTGGAGAAGAATATTAAAAGTGCCAAAGAACAAAGTCTATGTTGGAATAGGTATAGAAAGAATGCTCTTTAGAAGATAGGATAGTGAAACTTTGTCTCTCATACTTCAGACATGTTTGGAGGGGCAACCAGTCCCTGGAGAAGGACATCATGCTTGGTAAAATGGAGGGTCAGTGAAAACAAGACCCCGATGACAATCATATGGTCTATTATGCCAGGAATGATAAACTGTGCAGGAATAGCATCAGATTCATTGAAAACAACAACAACAACAACACATTTTAAGGTCTATCCTGTCAGTGATAGGATAATACCCATACACCTACTAGGAAGACCAGTCAGTTATTACAATTGTTATACAAATTTATCTACCAACACCTAATGCCAAATATGAGTTTGAGAGATGTTATCAAAGACATCAGGAGCTCTGTTAGCATAGTGGGTTTTGAGTTGGGCTTTTAACCTCAAGGTCAGCAGTTTACAGTTCCAAGCTGCTGTATGGGTGAAAGATGAGCTTTTCTGCTCCAGTAAAGATTTACAGCCTCAGGAAATCCCCTATTGGATCACTGGGAGTCAGAACTGACTCAACAGCACATCACAACCACTACCACCATCACAGACCTAATATATCATGAAAGCTTAGGGTCATTAAAAAGACAAAAAAGAAAGGAAAGACCAAAATGTATGTAAGATCAGACTCTAAAACTTGCTCATGAGTGTAAAGAACTAAAGGGAAGAAATGATGAAGCAAAAGAGCTGAACAGATTCCAGAACAACAGTTTAAGAAGACAAAGTATGTTAAATAGTTAAATTTACAAAGATAGCTATTTAGAAAACCAAACGAGAAGAATACACTAAGCCTTTTTCAAGCTGAAAGAACTGAAGAAAAAAATCTAAGTCTTGAGTTGCAATATTGAAGTATTCAATGAATGGGCAAAAAAGTGAAAGAAGTAGACTTTGGGTTCCAGTGGACTGGAACCCAAAAAGCAACGTGGAAAGAGAAATTGCACAAGTAGAAAGCTCACCCCAAGCTTGTTCCCTCATTGGCCCTTACAGTTCAATTCCATGTTGCCCAATCATAGAAACATGCACAGGGATCCCCACACATTCTCTTACTCTGAGGGTTTCACGTAGTTATTTATTATTATTATTTACCATAAAACCAAACCCACTATTAGCACAAAAGCCATCTATTATGAATAAAGAATTCTACTAACTTCATTGTGAAATTGATCAAACATGCAATCAAGATGTATTGGTAATTACAGGTGATTGTAATGTGAAGGTTGGAAACAAAGAGGAAGGGTTAGTCTTTGAAACATATGGTCTCGGTGAGTGAAATGATGCTGGAGATTGCATGATAGAATTTTGCAAGACTTACTCATTGCCAACCCCTTTTTAGAATAATATAAAAGATGACCATACTCATGGACTATTAGATGGAATACTCAGAAATCAAACTGAATATATCTGTGGGGAAAGATAGTGGAAAAGCTCAATACCCCCCAGTCAAAACAAGTTCAGAGGCAGACTGTGGAACAGACCATCAATGGCTTATATGCAAGGTCAGGCTAATGCTGAAGAAAATTCAAACAAATCCATGAAGCAAAATTATGACCTTGAACATATCCCACCTGAATTTAGAGGTCATACCAAGAATAGATTTGGTGCATAATGACTGAAGACCATAAACGTTCTGGAATGACATCAAGAATATCATATAGGAAGAAAGGAAAAGGTCCGTTTCAGCCTAGGATATTGATCTTTCTATTTTCCATTTTATTTTTGACATCTTCCAATTTTCTTAGATTCATGTTGTTGATGTTGTGAAGTGCTGTCGAGTCGGTTCTGACCCATATAGACCCTGTATAGGGTTTTTGAGGAGCAGCTGGTGAGCTTGAACTCCCGAACTTGCAGTTCAAATGGCTTTGCAGTCTGACACATTAACCCACAGAGCTGCACCAGCACGTTTTGATTAATAATGAATATTTGCTGCTGGTTTTCCTCATTTTGAATTTTGTGCCATCAGCAAATGAAGGTCCTGAAAACTTTACTCCATTTGCATCATCACATTCAGCTCTGCTTTAAGGAGACAGCTTTTTCCCAGGCATACTTTGAGTGCCATCCAACCTGGGGGGCTCATCTCCCAGAGTTTTATCTGAAAATAATCTGGTGGTATTCATAATGTTTTCATTTTCTGTCACTATATCTGATAATGTTCTGCTGTTATTCAAAGATTTTCAGTGACTAAACATTTAGAAGTAGTCCACTTCTCCTTCATAGTCTGTTTTAGAGTCTGGAAGCTCTGTTGAAATCTGTCCACCATGGTTTAGCCTGCTGATATTTAAAATACCGGTGGCATAAGTCCCAGAATCACAGCAACATACAAGCCACCATAGTATGACAAACCATTTATATTGGGGAAGAAAGTCAATTTCAGAAAGCTGAATTGTTAAACGAATTGTCCAAAATAATATAGAGAGGAAGTTACAAGAGCCAGCACTGAAAAACAAGCCAATAGTCCTTGGCTTTCTGCTTGGTTTTAGCCATTCTAGATCCAGATTATATTACTTAATATTTATATTCTTTAAGAAGACACAATTCACTCAAATACCTTAGGATGAAATTGTCATTTTAAGTCCACACAATATACCTGTAATCTGTAGTACAGTAATTTATTTGGTAACAGATACGTTCAAATATTTACCCAGTTCACAGAGAGTAGTTTTGGTGTTAGTATAGTGTCTGGGATGGTTCTTATATGTAGAGTATATCTATGGTCATAATTGATCCACTGTCATATTTACAATGAGATCTCAAAATAATGTTTGAATGGGCTGAAAAAGAATTACTTGTGACAAATGTTTTTCATTATATATTTCTAAAATAATGATAAAAACCTCATCCAAGGGTTAACTTATTTCTTCATCATGCAGTATAGATTATTGGATTTAACTTTGAGAATGGTCATGAAGGTAAAATTTTTGCCATTGTTTTTTTCAAAGTTTCTAGTGACATGAATGCTCATCAGTCTAAAACCTAGGAGTAATTACTAATAAACCCAGAATCTATATTTTATAAATCAATTTTTGTTTGTGTTGAGTGAAAATTGCACTGATTTTTAATTAAAATAGTTACTTAAACTATAAACAACTTATGTTTGGCAATTCCTTATTCTATGTAATTCTATTTTTCTAAAGTATATATTCAGACTTCTTAGAATAGAGAATAGTTGTTTTTATTGTACGCCAACGAGTTGGTTCCCATTTTTGTTGTTGTTAGGTGCCATCGAGTTAGTACCCATAGCGACCTTATGCACAGCAGAACGAAACACTGCCCAATCCTGGGACAACCTAACTACTGTTGCCATGTGTGAGTCCATCAATGCTACCACTTGGCCAATCCATCTCATTGGGGGTCTTCCTTTTTTTCTCTGACCCTCCACCTTAGCCATACATGATATCCTTCTCCAGTGACTGCTCTCTCTGATAATATGTCCGAAGTATGAGGGACAAAGTTTAGCCATCTTGGCCTCCAAGAAGCACTCTGGCTGCACTTCTTCCAAAATGGATCTATTGGTTTTTTGGCAGCCCATGGTACTTTCAATATTCTCCTCCAACACCATAACTCAGAAGCATCAATTCTTCTATGATCTTCCTTGTTCACTGCCCAGTTTTTACATCCATATGCGGTAATTGAAAATATCATGGCTTGGGTCAGGCGCACCTTAGTCCTCAAGCTGATATCTTTGCTCTTCAACATTTTTAAATAGTCTCATGCAGTAGATTTGCCCAGTGCAATACACCATTTGATTTCTTGACTGCTGTTTCCATGAGTGTTGATGGTTAATCCAAGAAGAATGAAGTCCTTGACAGCTTCAATCTTTGCTCCATTGATAAGAATGTTGTTTATTGGTCTAGTGATGAGGGTTTTTGTTTTCTTGACATTGAGATGCAATCTATACCGAAGGCTGTGATCTTTGATCTTCATCAATAAATGTTGTAAGTCCTCTTCACTTTAGGCAAGCAGGGTGTATCATCTACATATCACAGATTGTTAATGAGTCTTCCTCCAATCCTGATGCCATGTTTTTCATCATATAACCCAGCTTTTCAGATTATTTGCTCAGCATACTGGTTGAATAAGTATGGTGAAAGAATACAGCCTTGTTGCATACCCTTCTTAATTTTAAAACATTTAGTCTTCCCATGTTCTGGTCAAATAACTGCCTCTTGGGCCAAGTACAGATTCCTCATGAGCACAGTTAAGTGTTCCGTAATACTCATACTTTGCAATGTTGTCCATAACTTGTCATGATCCACACAATTGAAAGCCTTTGTGTAGTCAATAAAGCATAGGTAAACACCTTTCTGATAGTCTCTGCTTTCAGCCAAGATCCATTGGATATCAGCAATGATATCCCCCATTCCATGGCCTGTTCTGAATCCAACTTGAGCCTCTGGAAGTTGTATGTCTATGTATGCTTGCCGCCATTTCTGTATTACCTTTAGTAAAACTTTACTCACATGGGATATCAAGGAAACTGTCCAATGATTTCTGCATTCCATTGGGTCACCTCTCTTTGGAATGGGCGCAAATATAGATCTATTCCAATCGGTCGGCCAGATAGTTATCTTCCAAATTTTTTGGCAGAGATGAGTGAGTGCCTCCAATGCCGCCTCATTTTCTTGAAAATTTTCAGTTTTTTTCCATCAATTCCTGGAGCCTTCTTCTTTGCCAATTCCTTCAATGCACCTTGGACTTCCTACTTCAGTATCATTGGCTCTTGATCATATGCTACCTTTGAAACGGTTAAACATGAACCATTTCCTTTTAATACAGTGCCTCTGTGTATTCCTTCCATTTTCTCTTGGTGCTTTCTGTATCATTCAATAATTTGCCAATGAATCTTTCAATAACAAAAATCAAGGCTTGAATTTTTTCTTCAGTTCCCCCAGCTTCAGAAATGCTGAGTGTGTTCTTTCTTTTTGGTTTTCTGATTCCAGATCTTTGCACATTTTATTGTAATATTTGGCTTTATCTTCTCTAGCAGATCTTTGAAATTTTCTTTTCAGCTCTGGGACCTCCTCATTTCTTCCATTTGCTTTAGCATCTCTACACTGGAGAGCAAGTTTCAATGTCTCTTCTGACATCTATTTTGACTTTTCCTCCTTTCTTATCTTGTTAATGACTTTTTGCTTTCTTCATGTATGATGTTCTTCATGTCATCCCATAACTCTTCTGGTCTTTGGTCTTTAGTGTTTAATGTTTAATTCAGGTAGGATATATTCAAGGTCATATATTGGCTCTCGTGGACTTGTTTTCATTTCCTTCCAGCTTCAGTTTGAATTTGCACAGGAGTAATTGATGGTCTGTTCCACAGTCTTCCCCTGGCCTTGTTTTGACTGGTGATATGGAGCTTTTTCATTGTCTCTTTCTGCAGATATAGTCAATTTGATTTCTATGTATTCCATCTGGTGAGGTCCATGTGTATAGTTGTCTCTTATGCTGTCTAAAGAAGGTATTTGAAATGAACTAATTATTGGTTGTGCAGAATTCTATCCTGTGTTCTCCAGCATCATTTCTTTCACCAAGACCGTATTTTCCAACTATGGATCCTTCCTCTTTGCTCCCAACTTTTGCATTCCAATCTCCAGTAATGATCAATACATCTTGATTGCATATTTGATCAATTTCAGATTGAATATGTTGGTAGAATTCTTTTATTTCTTCCTCACTGGCTTTAGTGGTTGGTGCATAAATGTGAATAATAGTGGTATTAACTGGGCTTCCCTGTAGGCATATGGATATTATCCTATCACAGACAGCATTGTACCTCCTAACTGATCTGGATATGTTCTTTTTCACAATGAATGCAACACCATTCATCTTTAATCTGTCATCCCCAGCCTAGTAAACCATGTGGTCATCAGATACAAAATGGCCAATACCAGTCCATTTCAGCTCATTAATGCCTAAGATATCAATGTTTATGTGTTCCATTTCATTTTTGACAACTTCCACTTTTCTCAAATTCATACTTCATACATTGCATGTTCCAATTTTCAATGGATGTTTACAGCTTTTTCTCTTCATTTTGAGTAGTGCCCATCAGCTAATGAAGGTCCCATGGGCTTTTCTCCCACGGGCTCTACTCCATTTTGGTTATCATGGCCAACTCTACTTTGAGGAGGCAGCTCTTCCCCAGTCACATTTTGAGTGCCTTCCAACCTGAGGGGCTCATTTTCCAGCACTATATCTGACAGTGTTTCTCTGCTATTCATAAGGTTTTCAGTGACTAAATATTCAGAAGTAGTTCGTCACTCTTTCTTCTTAGTCTGTCTTTTTCTGGAAGCTCATCTGAAACCTGTCCACCATGGTTGACCCTGCTGTTATTTTAAATACTGGTGGCATAGCTTTTAGAATCACAGCAACTCACAAGCCACCACAGTACAACAAACTGACAGACAAGTGGTGGCTGTTTTGTTTTAAGTGGAAACTGTAACTTTAAATTTCGAGTGGATCTGTGTGCATGCATTGTAGAAACCTCCAGTGGTGGGGGTGGGGTATCCATTTGCTCAGGGATCTTCTCTAGTCACCAGAATGGATATGAGCAGACAGCAAGAGATCAATGAACATCTACCAAAAAAGAATGCCCACACCTGTATCTCCACGGTTCTGTCAGGCTTCCGTGGCTGTTCTGATTCTTTTTCTGCTTGGTATCTCCCAAGATGGCCGTTCCCAGAGCAGCTGAGCGTCTTGAATTAGAAAGCAATGGATTTCTTGATTCTGCTACAAATTTTCCTAGCTGTAAGCCTTCTAAGCTTCTCAATATTCTTTTATATATGTGGTTCAGAGTTCCCCCTGGGCCTGCTTGGCCCGGTATTCTGTGTTGTCATTATAAAATGTATAATGATATTTTATTGTGAATGAAACTTTTCTTAATGTTTACCCAAATATCAAAAAGCATTTTTTTTTTGTATCATGAGGCATTAATTTAAATATCATATGGAAAATATTAAAAAGTGAGCTCTATTTAAATAAAGAGAAATAAATATTTTACTAAAACACTGATACTCATGAATCAGGTCAGCAATTCAAAACTACCATCAATTTCCCAGGAGAAAAATGAGGCTTTCTGCTCTCATAAAGATTTACAGCCACAGAAACCCTATACAGGGTCACTATGAGTTGAAACCGACTCACACAACCACCACTGCCACTCCTGCAACAATGTGTTAAATATGATTTAGACTCCAGAGAAGATAAAATGCATTTCCTTTGAGTTGATTTCGACTCATGATAACCCGATAGTACGGAGTAGAACTCCTCCACAGGTGTACCATGGCTGTACGTTTTTTATGAATTCAGACTATCATACCTTTCCTTTGCAGAACAACCTGTCTGTAAAGCTCCATTTAATCATATGAAGATAAACAGGTGTTTGTTGAAGTAACCTGTGTTTCGTGGGTACTGTGTTTTGTGTGTTCCATGTGTTTTATACTCACAAGGCTTGTAATGGAAACAGAAAAGACAAGAATTTGAAGATATCTGTTTTTGTTTTTTCTCATTGTTGCCATTGTTGTTGTCTTGACTTTTCTCATTCTCTTAAAAAATCTCAATGAGACGCACATGCCTACTATAAATGGAATGTTTTTGAAGCCTAATTCAGTTGTTTTAGACACATTAACCATCATGTTGACATTAGAATTGTGTAGTAATGACACTGAGATTATTTGGATAAAATCATATTTCCATTTTCACTTTCAGATTCACACTTTTATACCATAACTAATTAAATTCTCTTTAAAACTACTTATCTTTGTTGATATATTGTACACGTCAATTCCTATTCATTTAGAAATATAAGAGCTATTATAGAAAAAGATTTGGAACTAAACTTAATACATGCCCATTTTTAAAAAAATACAAGTACTTCTCTATAATAAAAGTTTGAGCAAAATTATTAGCTTTTCATATTATTTTTAAAAAGTATCCTAAGGGACCCTGAAGCCCATGCTAGACTGGAGATTCCTCGGAATGGAGGGAGAAGTGAAGGTACAGAGTGCTGGGAGTCAAGAACATTTTCATTCAGGTCACCTGCAAGGGTAGCTGGTAGATGACAAAAAAGCACTGAGCAGTTTTCAGAGACTGGGGTGAGCCGAGACCTGTGGCCACATGAACACAGAAGAGACCTGGCCCACAAAAAGGCCCATCTGTCTGTCCTTCTCCAGGGAAGTACTTCTGAGTGGAAAAGAAGATACAAGGAAAATTCCAGTCCCATCTAGCAGATAAACACCAATGAAAGAGAACTGGATGAAGATGTTTACTTCTGTTGTAGAACATTTTGAACTTTAGAAATGGTTTAGCTTAAAACTGAAGAATGTAGAAATCAGAACTTGTAAGGAAACCAAAGACGTTAGTGATCAACTAAAGCAGCTAATTTGGTAAATACCTTTATTCTGGGATTTCAGGTATAAGACAGGCTTACTCTTGTCAGGTTGGATGACCTCTTCCTAAAGTCTTTAGAAATTACAGATGTTATGCCCTTAAAGGGAGATCACTTCTAGAAAGCCATAAGACCAATTGCTGGTTGTTGTTGTTAGGTGTCATTGAGTTGGAACTGACTCATAATGACCCTGTGCACAAAAATATGAAACACTGCCTGATCTTGGACCAACCTCAGAGCTGTTGCCATGCTTGAGTCCATTGATGCTGCCATTTTTCCAATCCATCTCGCTGAGGGTCTTCCTCTTTTACTCTGACCCTCCACCTTACCAAAACTGATATCCTTCTCCAGGGACTGGTCCCTCCTGATAATATGACCAAAGTATGAGAGATGAAGTTTGGCCATTCAGGCCTCCAAATAACACTCTGGCTGTACTTCTTCCAACACAGATCTCTCAGTTCTTTGGAAGCCATGGCACTTTCAATATTCTCCTCCCACACCATAACTCAAATGCATCAATTCTTCTTCAGTCTTCCTTATTCACCATCCAGCTTTCGCATGCATATGAAGTGATTGAAAATTCTATGGCTTGGGTCAGGTGCACCTTAGTCCTCAAGCTGACATCTTTGCTCTTCAACACTTCAAAAAGAGGCCTTGTGCAGCAGATTTGCCTAATGCAATATGTCATTTGATTTCTTGACTGCTGCTTCTATGAGTGTTGATAGTTGATCCAAGAAGAACGGAGTCCTTGACAACTTCAATCTTTTCTCCATTGATAAGAATGTTGTTTGTGGTCCAGTGATGAGGATTTTTGTTTCCTCTACATTGATCTTCAATCCATACTGAAGGCTGTGCTCTTTGATCTTCATCACTAAATGTTTTAAGTCCTCTTCACTTTCAGAAAGTAAGGTTGTATCATCTGCATAGCGCAGGTTGTTAATGAGTATCCTGATGCCACATTTTTCTTCATAGAACTCAGCTTCTCATATTATTTGCTCAGCATACAGGTTGAATAAGTATGGTGAAAGAAAACAACCCTGTTGCACACCTTTCTTGATTTTAAACCATTCAGTGTTCCTGTGTTCTATTCAAACAACTGCCTCTTGGTCCATATACAGATTCCTCATGATCACAATTAAGTGTTCCGGAATACTCATACTTCGCAATGTTGTTCATAGCTTGTCATGATGCACACAATCAAAAGCCTTTGTATAGTCAATAAAGCACAGGTAAACATCTTTCTGGTAAAGATGTAAAAAATCGCTGGTAAAGGAGTAAAAAATAAGTTCACAATAGAGAATGTGAAAAAGACATGGATAGTTCTGGCTGATATGGAAGTTCACATTCTTGGCTCTTTCCAAAACATCAAGATAGCAAGAACTATCATTTGCAATACCATTCTGTGAAATACGCCAGCAAACGTTTAAGGAAATATCCATACTGTGGCTTGCAGAGAGTTAGATCCATTCTGATTTCAAATTAGAGACTCTTTATCTTTTAAATTCAAAGATTTGAATTTGAGCAAGAAAATGTGTACACTTTATAAATGGTCACAAGAAACCATGTGTACACATCTTAAGTCACTTCTGTCATTCTCAGCCAGAAGCAGAAACAGAAAAGAAAAGTGTGATCATGTTCAGAGTCATTTAATATAAGTTTTCAGGATAATTTAAATATCAGAAGTTCATGCCATTCTTATACTTAACACATTGAATATAATATGTATTTTCCTTCTAAATCTGATGAAGCAGATTTTTATTGTTTATAATTTATTCATGAAAGGGAAACTTCTTGCTTAAACAACTCTTCTGTATGACTTAACTTATAACTTTCTATAAATTAAAAAATTAATATTAATATATTAAAAAGTTCCACTCCTAAAATAGAAATTGTCAATCTTGCTATCTTGAGCAATGTGGTTACCATTGATTCTTTCTTGTCTCCTCAGATAAATTTGCAAAGAAAGATGCGAGTTACTGGTGTAATTACCCAAGGAGCCAAGAGGATTGGAAGTCCAGAATATATAAAATCCTACAAAATTGCCTACAGTAATGATGGAAAGACTTGGGCAATGTACAAAGTGAAAGGCACAAATGAAGACATGGTAGGCCTGACTTAACCTACTTAATTTAAAATTAAAATCTCATTGTTAATAATTGATTACCAAATGACTACTGTGGCTTCCTGGTGTGATGTTGTGGGTTAATGTGCTGGAATGCAAAGTCCCTTTAAACTGCAAGGTCCATGGTTCAACTTCACCAGCTGCTCCTTGGAAACCCTGTACAGGGTCACTATGGGTTGGAACCGACTCAACAGCACTTAACTACAACATCAACAAATGTGTTTCACCAGAAAACTTATGGAAAATAATTTGTGTTTTATTGTTTTGTTTCATTTAATTAGGTAAATGGTTAAAAGACTTAAGGAATTCTTCTGATATATCATTTGTGATGGCTGCCACTTATTAGTTTCCAAGATTTTAGTTGCTAATAAGGAGCTCTGGTAGCATAGTGGTTACGAATTGGGCTGCTAACCTCAAGGTCGGCAGTTTGAAATTACCAGCAGTTCCACGGGAGAAAGATGAGGTGTTCTGCTCCCATAAAGATTTACAGCCTTGGAAACCCTGTGCAGGGTCACTATGAGTCGGAACTGACTCCGTGGTACTTAACAACAACAACAATTATATAAAACCTTGGTTACAAGGTTAACATGGTCCTGTGTATGACCATTGATTTTTATTTTCATAATATTCAGCTTTTATTTTTTTATTTTTTCATAATATTATTTCAGATATTTTTTCATATAATATTATTTATTTCATATATTTATTTCATATAATATTTATTTATTTCATATAATATTTATTATTTCACATAATGTGTTGTTGTTAAGTGCCGTCGAGTCGGTTCCGACCCATAGCGACCCTGTACAGGGTTTCCGAGGGTGTAAATCTTTACGGGAGTAGAAAGC
>NW_006408663.1:6197277-6211973 GCF_000296735.1 Chrysochloris asiatica | reverse complement strand
GATGTACTTGATATCTTATACATTTATATATGTTAAAATGTTATTTATTATTTATTGGGATAAGATATATTAGAGAGTGTGGAAGTAATCAAAGGATGATGTCTTCTTTGATTTTACGAATGAAATTCCTAATTCCTTGGTAATTGTTCCTCAGAAAATTTTCAAATGCCTTTGAATCAAGTTTTCTGGTTACTAGACATAGGCATTCATATCAAAAGAGCTGAATAGTAAATTTCATAGGGCAGCATGAGAAGAAAAAATAAAGTGTTAATTTTTGAAATGTGTAAAAACCTGGAGTTAGAAAGCCAAAGGGGAAGAAGAAACTCAACATTTCACAAACTGAAAGAACTGAAGAAAAATATCCAAGACTTGAGCTGCAGTATTGAAGAATTCTATGGACAAAATTGCCTGCCTCCTGTCCTGGAGTCTTCCAACATTTGAGGAAGGCTCATATACAACAGGGCATGCTAGAAGAGAAGAGAACTTAAAATTTTTACTGATGAGGTTAAAGACTTCAGTATGTATTATACCTCAATGTAAAGAAAGCAAAAATACTCAAAATTGGACCAATAAATAACATTATGATAGATGGAGAAAAGATTGAATGTGTTAAAGATTTCGTTTTGCTTGTATTCACAAGCAATTCCCATGGAAGCAGCAGGTAAGAAATCAAAAGACATTGCGTTAGGCAAATTTGCTGCACAGAACCTCTTTAAAGTGTTCAAGACCAAAGATAATAGTTTGAGGACTAAGGCGCCATACCAAAGTTGCAGTATTATCAATCATCTCATATGCATGTGAAAGTTGGACAGTGAGTAATGAAGACCATAGAAAAATTGATCTATTTGAATTATAGTGCTGGAGAAAAATATTGAAAGTGGACTACCAGAAGAACAAACAAATGATTCTTGGAAAAAGTACAGCCAGAATGCTCCCTAGAAGTAAGAATGGTAAGACTTCCTCTTTCATACCCTGGAAATATTATCAGGAGGGAGCGGAACATCATGCTTGGCAAAGTGAAGGGTGAGCTGTAACGAAAAAGACCCCCAGTGAAATACGTTGACAGAGTAGCCACAGCAATGGATTCAAATGTAATAAAAGTTGTGAGAATAAAATTATGCATATTTTATTCTGTTAAGTACAGAATTGCTATGGGTTGAAACTGACTCAGCAGGGCCTAAACAAATTTAACATTGGGCAAAATATTGAATGATGCAGGAAGCTTCAAAAGAAGATGGAAGGAATACAGACAGAGTTACTGTACCAAAAATAATCGGTCTATATTCAATCATTTCAAGAAGTACTATATGATCATCAACTGATGGTATTGAAGAATGAAGTTCAAGCTGCACTTAGAGTATTGGTGAAAACAAGTCTCCAGGAATTGACAGAATACAATTGAAATCTTTCAGCAAACTGATGCGGTGCTGGAGGAGCACACTCATCTATGCCAACATATTTTGGAAGACAAATACCTGGTCAAATGGTGAGATCCATATTTGTGCCCATTACAAAGAAAGATATATAACAGAATGTGGATGTCTTTTAACAATATTATAAATACCACATCAAGTAAAATGTTGCTAATGATAATTCCAAAATGATTGAAACATTACAGTGACTGTGAACTACCTGATATTCAAGCCTGATTCAGAAAATAACCTGGAATTTGGGTCACTGGTAACATCTGATGGATCTTGGCTGAAAGCAGAGAGTACCAGAAAGATATTTACTTGTGTTTCATTGTCCATGCAAAAGCTACTGACTGTGTGGCTCATAACAAACTATGGATAATATTGCAAAGAGCAGGAATTCCAGAACACTTTGTTTATGAGTAATCTGTGCAGGAAGACTTAAAATATTTCCTGATGAAGATCTAAGAGCACAGCCTTCAGTATGGATTGCATCTCAATGTAAAGAAAACAAAAACCCTCACCACTGTACCAATAAACAACATTCTTAGCAACGGAGAAAAGATTGAAGTTGTCAAGGACTTTATTCATCTTGGATCAACTATGAACACTCGTGGAAGCAGCGGTCAAGAAATCAAACGATGTATTGCATTAGGCAAATGTGCTGCACAAGACCTTTTTAAAGTGTTGATGAGCAAAGATGTCAGCTTGATGACTAAGCCATGGTATTTTTAGTTACCTCATATACATGTGAAAGCTGGACAGTGAATAAGGAAGACCGTAGAAGAATTGATGCTTTTAAGTTATGGTGTTGGAGGAGAATAGTGAAAGTGCCATGGGCTGCCAAAAGAACCAACAGATCTGTGTTGGAAGAAATGCAGCCAGAGTGTTCGTTGGAGGCCAAGATGGCCAAATTTCATCTCTCATACTTCGGACATATTGTCAGGAGTGACCATTCGCTGGAGAAGGATATCATGTTTGGTAAGGTGTTGGGTCAGAAAAAGAGAGGGAATACCCCCCAGTGAGATGGATTGGCCAAGTGGCAGCATCAATGGGCTTAAGTGTGGCAACAAAAGTGAGGTTAGCCCAGGGTCGGGCAGTGTTTCCTTCTGCTGTGCATAAGGTTGCTATGAGTCGGTACTGACTCAATGGCACCTAACAACATCAACAATCTATGTAGGAGTCCTGGTGTGGTGCTATGGCCTAATGTGCTAGACTTCAAAGTCATTTGAACTGCAAAGTTTGTGGTTCAAGATCACCAACTACTCCTTGGAAATCCTATACAGGGTCGCAATTGACTCTATGGCACTTAAGAACAACACCAACAATCTGTGCATAGATCAAGAGGCAGTCTGTGTACATAGGGAGTACATAGACATTTTTTTAAACAAAACAGAAGGATACTGATCAGTGAAAAATCAGGAAAGGTCTGTGCCAGGGTTGTATCCTTTTGTCATACTTATAACAGCAACAATAAAATATCTCAAAAAAAAAAAAAAGAGAGAGAGAGAGAGAGAGAGAGTTTGAGAGTGAGAGAGTGTGAGTGATGGACGGGGAGGGAGAGGGAGAATCAAGACTCACTGCCCTGACTCTGAAGGACTTGCCTTAAAATTGACAACACTGTTGTCAACACTATGTTGCTGTATTATTGTGAAGTGCCATCGAGTCGGTTCTGAGCCATAACGACCCTGTATAGGGTTTCCGAGGAGCAGATGGTAAAGTTGAACCACCGACCTTGCAGTTCAAATGGCTTTGCAGTCTGGTGCATTAGCCCACATTGCCACACCAGGACTCCTTGTCATCACTATAGGCTATAGTATTTCATCTATGAGTTTTCTATTCACTGCTGATGGCAAGTTGTTTCCTAAATGCTTCAGATCCCCAAATAAATTAATCCCATCCTTGAAGGATTATGTTTTGTGGGGCATAGTGTTCATATATGCATTAGGGAAAGAAGTTTTTGCAATTAATCATTTTAAATTCCATGTTATGTCTTTACACAGGTGTTCCGTGGAAATGTTGATAACAACACCCCCTATGCTAACTCTTTTACACCGCCAATAAAAGCTCAGTATGTAAGACTCTATCCCCAAGTTTGTCGAAGGCACTGCACTTTAAGAATGGAACTTCTTGGCTGTGAGCTATCAGGTGAGTCTCATATTATCTACTTCTGGTGTGGTGCTATAGGATAAGCACTGGACTGAGAACCTCAAGTTCTGCGGTTCAAACTCACCAACTACTACATGGTAGACAGTTGAGACTTTCTACTCCCATAAAGATTTACAGCCTTGAAAACCCTATATAGGATCTCTATGAGTTGGAACTAATTCCATAGCACCTAACAACAACAACATACCCTTTTGTAGAAGGAACACTGGTGACACTGTAGGTAAACACTGGACTGCTAACTGCAAGGTCCATGGTTCAAAATCAGTAGCTGCTCTGTATTAGAAAGATGAGATTTTTCTGCTCCTGTGACGATTTACAGCCTCAGAAATCCTATACAGGGCCACTAGGAGTTGGACAGCAGTGATTATAGTTTTTGGTTTCATATCTTATTTGAAGGAAACAAACAAACAAACAAAAAAAGCCCACATTTGTTTGTAGTTTGCTATGGAAATGTAAATATCCCAAACCCATAGAGATTCATTACTCCTAGACACTCTAGGGCATGGTATAGTGAAAATCACTGTATGTTGTATGTGGGATAAACAATGTCTATAGTATGGTGCACAATGGAATTAAATAGAAAGAACAATGTATTTGAGCAGTCAACAAAAGTGCAATACATTCTCACTGGCAATTGTTATAACATGTAAATGTGCCTTATTGTTTTTAATAGGAACACTGGTTTATATTTTGTGACAGAAGTTCAGTAAAAACTAGGATCTTCTTGGTCTCATAAAGTACTATTAGGCTATATAGTACAGAAAAGTAAGGTTTATTTTTCTCTATCAACCAGAACTTAGCTTTTTTAGTTAAGGTTTTATGAAATATGTAAATTTATCATTGCTCCCAAGGAAACAATACTTCAGAATCAAGATGGTTTCTACAAATTCATTCTTGGATCTTTCTTAGCTAGAGACCTGCTTATTGTACAAACAGTGGTTATCCATCTCAAGAATAATAAATCAAAAGACTCAGAGTTAAAAATTCTTATCCTTCAGGATCAGCAGCCCTAGGTATAAGGATGAAGACTTAACGTGGTGTTCTCACAGTGGTTCCCGTTCAATAGAACTGGATTGTGAACTAAATAGAAAATCTTATATAGGCATTTTACTGTGCTGTACTGTTGGTGGCTATTCTTATATATCTAGCATAAAAATTTATAAACTATCTTTGCCCCAGTGGGCTGAAATTACTTTGTTCAGACAACATGGGGGAGGGGGAGAGTCAAGGCCTCCTTGCAGTATGAAAAATTGTCTATCAAATTTACCACAGATACCATTTAGTTAAAAATAGTAGTATACATCTCTGCAAAGAGACAACTATATGCTTTTTATTTAGTTCACGAGATTATTTATAGGTCAAAATACATACTTTGTATATTTCCCCCTTCTTTGATTTATTTCTTACACAAAGAATGATTTTTAAGCATATAAGTGTTGCCATGTTAAAAACAACCAATTTTTTAAAATAAGCTATTTGAACTACAGTGATTTGGCCAGATTAATGAACCTATTGTAAGAATTATATTTTCATATTATTTAGCAGTGCCGTTTATGAAGCAACCAGCATATGGTTTTATTGCTATTAATTATCCTAGCTAAGTATTTTTCCTATTTTGGTTATTCAACCTGGCGATTGGCTGACAGTAAATCTTGCAGAATTACTGCTATGCTGTGTTTGTATTGCATGCCACTGTATCATCAGGGCCAGTGCCATCCTTAAGTCATTCATCATAAAGCAATCAAGAGGGAGCCGCAGTATGATGAGGTCTGCTGTAAGCTCTGTGCTTTTTACTTCCCTCACATTACCTTTCCCAATTTTTCAACCTTTTGATTCATGAGAGTCAGTCACTTATACATGGCATAGTTACACCCAAGGTGTGAACATATTTTACTTCCAAGCTTGACAAGAGTTAACACTTGACATTTTACAGACTTTATTTTTGCAAAAGAAGCAGTGCTCTATCTCCCACCTGTACAAATCAATTTTGATCTTGTAAGACATTATAAAAAGCTAAGATACTTCACTACAGAATAAGGAATGTGATTGTTAAAACTTCATTTTGTTCAGATGCTAATTAATAAGATTAATAAGAATGGGTGACTTTTCATTAATATAAATAATACAAGTTAATTTGATTATATATATATAAAATCATATGGATGAGAAAGCAAATCTATGACATTAGATACATTGGCAGACAGCTTCGTTATAATGCTTGGAAATAAACAGTAATATTGTACATCAAGGAGTCCTGGTGTGGTGCTATAGGATAAGCACTGGACTGCTAACTGCAAGGTTACTGGTTCAAACCCACCAACTGCTCCTTGGAAACCCTATAAAAGGTTGTTATGAGTCAGAACAGACTTCATGGCACTTACCACAACATTACATATCAAACAATTTCCCAGAACTCAGTGGAACACTGTAAAGGCCAAGGCTGCCTTGCTATATTCAATAAACTGTTATCACATCTCTCAACCAGTTTAGAAAATCAACAGTAAATCTTTTCCCAGTCACTTAAAAATATCTTCTAAGACCTCCAAAAGAGATGCGATGTGATTTAAGATGCTTAGAATGTCATGTCCATAATTAGAGCAGAAATAACTCACTCATTTATTTTTTGAGTAAATCATCATTCTGCAACTTCTCTAGGCTAATGGGACAACAGATCAGTTACAAAAATGAAATTAATGACTAAGCATAAATGGTAAAAAGGAGCTCTGGTAGTGTAGTGGTTACGAATCGGGCTGCGAACCGTAAGGTCAGCAGTTCGAAACTACCAGCGGTTCCTCTGGAGAAAGATGAGGTGTTCTGCTCCCGTAAAGGTTAACAGCCTCGGAAACCCTGTGCAGGGTCGCTATGAGTTGGAACCGACTTCACAGTACTTAACAACAAACAACAACAACAAATGGTAAAAGTAAAGGTATTATTCTTTTTCTAGTCAATACTTCAAATATTATGTTTATCATAAATAGAAACAAAAATGACCTTTCCTTTTTCTCTAGTATGTTTTTCTCAAATCAAGCAGTTTTATAAAGATAGAAGAGGGAAGGTACAGTTCTTTGTAATGTAAATAATGCATGTTACTGTATAACTGACTGAAAATAAATAGCATGCCATTAAATCCATTAGAATGTCTAGAATCCTTGAGATTTGGTATGATGTTTGTTTGCCTCACCCAGAATGTGTATTTAAGTTTTATAGATGTCTTTATTATAGGGCCTATAAATTTTCTTCAAGACTTAACTTTGTAACTAGAAACCACTGTGACTGTGCTAAAACATACAGTTGGCTGACCTCCATGCCATTGTTCTTCATGTTTGCATAGGAAAAGCATTTACTAGAAAGTGAAGATAAGGCAAACATGATGGAACCTCAGGATGAAAGAAATGTTCTAGGGATCCAGGACAGAAATAAACAAACAAAAAACAGTTGTCATTGGGTCACTTCCAACTTACAATGTCACATGTGTGCCAAAATAGAACTATGCGCCATAGGGCTTTCAATGATTGATGGATTGATTGATAGATTTATCTGTTTATTTATTTATTGTTTTTGAGAGTAAATCACCAGGTCTTTCTTATGAGGTGCCTCTGGTTATACTTTTACCATCAACCTTTCTATTGGCAGCCAAACACTTAGCAAATGCTTAATCCTTTATAGTACCCAGCAACTCCTTTTTGTCAGGACTTGAGCAATACATTGTGGTCAAGAATTATTAATCAATGAAGAATTAAAAACCACGTCTTCTAGAATTTAGAGTTAAAATGGCCTGGTTTTAGAAATTCTACCGTGACATAAGATATGCTTTAGTACTAACTGATATATGAGTACTTACCACATAATACTTGGAAATAGACAGCAATATTGCACATCAAGGAGTCCTGGTATGTTGTTGTATGGTGCTATAATATACACTGATCTTGTGGTTCACAGTCTGGTGAACCTATAAAGGGTTTCTTTGAATTGAGAAAAGACTCAACACTTAACAACAACAACAAACATGTTGTGAGTTGGAATGAGTTTTAGGGAAATTACAAAATAGGTAGAACTCAGTGCCAGCTATATGCCAGCATGGTTTCTAAATACTTTATGGTTTTGAACTAATTTAATAGAATGTGTCTGTGAGGTAGTTTCTATTATATCCCCATTTTACAGATGTGCAAACTTAAACACAAAATAAGTAAATAAATGGGCTCAAGTCCATACAGCTATTAAGTGAGGGATTAGTAGAGTATAAGGAGACGTCATTGGTTAGATAAGTCTTTATTTTGATTCTTTGCTTCCTTGATGATAAAATGTGTTTTGCTTGTTTCCTGGAAGAAGTGTTCCAGTTTCACATACAGATGAATCAACCACTGACCACTATGATAATTATGACTATGACACTATGATAATTCCTATTACAACCTTTGTGAATGGCATTTTATAACAATTGCCATTCAAGATTTGAAAATAGTATATGTATGCATGTGTGTGTGCCCATAGACACACACACACCTGACATTAAAAGGGCAAGCAAACCCTTACTGTGTACCTTACTAAAGTGCTGTGGGTTAATGCACTGGACTGCAGAAGTCAGTTTGAATTGCAAGGTCAGTGGTTCAAGCTTACCAGTCACTCCTCAGAAACCATATACAGGGTCACTGTGAGCTAGAACGGACTCAACAGCACTTAAAAACAGCAGCAAACCTGATTAGGAGTCCTTGTGTGGCACTGTAGGATAAGCCCTGGTCTGCTAACCCACCAGACCTCCTTGAAAACCCTATACATGGTCTCTGAGTTGGAACTGACTCACGGACACTTAACAACAACTACAAACTTGAAAATAAATGCTTTAGATGTGAGAATCTCCCAAAATATTCAAGCATGAGAGTTTACTGAGTGTACTTTAAATATAAGATTTTATATAAAGCTTGTTTTTTAATGCTTTTAACTAGAATTCACTTGTTTTCTTCTACTGTCTTATCTATGGAACTGCTGCTGTAGCATTGTAGGATCAGCACTGGCATGCAAACTACAAAGTCAGCAGTTCAAACCCACCAGCTGCTCCTCAGAGTTATGAGTCAGAACCGATTTGACAGCATTTAACAACAACAACAACAATCTTACCTATGAGTCAGATCCAACTTGAGGACACTTCACAATAACACCAATTTTACCAGTTACTTTAAATTATGTATTTTCATGATACCTGGCACATGGTATATACTAAATAAACATTACTTTCCTACTTTCAGAGGAAGCCATGTTGGTTTTATTAGACTCATTGATAAAGATGATCAGACATACCTTCAGAAACTAAATACCGTCTAGGTGAGGCTGTAACTGTGGAGCAGTTTGTGACAATGACATGTATTGAGATACTTTTCATTTCTATTATTATGGGAACAATTACATGAAAACCAAATATGCTAAGTGAGAAAACTGTCCAATTTATAAAGACACAATGAAATTGTTGAAAGCCAAGAAACAATCTACCAATAGTAAGACTCCCAATGATAAGACGAGAGAGCATTTCAGTATTGTTTCCACTTTGCAAATTCATCTATCACAGAAAAAATAGTTTGAATTGTCTATCTTGTTTCCAATTTCTCTAAAATATATTCAAACAAAATAGGCAGAATTGGCTATCTTGTTTTTCTACATTGTTCCAGATTTATTTCTGATTATAGCCTTTTTTGTGAATTTGGATGCTTTCTCTTTGGAGAAATGAATAGCATTATGCGTAATCTCCTCTCGCAGACACAAAATGAACACAGAAAGCTTCCAAAGTGATAAATTATTTTTCTCATGGAGCTCTTCTCATTTTCTTTCAGGCTGTTCTGAGCCTCTGGGGATGAAATCAGGACACATCCAAGATTATCAGATTACTGCCTCTAGCATTTTTAGAACTCTCAATATGGACATGTTCACTTGGGAACCACGGAAAGCTCGGCTGGACAAACAAGGCAAAGTGAATGCCTGGACTTCTGGACACAATGACCAGTCACAGTGGTTACAGGTAATATTTTCAAAGACGGTTTCACCATGCACAATTCATCCTCCTCAGGAAATAAGCTGTTGGTTAGATAAATGTCAGAGTCATTACCTTCATATACATTTAACTGTGTTTTCTCCACTGGCCTAGCTAAATTGATAAAACATAAAGTTCATCTGCTATTTTTCTCTGATGTTGACTTTTAAATGTTGCAGTTAGGGTGATGCCTCATAGTGTACCTGAATACATTATGCATATATCAACTTGATTGATCATGAAAGCATTTGTCTTCTAATGGCTCTCTATTAGAATGCATTGTGTCAATATTAGTTTTGAAAATGTCACAGGAGGAATCCACACAGCATTGAAATCAAGTCGCTGACCTGAAGATTGTTCACAAAGAATCATGAGTCATGACTTATTATATCTTTACCTGAGGTTGCTAAGCAATGTAGCAAGTTGATTATTTTCTTATAACAAAGCTTGCTTATAGAAGGAATGCTTAGATAACTGCAGAGTCTATTTAGCATTTGCAAATGAAGCTAGGTCACAGTCAGTGCTTTTTAGAACAATCTCATTGAAATGCACTTATTTGTGGAGTGCTTTTGAAGTATGCACAAATTTGTTAATATCATTTGTGGCAAAGAAAAGTAAGACAGCTTAATTCTATAACAAGGTCACTGTATATAAAGTGTGAGTTCTATTCTCAATGGTTATTATGCTATATACATGAGTTTCAAAACTATGGTAATTCATTGTATTTCATGAAATCATGAAAACAATAAAACAGCAATTTTTTATATGTCAAACCAGATTTGTCACATTGGAAACTGATATCACCAAGTTACTTGAAAATTCCAATATACCCTTCTGAGTTCTATCTTTACTTGGTTTTACTGTTGTTGTTAAGTGTCATTGACTCAGTTCAGACTCATAGCAACCCTGTGTAGGTCTTCCAGGGAGCAGCTGGTGAGTTTGAACTGCCAACCTTGTAATTCAAACTGATCTTGTGGTTCAGTGCTTTATCCTACATAACCATTACGTTTTCTTATTTTAATACATGGAAATCATCACTTTTATTATTATTATTACTTTCACTTTCCATTCCAGCTGGACCCTCATTAATCTAGAGCTGTATTGTGTTCTTTCATTTGCTACAACAAATGAATGTATGTCTTTCTCCTATTCAGTGGGTTAAGTGTTGAGCTGCTAACAGAAATGTCGGCAGTTCAAAACCATCAGCCATTCTATGAAACAAAGATGAGGCCGTCTGCTTCCTTAGAGATATACAGCCTTGGAAACCCTATGAAGCAGTTCTACACTTTCTGACAGGGTTACTATGAGTTGGAATCGACTCAATGACAGTGGCTTTGCATTTGGTTTGGTTTTCCTATTCCTATTCTATGAGCTTCTTGAAAATAGAGACTATCTGTTATTTGTTTTATATCAGGTCAGTACTCAGCTTGATGTCTTTTATAAAGTTAAATAATTTATTTAGCAATATTTAATGATTGCCCCAGCAAGATGGTTTGGCAAAGTGGCAGCATCAATGGGCTCAAGTATGCCAACAATAGTGAGGTTGGCCCAGGATTGGGCAGTGTTTCTTTCTGCTGTGCATAAGGTCGCTATGAGTTGGTACTGACTCAATGGCACCTAACAACAACAACAACAATGAGTGCCTGTGAAGCAACATACCAAACCAAACTCACTGCCACGGAGTACATTATGATTTATATAGGGTTTTGAGTCCTGATGTGGTGCTATAGGATAAGCACACAAACTACAAGGTTGATTTGAACTGCAAACTCGGTGGTTCAAATCTACCAGCCACTTTTCAGAAACTGTATACAGGCTTGTTATGAGGCAGAATAGACTCAATGGTGTTTAACAACAATATATAGGGTTTACAAGGCTTTAAATCTTTAAGGGGCCAGACTATAATATGTTAAATTTTTAAGCACATGAGTGAGCAATATACTGTTCATGCTCTTAAGACATTAATTCCTTCTTAAAACCATTCCTCTTATTTGACTATCATTACACATCCTTTTTGTTTTCCTCCCATCTCCTGGTTAATCCTTCTCACTAACTTTTTCATTCTATCCTCACTTTCTCTGTTATCGTCCTGCTCAAGTTACCATCACCAGCCCTTTTAACCAATTCTACGTAATCATATTAACAATTTATATGAAGTAGTGACTTCAACTACTAAAGAATCACCCAACTATTTAAAAATCTTTCCACTGAAAATATGTAGTCTCTTACCTCCCCTGTTTAAATTCTTTGCTAACATCCCAGCAACCTAAGAATGAAGTTCAAACTCAATGTGCTCTGAAAGTCTTTCTGTGATTTGTATACATTTCATGTTGTATCACATTCTTCTAATTTGCTTTGATTGCTTAAACTAATCACAATCTCTCAATTAGTATTCCTTTATAATTTTCGTCTCCCTAAAGGAAGAGAATGGAAAGAAAGTCTCTGCTTACAGTATCATTAGCCTTTAATTCATTAATTCCTTCAGTTATACTTTGGATGTACATTCCTATGGGAGGAGGCACTTGGCTGCTAATTAAAAGTTTGTCATATCAAGTCACACAGCAGTATTGTTTTAGTTATCTACTTTGGCTATGACAAATATACACAGTTGGTTGACTTGAACAAACAAAAATGTATTCTCTTAGTTTAGAAGGTTATCAGTTTGAATTTAAAATGCCAGCTCTAGAGAAAGATCCTTGTCTCCTTTCAGTATTTGTAGGCCCAGCATTCCCTGGACTTCTCCATGTGTTTTGGCATCAATTGTTTCCTAGATCTAGGATCCCAGGTCTAAAAGACACATTCCACTCCTGGCATTTCTTTCTTGGTGATAGTAGGTCCCTTTTCTCTGCTCTTTTCTCTCTCCTTTAATCTTTCTAAGATAAAAGATAATGTAGACTTTCCTCCTGGGGAACTCCTTACATCAGTGAGGGGTGTGATGTGACTGTTGTTAAGTACTCTAGAGTTGGTTCTAACTCACAGTGACCCTGAATTGGTTTTCCAAAAGCAACTAGTGGGTTTGAAACACTGACCTTGCTTTTAGCCATCAGTATTTATTCTATAGTACCACATTAGGACTCCAAGTATATTGTATTGTTGTTGCTGTTAGGTGCCATTGAGTTGGTACTGACCAATAGCAACCATATGCACAGCAGAACAAAACACTGCCCAATCCTGGGCCAACCTCACTACTCTTGTCACACTTGAGTCCATAGATGCTGCCACTTGGCCATCCATCTCACTGGAGTCTTCCTCTTTTTCACTGACACTCCAACTTACCAAACATGATCTCTACCTCCAACAACTGGTCACTCCTGACAATATGTCCAAAGTATGAGAGACGAAGTTTGACCATCCTGGCCTCCAAGGAGCACTCTGGCTGCACTTCTTCCAACACAGATCTGTTGGTTCTTTTGGCAGCTCATGGCACTTTCAATATTCCCCTCCAACACCATAACTCAAAAGCATCAATTCTTCTACGGTCTTCCTTATTCACTGTCCAGCTTCCACATGCATATAAGGTTATTGAAAATACCATGACTTGGGTCAAGCACACCTTAGTCCTCAAGCTGACATCTTTACTCTTCAAGACTTTAAAAAGGTCTCATGCTGTAGATTTGCTTAATGCAATACGTCATTTGATCTCTTGACTGCTGCTTTCATGAGTGTTGATTGTTGATCCAAGAAGAATGAAGTACTTGCCAACTTCAATCTTTTCTTTGTTTTTATGCTGGTTATTTATTGGTCCAGTGGTGAGGATTTTTGTTTTCTTGACATTGAGATGTAATCCATACCTAAGGCTGTGTTCTTTGATCTTCATCAGCAAATGTTTTAAGTCCTCTTCACTTTCAGCAAGTAAGATTGTATCATCTGCATATCTCAGGTTGTTAATGAGTCTTCTTCCAATCTGATCCCACAATCTTCTTCATAGAAGCCAGCTTCTCAGAGTATTTGCTTAGCATTCAGGTTGAATATGTATGGTGAAAGAAAACAATCTTGTCACACACCTTTCTTAATTTTAAACCATTCAGTGTTCCCATGTTCTGTTTAAACAACTGCTCCTTGGTCCAGGCACATATTCCTCATGAGCAAAATTAAGTGTTCTGGAATACTCATACTTCACAATGTTGTACATAGCTTGTCATGATCCACACAATTGAAAGCCTTTGCATAGTAAATAAAGCCCAGGTATACATCTTTCTGATACTCTGCTTTCAGCAAATATCCATCGGACATCAGCAATGATATCCCTCGTTCGACGGTCTCTTCTGAATTTGACTTGAACCTCTGGAAGTTCTCTGTCAATGTTTGCTTGCAGCCATTTCTGTGTTACTTTAGTAAAACTTTACTTGAATGGGATATCAAAGAGATTGTCTGATGATTTCCTCATTTCATTGGGTCAGTGGGCCAGATAGTTGTCTTCCAAATTTCTTGGTATAGACGAGTGAGTGCCTCCTGTACCGCCTTTCTTAAAAGATTTCCTGGTGCCTTGTTCTTTCAATGCACCTTGAACTTTCTCATTCAGTATCATTGGCTCTTGATCATATGCTACCTCTTGAAATGGCTGAACATTAACCATTTCCTTTTGGTACAGTGACTCTGTATATTCCTTCCATCTTGCTTTCTGCATCATTCAATAATTTGCCCAGAGAATCCTTCAATAATGAAAATCGAGGCTTGAATTTTTTCTTCTTTTCCCCCAGCTTGAGAATTCTGAGTGTGTTCTCCCATTTTGGTTTTCTGATTCCAAATATTTGCATATTTTGTTGTAATAGTGTCGTTATCTTCTAGAGCTGATCTTTGAAATTTTCTGTTCAGCTCTTGGACTTCCTCATTTCTTCCATTACTTTAGCATCTTTACGCTGCAAAGCAAGTTTCAGTGTCTCTTCTGACATCCATTTTGACTTTTTCTTTCTTTCTTGTCTTCTTAATGACTTTTTGCTCTCTTCACGTATGATGTTCTTGATGTCACCCCACAACTCTTCTGGTCTCTGGTCTTTAATATTTAATGTATCAAATCTGTTCTTCAGATGATCTCTAAATTCAGGTGGGATATATTCAAGGTCATATTTTGGCTCTCGTGGACTTGTTTTCATTTT